>NC_057348.1:165787991-166102991 GCF_016509475.1 Prionailurus bengalensis | reverse complement strand
AACTGGTGAAGTATTTCCACTGTAAAGCGTCAGCCCCTCCGAGCTGCTGAGAGTACAAGGTGGGCCACCGCCTCGTGGCCGCCACGTAGCGAGCCTTTTCAGGGTCGTGTTTCCCCGTGAAGCACCCTCATGGCTGTTGTAAACCATCCGTAAATTAAAAAGTGAGAACACGGTCACCTTACAAAGAGGCTAGACTCCCTCCCGGCCCAAAGTCCCCGCCGTCGAAGTAAGTTAGCGCCACGTAACGAGGTCGCCTTTTTCACACTTAAAAATTATCGCCAGAAAACCGAAAGCCACGCGTCAGTGAGGACGCTCGCCCTCGGTGACCACGGCGACAGAGAAGCATGTGTTTTCACAGGTTGGGAGGCTTTCGGATTCCCGTGGAAAAGGTGACACTCTCGTGTTGTAGAAAAACCCCCACGCCGTTGTCCGAAACTTTGCTACGATTGAGCTCCGTGATTTAAAACGTTTTAAAGACAGGGCCGTGTGTGTGTGTGTGTGTGTGTGTGTGTGTGTGTGTCTTGTGTGCTGGAGCCCGCGAGGCCGCATTCACCGGTGACCGTCCCCCAAGGCAGAGCGTGCTGTGTCCAAGGCACTGCACTGACGGCTGCTGGAGTGTGTACGTTCTGCTTTTAGGGAGATCGGTTTTTTTTAAATAGATGGTTCTAGAACTAGACGTTTAATCGGAAGGGGGGCCCCTTTTTACACTTTGTGTACACTTCACCTATACGTGCGTGTGCCTGCGTGCACACGTGTGTGTTACATGTGTATATATATGAAAATTGCTTTTCTCTCTCTTGAGGGTAGATCGTCTCACCTTCTTCTCGGTAATTACGTAGGAGCACATGAAAGCACGTTCACGGATTTTAGAGCCTCAGCCTTATTGGGCTTTGATGGACGTATAAAACTGTAAGGCGTTTCACATGCGCACCGTGGCGATCTGATACGTGTGTACGTTGTGAAACCTTCTTCCCATCTAGTTCATTGATGCTGGACCCTAACAGGACTGTCCAGTTTACTCCCCGTGCGCAGACCAGTACGTGGGGGACCATGGAGAAAACGCATATTACGTTCGCGATGACCGTCTGGATTTAAAAAGGCCCCATCAGTGAGGTTTTCGTGAACGTATGCACCCTGCCTTGAACGAATAAAGAAAACCTCGGTGAAAGACGAGAGCATCGCAGACGGGTCTGTGGATACCTCTTCACCGCTCTGCGCTGCATAAAAGAAAAGGCGTCAAATACATCCTGCTCTTGGGGTGTGAGACGGAGCAATGGGACTACCTGATAGACAATCTGTCGTCGTCGTCGTTTGTCCCCAGGCAAAAAAAAAAGAGAAGTGAGTGTATTCGATCTTCCTGGTGGAATATTTTGTGGCACTTACCCCGGCCACATTGTCAGTTTAACGTCCTGAAGTCCAAACGATGCTTTAAAATCTGAATAAGATAGAAGGTCATGATTAAAAGGGTAGCTGTGTCCCACGGATGGTGGAGGGTGTACCACTCTGGGTTGGGAATGGATGGATCCTCTCAGTTTTGTGGAGGCGTTCATTAGCTGGAGTGCGAGGGCCTAAATGTAAATACACGAATATATTCTGGGTACGTGTCACTTCTGCTCCGCTCCTAAATCTTAACCCTGAAAACGTGAGACTGAGGAACCTGACGCGTGATCCTTGTGAATGCGACCCATGGAGTAAAGGACCAGGTATCTTGAGAGGTTCGGCTTCCGTCTAAAGAAAAAGCATTTTTACCTCTTCGTGCAGACTTCCCTACGCGAACGGAGGTGTTGAATTATATGACACAAAATAATTACTTTCAAAACCTCGTCTTTTTCCTGTTTTTGATCAATTATGGAGTAAAAAGAATCGTAGCCTTTCTGGAGAGGGCGGACGTGAATTGCTTCCAGTTGGCAAAGTGGAGCGTCTCAGAGCCCCCTCCTTGCCTCTCTGCTCCTTGGGTTAAATGCCAAGCGTGCTGCGCCTCTATTTAAGGCATTTCTTAAACACCCCCAAGGCCATGGGCAAAGTGACACGCTCCCTGGGCTTTGGTTTTAAAATGCTCCGGGAAAAAATGCTGGCGGACGGCGGCAAAGATAACAGAGCCTTGGCAGGTGTGGAGGCCACGTTTGGGGTACCGGGGAGGAGGTGTGTGTGTTTGAAAATTTCCACGATAAAAAAGTTTTTAAAACGTGCTTCCCTCAAAACTGTGTTTCTTGCAGGAAGTCCGTGACTCACGCGCTGGTGTGAGACGGGTTAGTGATGCTATGTGACTTTTCTTGTTTTTGTTTTTTTTTTTCCAGATCTCTGTGGAGCCTCTGCTAACCTCGAGGAGCTCCTGGATGGCACCTCTACCGGTTACTGAGGAGGAAAGTCACAGCCCACAGGTCAACGTCCGTGTTCCTATCTTCACGTTTCGTCACGAAAACAAAGTTCACGTGTCTCGTTTATACGGTGTTGTCGCACGTATGACATTGTGTTGAAAATCTGTTGTTTGGTGTCGCGACAGACCCGATTCTTTGGATAGGGGAAGTTGAGGACCGCATAAAACAAATTACCCTTGTGGATTCGGATACAGACAGGGTCAGGAGTGAAGCGTTTAAGTGCCCAGGAAGAAAAAAACGGAAGGCATTTCATAAATGAAATCAGGATTTGATAACATACACAATATCTTATGCGCGTCTACAACTATAATGTTCTAGTTGATGAGAAAGAGCACGATTTGAGTTCTTAAATGCTTGATTGGTCACGAAGGTAAGAAAATATATTGCCACAAATTCCAGATTATGTCTTCTGGGCTCTCTACGGTGATCGATTAAAGACACAAACTTTCTTTCCATCAGGAAGGAGATACGAAGTTCCAGAAACCTTCAGTTTAAAAACGTATTCATCTCTAAAATGTAACGGAACGCGTGAAAAAATAACGCTTCTCTCGCAAGCAATATGGTGGCCTTTCTTCCGCATACCTTGTTAATCCAGATGAGTCAGAAAGTCACCGTACTGTTATCTTGTGTGTTCTTCAAAGATGGCACCAGCGACCGCGTTTTGTTTTGCCGCAAACTCTGTTGTGCGTGTGCGTCTCTGAAAAGACTTCCAGCTAACGCTTAGTGTGTGTATTTTACCGCTAACTAATCTATTGTCCTCCCATTTGGGTGTGTTTGTAGGTGTGGAGACAGAGGGGAGGTGGGACCGGATGAAAAATTACTTTTGACCCCACTTAATACCAGAACGTAGTCACCCTAGTGCTCGGCTTGGATATTTCATTGTCTTCGTTAAACTTACAGTCGGTGACATCTGACTGTAACCGTTGCCGATGCCGGGGCATATTCTGTAACTTATTCTGAAGAAGAGATGCTCATTGTTGGTGGTGGGAATTTACTAGGCAGGGTGATATAAAGTCTGCCCCCAGAGAGCAAAAACCGTCCGCCGTGTGTTACGTCATTGCCTGGAAATCACGCTCTTTAAACCGCTCAGCTGATGCTTTGGGAAGAGACAATTCTGGAACTTAGGAGAATTTACCAAAATTCCGGAGAAGCGGTTTCCGCTTTTTTCCTTCTCCCTCCCCACTTCTTGTCGTTAAGTTCACACCACTTATTTACTGGGGGAAGCGGAAAGGCACGTGGCTTTTGGACGTGTCGGCAGCTGGCTGCGAGTCTAGACCCTGCCCAGTGTAGCCCAGCGAGCCTGCACCACAGCTGACACAACACGGAAAGAGGATTTCAGAATAATTAGCACCGTATTGCAGTCAGGTAGCGAAAGTGTTTAAAACGCAGCCCGCACATCCGTGTGTAAACCTACCTATTTAAGATTCGTTCGGCATCTCACATAGTGAGTCATAAACGTTTCCCTGACGTGGGCCTTGTTGGTAAGTGTGCTGCCCGGGGACTCGATTCCTTGCTGCGCACGTGGCAGAGGCCCTGGCAGGAAGTGCCCAGTGCAACGGGAACTCTGGAATCGTGTGGCATTGTCTCCGCCTCCCTGGCGGTCGCTACAAATTCTCAGAGACAGACGCGGCCAGTGCTGATGGCGCCGCTCAGGAGAATTGGGGCTCCCGTTTCCAACCTGCACGAACACAAGAGGTGTGCTTTCTGTCCCCGATCGGTGTCCCTCGTGGGTGTGGATGCTTTTGCGCTGACGGGCGCGAATCACCCGTCTTGCTTCTGATGGTGCACATCTAAGGTTCCGCCAAATACGGCTTTTCAGTTTTTTCTTATTTCCCGGTAAAAAATAGGCTCGTCTCTTACAAGACTTTTGATGCCCCACGACTTCTATGTACTTTTTCCTTCCAGAAAGTTTTTTTCCGGATCCAACTTGCTAAACCCGTGTAAATATTTTGGCTTTGTGAAGTTACCGATTAAACGTCCGCTTGAGGGGTAGACGCGAACCCCCTGCATCTTTGGGCTGAGGATATTCTGGGGTTCCCAGTGGGGCACGGTCAAGTTGTGCTGCGTTTGCTAATGAGCAATAATGAGACAGAGCAGTGGGTTGCTTTAGCGACCCTCTGAACCACACTCCTGCCTTTTTAATGACGTTGATTGACCAAAACCAAAGACAGCAAAAAGCCTGGGGGGGGGAAAAAGAGCACCCAGAGCGTGGCACAAAAGTTTCTTAGAGTCCGTGAAAAGCAACCTAATTCTAGGTCAGGGAAGTTCCTGGAGGGGAAAAAAAGGGGGGGGGGCGTGTGATGCTCATGAAAATACTGTGGAGAGTAGACGTGTTGGAGGCAGGGGTTTCCAGTTGTGTTTTTTGTTTTTTTGTTTTATTTTTTTTTCAACGTTTATTTATTTTTGGGACAGAGAGAGACAGAGCATGAACGGGGGAGGGGCAGAGAGAGAGGGAGACACAGAATTGGAAACAGGCTCCAGGCTCTGAGCCATCAGCCCAGAGCCCGACACGGGGCTCGAACTCACGGACCTCGAGATCGTGACCTGGCTGAAGTCGGACGCTTAACCGACTGCGCCACCCAGGCGCCCCTCGAGTTGTGTCTTTGTGAGACCAGATCTTTGGGTCTCTGCAGAAGATCCTGTGCACCTGTTCTCCTGGAGAGAAACCAGGTTGGCCAAGATGAGCGGTTTATATCCTGTTATGTGGATTCCCATTTGCTAAGAAGCAGCCCAGGCCACTGAATCCATTTCACTGAGGACTGAAAAGTGGAATTGAGCCAGAGTCCCAAATGGGAGGGATCAATACTTTATTTACTAAGACAAGCCCTAAAAAATAGAGTCGGTTGCTGTTTATAATTGTTATTTGTTCTACCTGTTTCTCTGCTCAGGTTGGTATTTATCCACGTAGGTGGTAGCGTTAGCTACATAAAAAAGTTGAAGCTTTCAACCTTAAAATTCAGGTTACAATGGCATATGGGAAAAAGCCACTCTTTGATGTGATTTTGTGGCCTGTGTTAAAATCCGATACAAAACTATGAGCTCATCTCAAATCTGGAAACCCACTCAATGGCGTTTTGCGTCGTTCTATCCCACAATGCACTGGTAGCAAATTGTCACGATACCTGTTACATACGAGTGTGTGTTTTGTTATGATTTTCTGCCCAGGTCTTAATGCCCCCTGCTACATTCCTTACAGTCCACGGAGTCACTGTTCCAGGGCAAGGAACCACACAGACAAAAGACCGAATGAGGTACATAAAATTGAAATATGGAATCATAGACCTACATCGCCCATACGTCACCTCAGAAGAGGTGCAACGGACAGATGATGATGTCGTCTCCGGACTTGTCCTTCCCGCCCTTGGCCCCCGAACGTGGGTTTGCTGAGGAGGAGTGACCCACTCGTTCTGTCCATTTGCAGGATCTGCCCTTCTCCACAGAGATGGTGCTTACAGTGACCGTAATAGCAACTCATCTGTCTGTAGGGACGTCACCTGAAAATCCGGCTTGGCTTCCTGGGGACGGTTTGTAGACGAGTCTGTGGCCTCAGCCACAGGTGCGTGCCCTTCTGGGTTCTCTGAGGGTTCAGAGCGGAAACTTAGGTGCAGACATACCGTCCCACGCACAAAGGTGGGCCTGTCGTCTGGGCAGGGGCAGGGGGAAGTCAGCTGACAAAAATACCCTGTCTCACGACAGCGAGATATTTACAAACCTCATGCCATCTGTTAAGAAGCTTGGGAAACAAGCTATGAGGTTACACCGGAAATATGTCGGAACTGCAATATGGCTCATTAGTACGGAACACGCATTTTATTGGGCCACCCGCGGGTCAACATCGTATCCCCCAAAACGTAACGGCACAGAGCGGAGGCCGGGACAGCGAGGCGAGCGATTGAATAGGAGAGAGAGCGCCGCGTGCCCCCGAACCACCGTGGAAGCTGCACCGCGCACTTGGCTGAGCCAAGACACCACTCGAGGCGCACACGCCTTCCTCGGAGCGGACAGAGAGGAGCTGCCTCCTCCTCCGGGAGCATAAACGAACCAATATCTAAGGAATGCAAGTTCCATAATGGGACGCCGGATGCCCGATGTCGGCTAATTAAGCCTGGCTCCGACTCGGAAAGCTCCCGTAAGTGAGAAGTTAAAATATTAATCCCGATTTCGAACTGCACAACAAGCGAGGCTGGTACCTGAAGGGAGAGAATGTACTCCTGACGTTTTAGATTAAGGGTTCGCCTCAAAGCCGCTTTCCGAACAAGTGGGACTTTCTCTACAGCGTATTCTCTGATACCGGCCGAGGAAGGGCGATGACAATCCTTGAAGTGACACCACTGTCAACAGAGGGAGAGAAGATTTCAATCAGGTGGTTTTCATTGTCTGATAGAAACGATCTTTATGGCTTTGTTGTTCTTCATCAAAGCGCACTGATTAAGCACCTTCATGCCCTGTGGTTTGTAGAAGAAAGCACAGAACCAAAAAATAGACTATTCGGTCCCCATTAAAAATGGACCCTATTTAAAGCAACACGGTATTAAAACAGAGTGAGGTCTAATACAAATGCAGGTTCAATAAGTGTTATTAAATTATTAGACCTTAAGGTGAAAATATACCCTTGAACTGCCCTTATATGCAATCAGAGCTGTGATTAAATATTAATGCCCTAAGATTAAAGGGTCACTTGAGTGGATTTTTTTTTTTTTAGCAATACCCCCAAATGGTGGGAATTAGCTACATTTTGCATACTTTGTGGACACCGAAACCTGGACAACTTCCAGACTGCAAAGCGCCAGGCTGGGGGCTCTGCTCTGGCCTGGCTGAGCCCCCGCCCCTGCGCCGTCTACAGTCGTGCTGAGATTCTTTCTCACGGCGCTGCAGGGAGCTCCGTGGCCCTGTGTCCGTGGACCAGGGCTGTCGCGGGTGCCTTCTGCAGAATGATGGAGTCCGTTTGGAGCAGCGCTGGTCAGGGCTGACTGTCCACCTGTTGGGTGTGGTGCTTTGAATACCACAGAAGGAAAGGAATACGTTCATACATACATACATATATATATATTAAGAAATGTTTTTCTTTCTACTCGATGACCGTCTAAGCCTAGCAAAGCCTTTGTTCTTTTAGTTAGTATGGCCCATCCCCAAAGAGGGAGGTGTTCTCTCACGCACAGACCCAGGGTTAAGTAACCACACGGTGACCCGATGACTCAGGGGCCAGAGCCCCCCCCACCCCAGCCCCTGGGGGTGCAGCTGTGTGACCCACACCCGCGGCTCTGGCTGCCCCGGGCCGAGCCCCTCGGGGCAGGTGAGGGGCGCCAACCCAGGTGGGGAGCCCTTTGTCCAGGGCCGTCCTGCGGCCTTGCTCTGACAGCCAGTGCCCTTGAGCCCGGCCGCCCTCGTCCTGGATCCCAGAGGCCCAAACACCACGGTCAGCCCGTCAGGCTCAGACAAAGCACTGGCTGCCTCCCGTTTGTGGTCTCGCTGAGGGGAACCCGGGCAGCACCGGCCCAGCGCGCGGCTCCTCCCTCAGGGGGCCCCCCGAGTCCGGCCGCGTGTCGTAGCTCAGAGCCAGCCGTGGGCCCAAACCGGAGAAACTTAGCCAGAGCCCCTTCCTGGCAGGCCCCCTGGGAAAGCGCTGAACGACTTTCCCGTGGGGCTGCATGGGGCTGAGGGTGCCCCTGAAAGCCCACACCCCCACAGTAACTGTCCCCCCTTGACGACTACTCTTGCTGGCCCACGTTTCAGCAGATGCCTGTGCGTTGTAAGGCCCCACGGTGAGAGGCGGAGGGGCGGTGGCCGGGGCCCCCTCTACATTCAATTTGGGACTTTTCCACGGGAAGGGGGGCCGTGGGGAGACCTCGCCGGAGGCCTTGAAGTGAACGCTGGTGCCCTCTGGGTGCTGGACAGGGACCGGGGTCCTCGTCTTCGTCTCAAAAGGGCCACCTCCTCCGGGGGCCGCCACTGCTTTCCAGGTCAGTGGTGGGACAAGCAGACCCAGAAAAGACCCCCGCAGGGGCAGGTGGTGGGAAGAAACGCTAACGTGGACGCTGTGGAGGAGAGGACAGGGACGGGGAGATGTGTTCCCTGCTGGGGGGAGGAAGGAGTCAGTGGGGAGAGGAGTTCAGAGGCTCCCAGGGTCTCCTGAGCTGAAAGGGGAGAGGCACAGAGACTGTGGGGGTCAGAGCGGCTGGGTGGTCCCTCGGCGCCCCTAGAGGGCACCTCGGTGGGGTAGGGGGGTGTCTCCCAGGTCGCTGTGATCCCAGCCGAGACAGAAGATGACCGCCCTGGGTCAGCTTGCGGTTCTGCAGGCTCACTGGCAAGAACGGTGGGCCATGTGTGCCCCCCCCCCCCCCGCCGCCTCCACCGTGCCCGGCCGGCCGCACCCGGAGCCCCCCTCCTGCAGGACTTGTGTCACTGGGTCACCTGCCGGGGCCAGCTCAGAGCGTGGACATTACCTGAACTTCAAGCTAAACACAAACTTGTGTTGTAAACGTAGTTCATCTACTTTTGCTAATTTTCAGTAGAGTGGAAAGCATTTAATTTTTATCGGCTCTCACAGTAAGGGGGGCGGGCGGTCAGGGCGGTGAGGAGCAGAAGGAATCCCTTGGATCTCTCTAGAGTTTTCATTTATTTAAGTGCCTGTGATCGGTTTGCCTCCTGGTCACCTTCCCTCTGAAAGCCTGGCGCAGGGCGTCTCCAAAGCGAGGTAGGAATTGAGGGACCCTGCTCGGCTGGGGGCCGTTTGTCGAGGTGACCGTGCGACTTCTGTGGGTTTATCCGCCGGCCGCCCCGCTCGGGCTCCAGTCCACTGAGTGGACCTCACTGGTCTTTCTCCCCCACTGTCCTCCAAAGACACCGTTCCAGGTCGCCAAGTGCCCCGGGCCCTGTTCCTCCTGGAGGCAGGGCAAGTCGGGGGCGCAGGCGCCACACTGGGGGATCCCTTGGTCCTCCAAACACTCAGCAGGTGCTGCTCAGGGCAGAGCAAGCTGGGCCCTGGAGGGGCGGGTGGCCAGGGTCCCTTCAGTCTGCGGGACTGCACACGAGGCACCCCAGTCTCTGCAGCTTGGATTCCCTTCTTTAACACCAGACAAAGCAAAATGAAAAACACACACGCAAAAACCCTACATTTTTTTCCTTATGGGTAAGAAGAAATACACGTACTTCTTCTTCAAAAAGAAGAAAATGACAATGTTCTCGGGGCACCTGGGTGGCTCAGGTAGTTGTGTGTCTGACTCTTGATTTTGGTTAAAGTCACAATCCCAGAGTTATGGGATCGAGCCCCAGGCTCTGCACTGACTGTGGAGCCTACTTGAGATTCTCTCTCTCTCTCTCTCTCTCTCTCTCTCTCTCTCTCCCTCCCTACCTTTCCCTCTACCCCTCCCCCTCCTGCAAAAATTAATCAGGGGCGCCTGGGTGGCTCAGTCGGTGAAGCGTCCGACTGGCTCCGGTCACGATCTCGCGGTCTGTGAGTTCCAGCCCCGTGTCGGGCTCTGTGCAGACAGCTCAG
Organism: Prionailurus bengalensis; assembly: GCF_016509475.1. NCBI lineage: Eukaryota > Metazoa > Chordata > Mammalia > Carnivora > Felidae > Prionailurus > Prionailurus bengalensis. The sequence goes on along the minus strand of NC_057348.1, from coordinate 166,093,118 downwards.
AGCCTGGAGCCTGCTTCCGATTCTGGGTCTCCCTCCCTCCCTGCCCCACCCCTGCCTGTGCTCTCTCTCGCAAAAACAAACATTAAAAAAAAATCAGTTTTTAAAAGTCCTCAAGTCCCATCACCAAGATAACTGTTTGCATCATATATGTGTGTGCACACACGTGTGGGGGGGGGGGGGAGTTGAGTGTGTAACCTGTGTTCTCTGACCCGGCCTTTCCCCTCAAAGCGCTAGGAGTTTCTTCTGTTGTTCAATGTCCTCCTGTCACGTAAGTTGTCGCGGCTGCAGAATGTCTACTTGTATTTAACGGGCCTCCTACGTTAGGACCATTTAGACCATTTTCAGTGTTTGACTACTGGGAACGAGGCGGAGGTGAATCTCGGTAGCCGGATCTTCGGCGGATTTTCCCTGGCTGCCGCCGGCCTCGGCTGGGTTTCTCGCTGCCGCAGGGAGGTCTCGGGGGTCCGTGGCCCCACGTCCACAGCGGTGCCATCAGAGCCGAGAACAGCGCCTGCCCTCCCGACTGGGCACCCCCCCTGGGTGAGGAGTCCAAACGGTCCTCTCCCGTTTGGGAAACTCCCCGTCTTCGGTGCAAGGACAGGAGACCCTGGAGCAGCGCGGAGCCCGCCCGGCAGACGTCCCTGGCGCGGTGCCCAAGCCACAGGGTGAGCCCGCCCGGTCGTCGGGGCCCTCGGGAGCCCTCCACGGCTCCAGTAACAGCTGTGCCGGCGATGCACGTGAGCGTGCCTTTAGTCCCTTCCACGGGTACCGTTTCACATCACCCCCCCACCGCCGCGTGTGGAAATACAATCTCGTCTCCACCGTGCAGATGAGGAAGCCGGGGTCTGGAGAAACACGGGTGACCGGGTTCAAAGCCCCCGGTGTCCTGACTGCAGCACCGGCCCGCCTCCGGCGGGGGGCCCCCTCCGACACGGTGAAGGAGGCCCCCGAGATGGACTGGTTGGACAGGACAGTCCCCGCGATCCCGCGGGTGCTGACGTGAGAACATGACGATGGGAGGACGGGGCTTCTGGGCTCGGTGCCTCGAGGGCCCCCAGAAGCCCTGTGCACGGAGCATCGGGACGGAAATTTGCCGCACGGGGAACAGGGCCCCAGCGTCAGCCCAGCTGCTGCTCGGACGCGCGCTTGTCCACGGTGACATCTCCCCTAGAGATCGGGACGGGGAAATATGTGTCCAGGAGGGGCAGAGCACGTGGCCCCAACATGCGGGGCTGAGCTCGGGGCCGGGGGCGTTGACATCCACTTGCGGGGTCACGGAGGCCAGGCTCGGCCAGGTGGTGTGGCCCCAAAACCATCCTGAGGGACTGTCTGCCCTGAATACTAATAATTGAGGTGATGCCCCAAGGTCAGCCTCCTCTCCTCGGAGCTACTTCATTGATTGTTCCCCATGGTAATGACACTGTTCTGCTGGCCCTTTGGTAAACGTTCGTTTCGCCTCAACGTCTCTCTAGAGCAGGGCTTCCTAACCTCTTCGGATGGCATGGAGCCCTCTGGCAGCCTTGGGAAGGCTTTGGTAACGCCCTTCTTAGACGGATACGTGTGTGTGTGTGTGTGTGTGTATAGATAGATCCATGCACAAAATAAAATGTGCAAGGTGACAAGAAACACAATTGGATTAAAATACTTACAAAATATATTTTAACTGTGATGTGTTTCTGTACTAATGTGTTAGACAAGACGATGTAGTCACAGGTTGAATCAATGATTTTAGAGTAGGGATGGGCGAGGGCGCGCAGGTGGCTCAGTCAGCTAAGTGTCCGTCTCTCAAGGGCACCTGGGTGGCTCAGTGGGTTAGGCCTCCAACTCTTGATTTTGGCTCAGGCCATGGGCTCATGGTTTGTGGGTTTGAGCCCCGCATCGCGCTCTGTGCTGATGGCGCGGAGCCTGCTTGGGATTCTGTCTCTCTCTCTCTCTCTCTGCCCCTCCCTTGCTCATGCTCTCTCTTTCTCTCAAAATAAATACATAAACATTTAAAAAAAATTTTTAAAGTCCAACTCTTGATTTTGGCTGAGGGCACGATCTCAGTTTGTGGATTTAAGCCTCGAGTTGCACTCTGAGCTGACAGGGAAGAAGCCTGCTTAGGATTCTCGCTCTTCCCCTCTCTTTCTGTCCCTCCGCTGCTCACGCTCTCTCTCTCTCTCTCTCTCAAAATACATAAGCAAACGTTAAAAAAAAATTAAGTAGCGACGGGCCGAAATGATGATCTGCCATATCTGCGACGACTATAGCAGATATGAAAATATCTGTGGTTTCGGTTGGCAAAAAGGCAGCTAGAGAAGATACGGCTGAGCGAAAGGAGTCAGAGAAGGACCAAGGCCACAGGACTTCCCTCATATTTGGAATTGGAGGAACAAAGCAAATGAGCAGGGAGACAAAAGAGAGGCAGACAAACCAGGACACAGACTCTTCACTACAGAGCACACACTGACGGCCACCAGAGGGGAGGTGGGCGGGGGGAGGGGGAGGCAGGCGACGGGGACTAAGGATGCGCTGGCCAGGAGCGCCGGGTGGACACCGAGTGCTGGGTCACTACGTCGCACACCTGAGACGAATATAACACCGTGGCCGCTGACGGGAATGAAAGCGAAACCTTCAAAAAGTTGCCAACAGGGGCTGGGGCAGGGTTGACTCCTGCCGCGACATCGTTATGTCTGTCTCGTAAAGAAAAGAACGGGGAGGGGGCTGGTAGGCACCGATTCGCGAGAACAAGCATGCAAGTTCCCGGCCCAAGTTCACGGAAGCCAGAGTAAGAGCTCCTGCCTTAAAGTAAACAGGAATGGGTCAACCTGTTCAGAGAAGAGACCGAGGCAGAGAGGCTCGCTGTTTGGTCCAAGGCAACACAGCAGGTCAGAGCCCCACACGGGACCTTCTGCTGAAGGCACTGACCTTCAGTGCTGGCTCAGACGTCCTCCTCAGGAGTGTTCTAGAGATTTCATCCTGACGAGCTTCCACGAAGATCACTTGACCACATTTGCTATTCACTGAAGACGGCTATGGACAGAATTTTAAGACGCTGAAAAGAGTCTCTCAGGAAAGAGTTACTGATCATTTAAAACCCACACCTGAACCACACACACAGACTTGCTCGGTTCGAGGGGGAATGAGAAGATTCATTTCGCTAGAGAAAAATCTCGAACTTCCAGTTCGTGGCCCTCGTTCTGGGGAGCGCTATAAAATTAGTAATAAGACTGCTTGAAGAAATCCTTCAGACCAAGTTCGGATTTAAAAGGAATAAACACCTATATAGATAAGTTAACCGTAGCTTCACTTACTACGTTGTGGTTGCAATGGAGGACGTGGCCAATGGGTCTTGAGGTCCCGTGTTGCCGAAATTCTGTACAAAATGAAGCGCTCTGGAGGCAAGTAGCCCCCAAAAGTACAGACCAATGTCAGACGTTTCCAGAAATATATGGAAAATAACACCCCAAAGAATGGAACAGTACGTGGTTATTTATTGATTGAGCAAATAGTCTGAATGAAATAGTCACTTGGGACCCTTGCACCATTTCCATAAACCAAAGGTCTGACTCTTCCTAAATTTCTCCCTTCCTCGCGTTTGTTTGTACATCCCGTGGCGGTCAGGATCACCACGCCACAGGCACAGGGTCGCCGTCCTCTCCCAAAGACACTCTCAGGCCGCCGCGGGGAGACTTCACCCGGGGCAGCGAGCCCACACTCCCTCTGTGTGGTCCTCACGTTTCCCTGGGGACGGCGTCTCTGCTGTACTGCTTCCCACCTTACGGCCCCCACCCCAAATCAGCCTCCCCTCGCGTCAGCTCCCACCCTGGGCTCACCCGGGTGCCGTGGGCCGAGATGCTCCTCCGGCAACTCCCCACCCTCCAGCTGCTCCCCCTTCTCCTCCAGCTCCTCCAGCTGCTCCCCCTCCTCCAGCTGCTCCCTCCTCTTCCAGCTGCTCCTCCTCCTCCAGCTGCTCCTCCCCCTCCTCCTCCAGCTGCTCCTCCTCCTCCAGCTGCTCCCTCCTCCTCCAGCTGCTCCCCCTCCTCCACCTGCTCCTCTGCCTCCTCCAGCTGCTCCTCTTCTAGCTGCTCCTCCTCCTCCAGCTGCTCCTCCTCTTCTAGCTATTCCTTTCTCCTCCAGCTGCTCTCCCTCCTCCAGCTGCTCCTCCTCCTCCTCCAGCTGCTCTTCCTCCTCCAGCTGCTCCCCCTCCTCCTCCAGCTGCTCCCCCTCCTCCTCCAGCTGCTCCTCCTCCTCCAGCTGCTCCCTCTTCCTCCAGCTGCTCCTCCTCTTCTAGCTATTCCTCTTTCTCCTCCAGCTGCTCCCTCCTCCTCCAGCTGCTCCCCCTCCTCCACCTGCTCCTCTGCCTCCTCCAGCTGCTCTTCTAGCTGCTCCTCCTCCTCCAGCTGCTCCTCCTCTTCTAGCTATTCCTTTCTCCTCCAGCTGCTCTCCCTCCTCCAGCTGCTCCTCCTCCTCCTCCAGCTGCTCTTCCTCCTCCAGCTGCTCCCCCTCCTCCAGCTGCTCCTCCCCCTCCTCCAGCTGCTCCTCCTCTTCTAGCTGCTGCTCCTCCTCCTCCTCCAGCTGCCCTCCCCAGGTGCCCCCACCCCGTGCCTCCTTGTGCTGCCCCGCTCAGTCCTCACAGCCTGAGATCTGCCCTTCCCGCTTCCCGTCTGTTTGCTTCTTCCCGCCCTCGCAACACTGTTCTCGCTCCTTCCAGGCCTCTGCGTCCAGAGCTCAAGTGTGACGGAACGTTTAAGCAGCAGGCTGAGTATGTCCCGAAAGCATCACCACAAGTGTAGTTACCGGCTGCGTGTGTGTGGTGAGAACTCGTGAGATTCGCTCTCTTAGCAACAGTCCAAACTCGGACTGCGGCGCTGCTAACCGCCGTCACCCTGTCGCACACGAGACCTACAGGTACGGAGTCATCGCGCCGTAGCGCCTCAATAAGAGGAACTAGAGAGACTGGGCGGGGGGGGGGGGGGGGGGGGTTGTAAACAAACAAGGAAAAGCAGGCTGCGTGGCGCCAGGGAAAGAGCTTGCACCGGAGTGCCCCCTCCCGGACCCCGTGGTGTGACCTTGGGCCACCCCTCACCTTTGGCTCCCAGCTTCTGTCGTCCCTGGGAAGAAAGGGGCTCCGCCGGGCGGCCGCCAAGCCCCTCCGGCCCCTCCCGGATTGTGCGGCTCCTCAGTGACACACCGTAGCGACACCGAGCGCCCCACACCTACTCTGCCGTGGCCTTCGGGTCGACTTCCTCAACCGGCCCCTGCACGTGCCCCAGCGCGGCTTCCGCCCCCGCCCCTTCCGGTCCGGTGCACCTGCGCCCGCCCCGCCCCCTCCCGCCCCTCCCCCATCGGCCTCATCTTGCGGCCCAGCCGGCTTTGCTGCGGCCTTTGTCGCTTTGTCTTCCCTCCTTTTCCTTTTGTGTCTGTGGGGCTCACTCGACTGTTTGCACACTTTTAGAAAAATTTCCGTCTTCCCCGTGAGCCCATTCTGTCCGCACCGAGGCCCGGCTGGCGTTTCCTGGAGGCCCCCCGGATGCCTGGAGCCACCATGGCAACCGCCGGCCCGCGCCCGGCCTCACCTTCCCCGGGCGGAAAGCGCCAGAAGGGGCGGCCCGGGCCTCGCGGGGGATAAAGGGAGAAGGTTCTGGACCCCGAGCCCGGAGTCCAGGTGTCTAGGCCGCTCGGGCCTAGGGCGTTTGGAGGCTGAGCGGCCCGGCGGGGAAACAGCGCCCTGCTCACGGGTGACACGCGCTGCTAACAACTTCCAGGGAATTCTGAGTGTGTAAAAATCGCACATTAACGCCCCGATGGAGAAGAACGCCATCCTGCAGCCGTCCTGGCCCTGACGACGAATCTGCGCCTGGCCGAGGGGCCCCAGGGCCGCTGCCCGCCGAGACCTTCTCTCTCTGACCTTTTCCCTTCCTGGAAAGCCCGCGCCCCGAAGTCAAGCCCTTCCCTGCCTGTCTGCCCGCGGCCCGGGCCAGTGCCTCCCGGCCTCATTGTCCCCGCCAAGCCCTGCCCGGCCCAGGCCTGGCTCCTGATTAGAAATTTAAAAGAGTCTCTCTGGTGAGAGCAGATACCCCATCACTTCCCGGGATGTTCCTCCTTTTCTCTTCGGGCCTCAGCTCTTCCCACTTTTAAAGACGCGCAGCACACAGAAAGCGCAGCCAAGCGTGCAGCCCGGAACGGCCCCTTCCGGGGCCCTCGCAGAGTCTGGGAACGGCCGCCATTCACCCTTTGCCTTCTGGTGGCTTCTGAACCATGACGTCCTGGGCAGTGGCGCTCAGGACAATCCCCGGGAGCAGGGGGCAGGCCGGGGGGCCGGGGCCCTGGGAGGAGCTCCCCAGGAGAGCGTTTCCGGATCCAAGGGGTTGGGACAGGAGGCACCTGATGAGAACGCCCGACGACACTCAGCGGCAAAGGGTCGCCTTTCGCTCCTGGCGGGTTGCCACGCGCCTCGGTCACCCCAGCCGGCACTGTGTGGAGGGACGGGGTGCCCGGATGGGGCCTCGCTCGCCCTGGACCAGGGAGAAGGCGGTCTGGGCCCAGCGGGGACCCTTAGCGGGAGCAAGCCTGCCCTGCCAGCCCCACGCACCACTTTGCCCACTTGCCTCTGCCCCCCCCCCCCACCAGCCTGCGCTTCCTGGGGCTCATCCGCCATTGCCTTCCGGTCCCATGCGGGCCCTCAGCCCTTCTCTCCTGGCCTCCCTCCAGCCACCCTTCAGGGGCCACCGGATAAGCCTCTGGTGGTTGGGCCCCAGCCACGCTGCCCTGCACGGCCTTCCATCATCCGCAGAGGCCGGGCTCCCTCGCTGGCTCTCAGTCTTTATTTTCCTCCGCGTCCTTTCTGTGCCCAGGCCTGCAGCTGGGGAATGATCCCGTCGTCCCTCAGGCGTGCCTTCCCCCCTCCCAAGCCTCGCTTGGCATTTGTGCCATTTGGTTCTGGGACCCAATGGCCGCCAAGACCCTTCCCTGCCATTGGGCACTGGCTCAGGGGCAGGACGGGACGCAGCTCAAGGGAAGCATCGACCGGCCCCCGCCCGGGGCTCAGATCCAGGCATCCCGCCCAGGTTCGCGTGCGCATGCCATCCGGTCGCCTGACTGCCGGACGGGTCTGTCCACCCCTCGGTGCTCGGCGCATCGGCGAGGAAATTGTTCAGCCTGGAATCCCAGCTCTGCCCTCTGAGCCTCAGTCTGCCTGCCTGTAACATGGGCGGGGAACCGTCTCCGCCACACAGCCCTGTTGTGAGGAGTCGAGGAGAGGACTTTCAAGTGCGTGTGTAAACAGTCACACTACTTATAAGGCAACCGCAGAGTCTGTCCTCTGACCTGAGACCCCGGAGCAGGGAGGGCTCGGAGCGGCCGGCTGGGGCCGGGGCGTGAGCAGAGCACACGGGGGTGTGGGCCTCCAGCTCCCACTATTACAGACGGTTAGTAAATACCTATGGGCTGGCCAAGTTTTAAGTGATCGGATTTCCCATTAGACAAAGTGGGAGAGAAAGGGGGATGGTCTGATAGACCCAGCATCGCTCTGGGGACACGAGGGATGGACGTGGGGCTGTGTCGGAGGGAAGGGGGCTTAGGGGAGGGCGCCGGGCTGAGCTGGCTCATCAGGGAGTGGGGATGCCCCCCCTTCCTTCTGAGGGTTGCTGGGGAGACGGAATGAGCCAGGAGCCATCCAGGTCCTCTGACAATGAAATGGGAGGCTCTCGGGCGGCCCTGAGTCCGGGGCTGGGGCGAGGTGTCTCAAGGGCCCCCCCACGGCAGCCGGGCCCCAAGAGGCGGGGAGCCCTGTCCAAGGGGATCAGAGAAAGATCAGTGTCCGGAAGGCAGGGCACCCGGCTTGTGAGGGGTTCCAGCGTCAGATGAGGAAGGACTGAGTGGGAGCGCTGAGCGAGGGGGTGGGGGGCCACCCCTGGTCACAGACCCCTGAGTGTGCAGTGACTGCCAGGGGCCCCTAGGCTCACCGGTGAGTTCTACGGACAGAAGAAACAGCGCGTGTCGAGTTGAGGTGGCCTAGCTCAGACTGACAGCTGTCCCCCATGCCCCTTTCACGGTAACTCAGGGCGCCCCAGATGCTGCTGCCCTTGGCCGGTCCCTTCCCCGGCCCCTTGCCGTGAGGGGTGGCCCTGGACTGATTCTCTCGAGCGTGAGTCGACATAGTCCTCCTGCTGGGACTGCCTCCTCCAAGCAGGTCTCCCAGTGGGGACCGGGCCAGGCTGGGGGAGCTACGCTGTCCATCACAGTGGCCGCCAGCCCCCTGGGCAGCTTTTTTTTTTTTTTGGCTTAATCAAACAATTTTAATCAAGTTAATAGCAAGCAGTAAAAGTGCAGTTACCTGAAGAGCCCCGTGCTTTACATGCTTAAATTATTTTCCACTGTCTTCGCTTGTGAGGCATTGCAGGTGGGACCCACCTTTGAATCTTCTAACGGCAGAATTGGAGGCACATATCGTCTGGAGCGCCACTCACACTGAATGCACGGTTTGCCCAGATGAGTTTGCGGTTTGGCGGTTGGGGCCCCATCGGTCACAGAGCGCGGAGCCCCCGATGCCATCTGGGGGGGGGCACCACGTTTCCATCCACATCCCCAAATGTGCTCTCGGCGTTCCTCTCAGGGGCATCCATACCCATCGGTGACGGCCGGAAAGCTGCGTGTTGTCCTCGGAGTATTTGTTTCCGCGTTTGTCTCCCCACCCGCATACCAGCCCTCACACCGTGTGCCTTGCGACAACCCCACCTTGTCCCGCAGGCCCCGCCTCGCGGCTGCCGTGGCACCTCATCTAAGCGAGCCGAGATTCAGGGAAACTGCGCTCCACTTCCCAGCTGCACCGGCCCGCGTCGTGAGAGCGCGCCGGCTACGTGGGCTAGTGGCTGCCGTACTAGTGGGAAGGTGCACGCGCAGAACGTTTTGGCCACCGTGGAGAGTTCTGGAGGACGGCAGCCGGGAGGATCGTGGGTTTCCAGATGATCCCTTGGCACAGGGCCGCCCCACCGGCCGGGCCTGCTCACTGCAGAAAGCGTGCCAGTCGGAGAAACGTAAACTTCTGTCTTCTCAGCAGAATACACTGTATTTGGGGCCTCTTTGTTACAGCAACCTACCTTTACGTGTATACTTGTGGGAGTATATGCTGATGTAAATATGGGTGGAAGTATATGCTTATGTAAATATGTGTGGGTGTATGTGTTTATGTAAATATTTGTGGGTGTATCTGTTGGTGTAAATATGCGTGGGTGTGTGTGTGTAAATATTTGTGGGTGTATATGTTTATGTAAATAGTTGTATGTGTATGCATTTGCATAAATATGTATTTGTGGGTGTTCCTGTGTTTATAAATACATACTTGGGGGTATGCATATTTATAGAAAGATACATTTGCGGGTATCTGTATTTTTGAATGTGTGTATTTGTGTGTATACATACATACACATATACATAGATTATGCCTCAGACATGTGTGGGTGCTAATGTGACCGACAGATGCAAAGTTTTTGGGGTTTTGTATGTTTTCTCAGAAAGTGCTAAAGCCGTAATTGCCATCGGGTCATGGATCTCCAAGTCCATTTTTGATGTTTATTTATTTTTGACAGAGAGAGAGAGAGAGAGAGACAGAGTGTGAGCAAGGAAGGGGCAGAGAGAGGGAGACACAGAATCCAAAGCAGGCTCCAGGCTCTGAGCTGTCAGCACAGAGCCCGACACGGGGCTCAAACTCATGAGCCGTGAGATCATGACCTGAGCCGAAGTCGGACGCTCAACCAAATGAGTCACCCAGGTGCCTCTCCAAGTCCATTTTTAGATGTTAAAAAGAAAGCCTTTACCTGAAAAGGTGGAGAGTCACTGCCACAGCCAGAAGACCAGCCTGGCCAGAGCGGAGGACCAGACGGACAGCTGCCCAGCCTGAGGTCTGCACGCTGCTGTGAGGACGTTGTGGGGGGCACAGGGGGCTTCGACCGCTGACCCTTGGTCGCAGGCGAGAGGTCCCAGACCGGGCTCTCAGCGTAGGTGACTCGGAACAGGCAAGGCAAGCAGGAGTGTCCAGGTGTGTGGCCTGGGGGTGGAGATGATCTTCTGACAGCCTAATGCGGGGAGCACCAGAGACAGGGAAACTGAGGCACAGATAGGCTGAGAGACTTTCTCATGCTCACACAGCTGGGCAGTGGTCAACTGGGGATCCAAGTGCAGAGTCCTGCTCCCGGCCACCCTGCTGTGCAGCTTCCCCAGAGGCAGCCAATGGAGGGAGAGTTTGGAGATGCGACAGGACAGGACAGGACACCCTCGCCCCTCCCCTCCCTCGCCACCAGGAGCCCACCCCCCTCCCCCGCCCCTCCGGCTGTCTTGCTATCTTCCCACTGGCCCGTGTTGAGGCTGTCACATTACAAGCAACTGTGTGAATATGTCCCCTGGGAATTCATACGACAGCCAAGAAATTACTTTTGTACTGGTCACCCAACACTTTTTGCTGAATGATGACAACTTCTCCGTCCTCCCTGTGCCTCAGTGACAAGGACACGTCTGCTTGGCATGATGTCACATATGCATGCCTCCCCCTCCCGCGGCCTTGAGGTTAGCCTGTTTGGTCAGGGGACCTGGTGGGTGACCTGCAGTGCTGGAGGAACTCTCCCAGGAAGACCCCTCCTTGAGCCCCTGTTCACCTTTCCATCCAAGCTGACGTGTGGCCGAAGCAGACAGCGGCCTGGGACGCCCCCCACCGGTGGGAGGGGCCGTGGTGGGAGAAGGAGCTGAAGAATGTGCTGTGGGCCAGACGGCAGGGACAGTGTCAGACCCAGGATGGGAGAGGGGTCGGCGAGAAGCCTGGGTGTCCTGCTCGCGTGGGCCAGCTGGCCACGGGGATGGTTAAGTTCTGGAGGCTTCCTAAAGCCAAGGAAGGCCCAGTCCGTCTCAGAGGATGAGGCCCTGACCAGATACATCTCACGGGTCAGCACGTTTTCATTCCATCTGTGCCCAAACGCTGGTGTTGGGCAGGTAGCGACCTGGAGCCCAGGCGGTAAAGGGGCTTTTCTCTTCCTGGGACGAAAATGGGGCCTTAGGGACATGAGTCCTTGGGTCACCGCTCAAGGAGGGGCAGGTGGCTGGACAAAAAGACAGCAGAGCCCCTGAAAGTCACCTCTTGTAGACGGTGCTCGGGCCTGGCCCTGGCCCTGCGTGTGGGCTCGCCTTGGAGGAGGAGGGAAGGGACGGACCAGAAGGGAAAGGGTGACAGCGGAAGCCCCAGAGGAGTTATTTGGCGACTAGCATGTCCCAAGTGGAGAATAACCAACAGGTCTCAGCCGAGGGTCGGGGCAGGGGCTCAGCGAGAACCAAGGGGTCTGGAAAGGGGCGGGACCCCGCCCCTGGGGCAGGTGCTGTGTCTCCCTGGGGCGGGGCGAGGCCCGTTTACAGAGCGAGAGGGGTGCGGAGGGAGGACGCCCACCTTCCGTGGGACCCATCCAGCGCCACCCCCGCCTTCCTGCCTCCACCCCGACTGGGTCCCCCGCCCCGGGAAGTATTGGTTCCGCCCCCAGCTCTAGGAAGGGCCCTGATTGGGCGGGCCAGTCAGCACAGCACCTGCTCATTGGCTCAGGAAAATCACATGGCCCGATTTAACTCAGCGAGGCTCAAACAGAGACGCGTTTCCTGGGCCTCTCCGCCCTTCTCTCTCGGATGGGACCACGGACCCGGGCTTAGTTTCCTTATGAACGTGCAGGAGGAAGGTCATGTCCCCCGTCTTTGCGGGAAGCCCACTTGTAGCCGTGCAGGGAGGAAGGCTTGGAATGAAGCTGACACCTTCCACGGTAAAGGGAAGGGCAAAGGAAACCAGCCCCAGTGACTTTGACAAGCCTTGGTCAAGCCTTACCTGATGCCACCGTCCTGGGAACCGTGGGGCCTGTCTAAGCCGGGTTGAGTTGGCTTTTACTGTTCCTTGTGACTGAAAGCGTCTTAACTGACACAACTATTAATTCATTTTATGTTGAGCAATTCCGACAGGCTGGAGAAATGAAGTGTTTCCTGTTTATACAAGTGGATATCTGTAGATGCGGTTGTGATCGCCGCATTTAAAGGCATTACTTAATTCATCATCGTGCCTTCCCATTGTTTAATTTCTCTGCGAGCGGATGGTACAGGACGGCAGCCCTCGTGCTGCGTCCCGCATGTTCTGGATGTTTAAAAAGGCCTCCTGCTGATGGGAATCAACCAGACCAAGAGAGACAATTCGAATTTGGGCTGGAGGAAAAAACAGAACCCTCTCTACTTTTCAGGATCGTTTCCGCGTTTGATTTTGTCTGTCCTGCCCAAGGTTGGATGCCCTGTGGGCATAGCTGGGGGTGGGGCTGCCGATTCTCCTTCAGAGGTGGGTGTCCCCTTTCAGGCTGCCAGGCAGGGGCACCAGCCTGGCCAGCGTGCACTCAGCCGTCCCGCCTCGGGTGCCTGGGTCCCTGTTAGCAATCCCAACGTCCCAGCCCTGCTGGCTGAGGGTCATAGGTCCCCCCCAGAAACAAGGTGCTCCTGACACCCGGCTGACAGCGGGGATCTAACCTCAGGTGCTCTGAGCAGCCGCCCGATGAGTCCCCAAAAATCTAGTGTGGAAAGAGGTTCTGTTCTCCCGTTTACTATATCGTGGTTTGATTTCAGGTCCCCAAAGCAATAGCATTTGGTCCCAAACCCAGCAACAGACAGAAACCGCTCCTCACATACTCCTTATGCACCTGACATACCGGTGTGCACGCACACACGTAGACTTGTAGAGTACACGTGCGAACGCACATGCACACACGTGTGCACACTCACAGGCACACGCACACGTGGGTACGCATAGGATCACACACACATGTACACGTGAGCACCCACGATGCACACACACACATAGGTACACACCGGATCACACACGCTTGCATGCGTGCACACCCACAATGCACACATGTGGGCACACACGGGATCACACGCGCATGCGTGCACACCCACGATGTGCACACACACATGCGGGTACACACAGGCACACTCGTGCACATGCGCACACAGCCTGCACACTCACACATGGGCACGCACGGACATGCACACTCATCCACACATATGCACACCTGCCCCCCAGGTCAGCGTGCACAGATGGCTCTCAGAGAACGAGCTTTCCCCGGGGCACTCGGCCAGTCCTCTCCTGCCCTGTGCTCACCGGAGGCCTAAGCCGCTGGGGAAACGGGCCCGGTCTGCCCTTCGCAGGGTCTGGGGCCCCCCCTCACTCTACTCTGGGGACCCTCAGCTCACCTGGCTCCTTGAGTGGGGGTCTCTGCTCACCCCCCTCCACCGGCGGGCTGAGGCTGTCCTCCCTGGCCCGCCTGCCCGGCCCTCCGCTGGGGTCTGGCCCCCAAGACTCTACAGAGGCCCTCGGCCCTCTCACCCCAGCCCGCCCCTGCCGTGGCCCCTTCTGCATCGCACCCTCACCCTGCACAAGGGCTCTGCAGTTCAGTGGGTAGGAGCGCTATCCCTTCGTGCCTGTCCTTGATTCGACCCGAAACCAGCCTCCGCGCGCCCGTTCCTGCGTGAACTGCGTCTGCTGGGCACGCCCGCACGCACACACCTCCCACCTCCCGACCCGCCCTCGCACACTCGGGCAACAGCCTCTTTCGTGGCCCCCGTGGACCTCCATCCCCCGGGATGTGACCCAAAGGCCTGGGCCCCGTCTGCCTGCCCCTCCAGGAGGGAAGCTTCAGGCTGGCTTCCGGCGCTCAGGTCTGGGAGGGCGACCTCTGCCCCTGCACCCTCCCCGCCCCTCCCACCCCTGAGATAGTCGGGGTGCCGGGGGCCCGTCCCGAGCTGCTGGCTCAGACACAGACCATGCTCTCCCCAGAGCCCACACGCACACCCTTCCGCCCCGAACAGGGTGTGAGGGACACAGCCAGAGGACAGGAGTAGACTGCCATGTGAACCGTCCCCTCAGATGACCGGGTCCAGGGTCCCCAGCACTGTCTGCCATTTCCTGGGTCAGAGAGCAGCCTCCGGGTAGCCTCTCCGGTAGGACCAGAACTTCTCTAAACAAGGACAGAGTTCACGTCACAGTCGGGCCTCCTACCTGCGGCGCCAGGCGGGTTCTCAGCATTCTGGTCCTTTCCCTCCGTCAGGAAGAGGCTCCTCCCCGGGGCGGGGCTTTGACCGCCAGAAGCAGCGGGATGAGCCCTGGAACCCTTGGCACCGAGCGTGAGAGTTGCCTTTATGACCCCGTAGGAGGCCCTGCTGTCCTTGGCACTGCCGGGCACCCCGTGCCTCTCCGAGAGGGAAGAGTCCGTGCACGGGCACATGAGGGTCCCCACGTCCCCGGCCCGGCTCTACCTGGGGGCCCCGCCTCTCGCCTCTGCCTCGGTGCCCCAGATCCCACCACCAGCCCTTCTCCCTGCGGTGAAGGCCGGGGGCCCAGGAGCCCATGCTGGAGGGGAAAGGCCAGTTACAGCTTGGCGAGAGGGCCTGATGCCCAGGAATCGGGAGGGAGGGGAGAGCAAGAGAGAGACAGGGGCATGGCTGGGAGGGCCTGCTGGCAGGACTACTCAGGCAGAGACGCGAGAGGGAGACGTGTTCCCACCTTTCCGGTCTGGGCGTCCAAGAAACGGAGCAAACACAGATTCGGGATGGCCCTGTGTAGCCCAAAGTCCGCCTGTTCCGTCCTGGGGCGTCCCCACTATCAGCCCGGCCAGCGTAGTGGCCAACGTACGATGCAACGCAAGCCACCTCCTCCGGGGACGCGGGTCTCGCTGAGCCAGGAGCAAGCACAGGGCCTGGTGCTTGCTGGACGCTCAGTCCAGACCTGCCCGTGAACCACCTGCCCCTTGAGAGCGCCTGGGGCCGCCCTGTCCCACGCCAGCTCGGGCCACACACGGGCCTGTTTAAGTGGGATTGCACTGAAATGTGTTTAAAACCCTCAAAAACAAAACAAAACAAAACAAAACAAAAACAGCCCCAAATTCTAGATGTGGGCAAAGAAGGCATTTGAAAGGATAGCCCGGGGGGCTCAGTCGGTTAAGCATCCGACTTCGGCTCAGGTCATGATCTCGCGGTCCGTGGGTTCGAGCCCCACGTCGGGCTCTGTGCAGACAGCTGAGACTGGAGCCCGCTTCCGATTCTGTCTCCCTCTCTCTCTGCCCCTCCCCTGCTCACGTTCTGTCTCTCTCTCTCTCTCTCTCTCTCTGTCTCTCAAAAAGAAACATTAAAAAGAAAGAAAGAAAGAAAAAGAAAGAATAGTGTTAGCAGCTCCCCACGTAGTGCGTGGAGGACTGCTGGGCACTGCGGAGCCCCGGGCGGCTTGCAGGGGTGAGATCCCTTCCGCTCACGGGTCTACAGGACAACCCCTGTTGGGCTGAGCAGGGATGGGCCCTGGCCCCGTGCTTCAGGATGGGCGCAGGGATGCATCTGGAGTCCGGGCTGCCCGCGGCCACGTCTCCTCACGGCCGATCAGCAGGGCACTCGGGGAAGCCGAAGACGTCTGCAAACTCATTCCTGAGCAGAGTTGCACGTGGGAGGCGGTGGGGACAGCACTCCATGCAAGGAGCAGAGGCGGGGAGAGGGGAGTGGAGCCTCGCTGAACGAGATCCCCACGGTCAAGGTACCCGGCAGGGCTTTGTGTTGCTGTGGCTTTTGTTTCTGAGTTCTGTCTTGTCCACGTTGGGCGCTCACGTCTCGGTGACGTGTGGGTGGCCACTCCTTGGGTAGCCTCCCAAACCTTTCTGGCGGGGCTGCTTCCGCGGCCTGTGTGCAAGTGTGAGAAAGCCTCTGCTCTGGGAGCCGCCGTGGACAGTCGAGCCCGAACCCCGGTGAGCGGGCAGCACGTTCAGGCAACCTAACGAGAAACAGGGGTGCCTGGGGGGCTCAGTCCACCAAGCGTCTGACCCCTGGTTTCGGCTCAGGCAGGTCGTGCTCTCACGGTTGTGGGGTTGAGCCCCACATCGGGCTCTGTACCAGTGGCATGGATCCTGCTTGGGTCTCTCTCTCTCTCTCTCTCTCTTTCAAAATAAATTAACATTTAAAAAATTAAAAAATGCACCCCTCCCTCGAGGTGGATACAGCCCTGCGCCAGGACATGGGGCCTGGCAAACGGCTCAACCATCTCAGGGGGCTGCCCTTGCACAGTGAACAACCTGTTCAGCTGTGTGTGGCGGCCTGTCTGTGTACCACTTCTGTCTCTGGACTAGCAAATAACAGGAAACTCCAACGTAGGTCAGTGGATGCTCCCTGAAAAGCAAGAGAAGACAAACCCCTCACTGCGTTCGCTTCTCGGTAGAGAACAAGCACTGTGTTTTGGGGTGAAGGGGTCAAACAACCAATTGCATATGGTTAAACACATGGTTTTGGTTTTCTTAATGTTTATTTTGAGAGAGAGAACATGAGCAGGGGAGGGACAGAGAGAGAGGGAGAGAGAAAATCTCTTGTCAGCACAGAGCCTGATGCGGGGCTCGAACCCACAAACCTATGTGATCATGACCTGAGCTGAAATCAAGAGTCAGAGCTTGAACCAACTGAGCCACCCAGGCGCCCCAAACATGTGGTTTTAAAGGTAGGATTTTCTCCTGTGAAGCTAGAGGAGATGAAAATGTAAATTTAGGGGCGCCTGGGTGGCTCACATGGTTAAGTGACCGACTTGGGCTCGGGTCATGATCTCGCGGTTCGTGGGTTCGAGCCCCGTGTCAGGCTCTGTGCTGACGGCTCGGAGCCTGGAGCCTGCTTCCGATTCTCTGTCTCCTTCTCTCTCTGCCCCTCCCCCCCTTGTGCTCTGTCTCTCAAAAATAAGTAAATGTAAACATAAAAAAAAAAGAAAGAAAATGTACATTTATTTGAGTTAGGCGAGTGTCGCCCAGAACCATCATAAAAGAGGGCTGGGCGTAGGATAATACTGACGACGTCAGTCTTGAATTTTCATCATCCCGAGGAGACCCCAGGAATAGTGCCACTGTCAACATATCCCATCGTGTCGTATGGGGTCCTGGACGGCGGGAGGCCTGTGGTGCCGCTCGGCGGCTTTGAACGCACCCCTTCACCCCGCTCCTTCCTTTCTCAGCAAATGTTCAGACGGGCCCTCTTCCCCTTTCATAAAGACGCAGTAAGTGGTTACAGCAACAGGGGCGTGCCCTTTCTCATCCCAGGGAGCCCCTGGGCCCCATGTGTGAGCCTCAGTCTGCCTCCTTGCTCTGGGTCTAGGCCCCTGGAGGTTGAAGTGAGAAAGGACGAGAGTGGGGGTGGAAGGGCCAGGGCGGAGGGACTGGCTCGCCTCCGTCAGGACTGGCGGGCTTTGGAGTCACGTCGTGACGTACACGTCCAGGGTGAGCCAGCAGCTCTGTCCCACACGGCCATTTAGGGACCCAGGCGGACGCGGGCCTCACCGCGCCGTGACATCACCGTCTAACCTGGGTGCCCAGAGCCCTGAAGGCAGAACAGAAAGAATGTGGGGGGACCCAGGCCCGCTTTTAGTGGCCTCGTACCCAAGGGCCCAAGTGGGCGACTTTGCCCCAAGATCATTGGTCAGTGCCAATCTGGTGTCCCCAGCCTACCTGCCGGGGAGGCTGGGGAGCACGCGGGTGCACGTGGAATGTTCGGGGAGCACCACGTGTCTGCCACAGTGGTGACATGCCCTTCCCGCCGCGGGCGATGGCAGGCCCTGAGCGGACGGAAGCCAGACGACCCGGGACAGTGCCCTCAACGTGCGTTTGTGGCTGGCGTGCCGCCAGGCCCCTGAGAAGGTGCGACAGCAGGTCTCCACCTGACGCTTCTCCCCAAGGGCGCCGACCGGACAACGGCCGCCCATCCCTCCCTGCCTGAAATAGAATCTCCAACCACAGGCGTCCGGTTGGGGCCCTTGCGCCCGGGCGCTCGGCCGTCTGCCATTCTGAGCGTGCCAGCCCCACACTTCTCTGTCTGCTCTGCGGGAACGGGACTCGCTCACACGGGATGGGCAAACGAGGGTCCGGGGTTTGCTCTGGAGCACCCGGCGGGGCCCCCGGGAGGCCAGGCGGTGGCTGTTGCGGAGTCCTGGTCAGCCCCGGGCCCATACGTGCCGAAAGCCACCCAGAGACGACGGACTTGCCTGGATCTGCCACAGTTCCCAGACGGGCCCGGCTGGTCCCGAAGCCTGGGTCCCTTCCACTTGTTGCTCACAGAGCCGGGGACCCTAGAGGACCGCTTGCGACTCACCGGAACCTGAAAAACCCAGAGGGCGGCACACAGGACTTCGTAGTTGGACTCTTAGGATGAAAAAATCGAAGGTAACCTTGGCAAAGAGGAGTGGGAAGCCTGAGTCGTAATCTCCTCCGCTGACGCCTCCTGAGAGCTCCCCGCGGTGCCGGGCTGGCGGTCCAAAGGCCCCCCGCCTGCCCTGCCGGTCACCCCACCCCCCCAGCCAGCCCCCGCGACGGCTTCTGTCGCCCCCTCTCTCCCGGTTTCACACGAGGAAGTCAAGGCACGGAGGGCGAGGGGGAGCATCACCACGTAGCTGCCTTGTGCCCTGCATCTGGCCAAGCGGATGACGAAGGCCATTCTCATGATTGTGTCATGGGAGGGACAGTGTCTCACTGGGTCACACGGATGCGGGCTGGCCAGGCTCCAACCCAAGTCAGGGCTCGTGTCACCGGTGCCACAGACCAGCAGAGGAAGCCGGAGGGCTGCGTCACACAGAGAACAAAAGCACGCTCACCCTCCGGGAGGGTCTCACCACCGGGGTCCTCACCACTAAGTGCTGGTAAGAGCAGGGTCCAGGGCGCAAGGCATGATGTCACAAGAGTTTAGGACCATCTACGTCGAATGCCACGTCCTGGCTGTACCGGCTGCGTCCACGTCCCTGCACGAACCTGTGACTGTGGCCTTGTTTGGAAACAGACCCTCTCCAGATGCAGTCGAAGGAAGGGTGGGCCCTAAGTTCTCTGTGACCCGTGTCTTAGAAGGGGGAGAGATTTGGACACAGAGGCACGCAGCAGTGGGCGGTGAAGACAGAGGTGGGACGGGAGGCCGGAGGAGGTCTGGGACCGCTCTGCCCTTGGAGCCCCGGGAGGAGCCCACCTGACCTGCTGGTGCCTTGGTGTCTGACTTCCGGGCTTCTTCCTGCTGTTTTAAGCCCCCAGCACGTGGCTCTCTGCTATGGTGGCCTTGGGAAACTGAGCCACGGGCGCGTACTAGGAGCCCCGTCAGGGTTGGCTGGTGTTCCTATTTAAGGCCGAAGGGATATAACAGACTGAACGTCTGGGAAGCAGGGCCGCTGGGGCAAGAAACACAAAGGAAGTTCTAGACTGCCTTCTAAGGCGGCCACTAGCTAAGGGACACAACAGAGAGGGAAGGAGAGACCTGGCCGGAGAAAGAAGAGAGCATCCCGGGACATTCCTGTTCTGGAGTCTCTGGCCTCGGAACAGTGAGCTTCCCCCGGCCCCCCTTCCCCTGGTGGTGAGAGCTGGGACCCACGGCTGTTTACAGTAATTACAGTGCACACAAGGGAAACTGGGGGGGGGGGGGGTGGATTATGGCCGCGGACATTCCCAAGTCCTGGAAACCGGGGCATTCCGGGGGCGGGGGCTATGGGTCAGCGGGATCCGGACAGCCAAGGCGGGTCTTTGGAATGCAGGGACGGGCGATGCCGGCTTCAGCGGGACTCAGGTTTTATGCCTGAGGCAGAGGGAATTCTAACACACGCTAGAACAGCAAGACAGAAATTGCCTTTTAGATGGCTGCCATCAGCAATATTTAGCAGGTAGGTTCTGCAGGGTAGTTTAACCTTCTGGAACCTTACAGTTGAGTGCTCGCTCCCGCTCCCTCTCTCTCTCTCTCTCACTCCCACACGCCTCCACGATATTTTACCTTGATGGTTTGCTTTGAGGGGGAGCTCTGCAGACTTAGTCTCTCTCCTTCGGTGCATAACTGCCTGCCTGCGAATGCATGCAAGCCCCCCTTACACGTTCACATCTAGCAGGGACTGAAACTCCGAGGCACAAGCACCCGCAAGCTTCTTGTTAATCAGGGCAACACCGGATGTACAGTTGGAGCTCGGCAAATAATTAATAGTAATGAAAATTGACATCGTAAAAATTAAAGTGAGGGGGCTGATCGGGAGGGATGGGGTTGGTTGTCATACCTCGGGCCTAAAGGGAAACGGATTGCTTTGGAGAATCTTTTAATTAATTTCAGAGTTTCCCCGTTTCTTCTCCACCAAATGAGCTGCGTTCCTCTCTCGGCCGGCAGGATCCTGTGCAGAGAGAGGGAGGCCTGGGGATCAGCCCATCCCGGGAGCGTCCTGAATCCCGCCCCGCCCCCCCAACCCAGTGGAGAAAGGTCTAGGTGAGGGGGATGCCCTCCGCAGCCCAAAGAGGGGTTCGTTTTGCAAATTTACTTTCACCACCTGTGAATAAGCCAGGCGGTCTGCCCCTCATTCACAGCTAAAATAAAAATGGATCTCTACAGTCTGACCAAGTTCAGCCACTGAGCTGCAGCGTTAACTTGTATTCTAACAAGATTAAAATATATTTGTCCTGGGGATTAGCATACTAAGCCCCCTTTTGCCTTTTTAGCAGTGGCAGGGCACTTTGATCTGCCTTGCGTGGAGAGAGCGGGGCTTGGGCCCAGCCATCCGACTGCCAAGTGTGAAATCGGCCTGGTGTCATCATCATTCTTCCTCGTTTACATCTTCCACCAGTTTAATTATATTTCCGCCACAAAGGTCTGGCGCCTCATTGCATATTCAAGTTAGACCAGGAAGCATTAAAAAAAAAAAAAAAAAAAAAGGTAGGGATGAAATAGCCCCGCATCGGGGAGGGAGGGGCTGCCCGGCCCCTGGCGCCCCTGGGTTGTGTGCCCCCTAGACGGGCCTACCTGCGTGCAAACGTGTGCCCCACGCGGGCCGGCTCTGCGCGGCTCCCCGCACAAAGGCCATGGTCACGCCCGCGCTGGGTTCGGGGGCCGTTTGGCTTGCGACTCCAGTGGTTTGTATCGTATTTATCCTCCCGACGCGCTGGTTCTGTCTCCTGAGGGCCGCGAACCCACCAGCGCACTCCCGCCACGGCTGAAAAGTTGCCCTTCCCCCTTCCAGGGGATGAGTCACCAGTGACTCGCCCACGCAGTCGGCTGCGAATGAATTCTAGGGCACACCCGGTGCCCAGAGGGAATGTGTCTCGCTGACCTTTGATGGCCCCAGAAGTATCAGGCCCTTTCACTCCCCACCCAGACCCGAGATTCGGGCCCTCGGGCCCTCCGCAGGTTCCCCGAACTGCCCCGGGAGAGGCCAGCCTGCTGGCAGAACAGGCCTGGAGAGGAGATCCCAGCGGAGGACCTCTTAAACGACCTCGCCTCCCAAGCCACCGCCACTGGAGCCGCCTTCGGGTGGCTTAGGGGTGGGGGAGGGGAGGGAGGGGGAGGAAGGGGAGACGGTGACAGCCAGCCCTGGTCCCACCGGCCCCACACGGGTCACCCCTCCCAGAGCACTAGTGTTTGGGAGAGGAAGTGAGCCAACTGCAGGGGCGGCTGGGGTCTGACCTTCACCTCAGCCCCCAGCCCCGGGCTCCAGGCTCCATTCACTCCCAGCTGGAGCGTCTCAGAGCCGGTCATTCTCGGTTTGGGGGGGGGGGGGTTCTACGTGAGGGACGTTGGGTGTTACTTCCACAAACAAGCTGGGCAGAATAGAAATGCGGATGGACTTCCTTAGCATTTGAGAGCAGGTCAGCGCTGGGAAACGCTCGGCTCCGACTGGCCCTTTGTCTGAGCTTTGCCAGGGCTTTCCACTTTCTTGGGGGGACGTGGCGCAGGTGGAGGGACTGGAGGTGGGTTGAGCTGACAGTCACTTTTGCCATGTGGGGAAAACGGGGAGCCCTGAGAGGTCTTTTACAAGGTCCAGATTTATGACCATTTTCGTTTCGAATCAACACTCTTGTCAAAACGAGAGGTTAACAACACATTGCTTCTCAAATTGAATGATATAATTATAAAATTATCCCCACATAATTAACTCAGGATTATGTTTCATTCTGGTTAGCATGTAATCAAAGCCTGTTATGCTTTTAGCTATAGGAACAGCAATTAATTTAAAGGGGTTACTTTAGACCAAATAGCTCATCAGGCCATCAGGACGCCCACTCACTCTTGGAGGAAGAGCCACGGGGAGGGGGGTGCGCGGGGGGCGCGCGGGCGGGGGGCACAGGGAGGCTCCTGACCACAGGCTGGGCCCCACGTGCGGGCGAGGTGCAGCCTGACTTCTGGCCTCCCTCACTGTCCAGCGGGGTGCCTGCGTCCCGTGCACGGAGTCAAGTCTGAGTCAGGGTGATGGGACTATGCTGCTGAACGCAGTGACTACGGGATCGGAGCGGAGAGCCGCGTGGCGTGTGAAGTCACCGGGCTTCTATGGAAACCGGAGCATCTTCCCTACTTTGCGGTCAAGAAACACGTGGGGGTAAATCCTGACGGGAAGGGGTGTGCCTGTGTCCCAGCCGGGCGGGAACAAAGCACACACAGCAGTGCTCCAGAGAAGGGGGTAGCGTTTCTGGGGAGTGCGGACCAGCATCCTGAATTTCCTCTGTCGTTCTCAGCTCCTCTCTTGGTCCCTCTTTGTATAGCCGTGTGAACACTGTCTGTCCTAGTCGTGACCTCCTCCTTTTTTCCTTTCCCCGGACAACTAAAGCGAGGCCGCATTGGGTGGTGGCGGCCAGGAAGGCGAGGCGCTCTACCAACAACGGGCACTGAGCTGTGGAGGGCACAGCCCGAGCCCAGCGCCACAGTCCCTGCCCCGTGATGAGTCACCCTCTCGCTCACCCTGCCCCGTTCCGTGCCAGGGGCTTTTATGCTCATTTTCCCGCATGGGAAACCCTATGGGGAAGCCCATTAGATAGATTTTCTTTCTATTGAAGAGATGAATGGATGGGCTGGGGTTGGGGGGGCACTTCTTTCAGTGCTGAGTGATATTATGCGTTGGCAAGAAAAAAAAATAAAAACAAACCCGTGCACCCTGGACTGCCTGAGCCGAGGTGCACAGGCCTGGGGCACCTGACAGCCAGCCGGGCCTGCTGCCCTGTACACGTTCTCCTCTTCCCCAACCAGCAGGTGTTTGGAAGCCAGCATAGGCACCACTCATTCGAGGGGCTGAGGTCTCCCATCTTTGATGCAGATGTTCGAGCATCGGAAGATACAATCTGAGACGTGTGGGTCATGGCGGAAGCGGTTCAGCGGGGGCACCTTACTGGCAGCGGTAGAGAAAGGGTGCTGGCCCTGGCAGGAGTCGGATGCTGCCAAGGGCACCGGGATTCTGCCCTGTGGCCTACTGCCTGAACCCAAAGAAATGTCAGATTCCGGGGGGGGGGGGGCACATCAGTTGATGGAGAGTAAAGCTGCCAAAAACCTGAGGACCTAAAGTTTTGGCCTAAAGGGGAAAAGTCAGAGGCAGCGCCCCCCCCCCACCCCGGGCCACCAAAGGACGCCAGAGGGCAGGGGCCTGGGGTCCCCGCGAGGCTGGAGGGAAGCGGGCCGGTCTGCGCTGGGAGGGGCCGCAGACACAGAAACAGGGCAGCGACTGCTCGCCGCGCTTGGCAGCTGGAGCCTGTGATTAACCATCCAAGGAGGAGAGAAAAGCGGAGGGAAGAAAGGGCAGTTAGCGGAGGGGGTAGAGGTTGGGGGAAGGAGGAGGCGGCGGAGCTGACAGTCCCCTTCCAGACAAAGGACTTGGCGGGAGGAGAGAACCCCGAAGGCGCGGCTGAAAGGCGCTGGGCGGCCCCTTCCGCAGGCAGCGCGCGCTCGGACCGCGCGGCCAAGACAGATGGGGATGAGCGGCGGCCCGCCCCGACTCTTCCAGACGGTCCGTGCACGCGGTGATCCCCACCGCTCCTCGCCACACGGAGCACCCCCGGCCGCGCCAGGGTCCCTCCGCGCAGGAGAAGACGCCCCGCAGGCGCGGGCGGCGGCGCAACGCACCAGGCCCTAGGCCCTCCTGCCCTGCCCTGCCGGGTCTCCGGGGGCCCGGGACGGGGCGGGGGGTGGGGGGAGCCTCTCTGGGACGCCTTCCAGGCAGAGGGGGCGAAAAGGCGGCCCGGGAGGCAGATCTGGCTACTCTTTGTTTCTGCTCCGAGCAAAGCGCGGGGCTCAGCCCCGAAAAGGGAGCAGCCAACGGGGGCGAGGGGGGGAGGTGTCCCGGGCCCCGGACCTAACGTTCCCCTTCCCAGAAAACTTGCCCTGGCGTCCCTCGGGGACACGGGGGGCCTAGGAGCCAGGGGACCCCCTACCTCCTCCCCGAGCTGTTGCTCAGGCCTTGCACGGGCCTGGGGCCGGTCGGCAAGGGGCAGCGAGCTTGGGCCACACCCGTTCCGGAGTCGTTCCGCCCCGCTTCCTCCATCGTGGGGCTCCCCCAACCCCCAAACTGAAGAAGCAAGCGGCACTCTGGGGGCTGAGACCCGGGCTGCTAACAACAGCAATATTAGTAACTCTGTCGCCGTCATCAGCCTCACCAGCCGAAGCCCGCGCGGCGGACCACGCTTGATTAAATCTCATAATTAGGAACCACTTTGATGAATATTATTACATTTCGGGCGATTTCAAGAATGGCCTTTATTTTCCGTGGGTGTCTGACATTAACAACGCCATGAGCAGCGGACGCGGGGCGCACGCGGCCGGGTTCACGGACCTGCGTGCGCCCAGGGGCTCCCGCCGCCCGCATCCGCGCGCGCGCGCGCCAGGCTGGGCCCGCGAGGGGTCGCCCCCACCCGCGTCCTGCCAGCCCGCGGGGTCCGGGGGACGCGACGCTCCGTGCCGCCGTACGCCGCCCGGCCCAGGCCTGCAGAAAGCCTCGCGCTCCGCCCGCCTGGGCCGGAGACGCGCGGAAAGGGGAGGGGGGGTCCCGGCCCGGGGGGAGGGGGTGGCGGTGCCGTGCGAGCGCGGAGCGGGTGTCGGGGTGCGGGCGTGGCGCCGCGACACAGCTCCAGGTCGCCAGTCTCCATTGACCTCCCAGGGCGCCGCGCCTCCTCCCGGCAGGCTGCGGGTTTCGGCCGACCCGGGATGGGGGCGGGGACACCTGGGGAGCTGCCGGGGCGGGCCGTGACCGCGGAGGTCGGATGTTACTCCTGCGGACGCAGGACGGCTCGTAGCGGGGCAAGAGCCCGCAAAGCCGCGGCCGTGAGCGCCTGGGCGCGTCCGGGGCCTGCCGTCGGTGGTGAGCGCCCCGCGCTCCGCACACCTGCGCCGCGCGGTCCAGACGCCGCCGCCCGCTCCACCTTTGCCCTCAAGGAAAAAGACAAAAACCACAGTCGGAGTCCTCCTGGAGATTAGACGGGCGACAGCCGCGTGGCTCCGTCCCGGTCTGCCCCGAAGAAAGCACATGGCGGGTCCACCCTGCGTGACGCTCAGGCCCGTGCAGACCCGAGGGTCCGACCCAATTCATCTGACCACCTTTGGCAGCGGGAGGAGGAAGGCCCTCTGGGCCCCAGGGAGCCCTGCTAGGCCCCTCGGTCGGGCACCCCTGGCGGGAGCCTCTGCTCGGGCAGGGCTGGGTCGGGGCGGGGGGGGGGTGGGGGCGGCAGGCAGCGATCCCCATCCCCAGCGAGGCCCCCGGGCCGCTGCCTGGACTCTGCCGGGCGATGGAGGGCTGTGGGCACAGCCAGGCCTGGGGGGTGGCTGCCGATTGGCTGGAAGGAGCAAGGACTTCCCTTATAAACGGGCGGGCGTTCCTCCGGAGAATGTTTAAGGAACCGGCCTCCCGGAGGGGCGACGGTCTGGCAGCGGTCCAGCTCCATCAACTCCTGGGGCTTCGGTCCGGTCCAGATGCAAGGCACGCTGGGCCCGGAGTCCCGCAGGCTCTGGGTTCGCAAAGGGGCACTGCCTCGCCTGCAGGCCTGGCTCTGGTCTCCACTTGCCACTGAGAGAGGGCTGGCTGGTGCAACAGTGGCTCTCCGCGAGTCTCGAACTTAGATTGCATGTTGAATTTTTAAAAAAAGTAATCAATATAGGAGCAAAACCAGAATCTCAGCATTTCAAGGGTCTGGGGTTCATCCGGTCCAATCCCCTATCAGAGACAAAAAAGAAAAACTCCTCATGCCACTGCTGGCTTGATGTTTGCTTGCACTCCCCTGACGACGGGGAACTCATTATCTTACAAAACTATACATTGCCCCTCAACAATGTTATGATTTGTGAATAAATTAAAAAAACAAGAATGATTGCTTAAAGTTGTTGTACCGTCTTTTTATTAAAAAGAGAGAGAAGCCAATCGGGTAACAGAAGTTGTGCCCATGCTTTTTGTTTAGTTTTTAGTCTAAAGACTCCTCAGAACTGTGCAGTGGAGGGGGGAGACACTTGGAATGGCCTGAGTGATGGGGGCCCATTGGCGATGACCCTGGGGCATTCCTGGGACGAGGCAGCTAGGGCTCCAGAGCTTTGTGGTGAGACCCCAGCTCTCTCTCACTCAGCGTGTCTGTGCAAATCCCGGGAGTGGCCACTCTCCGGCCTGGAGGCCCAGCTTCTGCTTCGGAAGCCAACGTGAACGTAAAACGCCTAACCAGTCTCCTTTGGCAACAGACGGTTCTCGCTAGTCTCTGAGCTTCTTTTTCTGGGAGAATCATCTTTTTCAAGCCAGGATAGTTTGGACATAGATCAACCGGGCTCACAGGGAGCGCTCCCCTGCCCGGCTGCCCTGGACGTCAACCCCCGCAAAACACTACCCCAGACAGATACCTCTCTGGTCAGCTTGGGCAAAGCCTGTCCTTCTCCAGCCCCCGCCCATCTGTCCTGAGATGTTGTCCATGACCTTTGCTTTGGAGGGGGCAGGAGTAAAAACAACAAAACACAAAAGAGCCGAGCCCTCCCCACGGGCCCAGCGTCTCTGTCCCTTTCGTGGGATTCGCATTCTGTGGGGTTTTCAACAATTCTTCAACATACTCAGAGGACATCGGTGGTTCTGTGCCCACACAGGAGATATTCCAAGTGTCTTCGTTGTTTAAAAAAAAAATCGTACCTCGGGCTACAAAGACAGCATGTGTACCCCCTGCTCGACGGAGGCCAAGGCCAGGAGTACCTGAGTGATGGGGAGGTTGCCCAGGGCAGTGGGGCTGGACTTGGAAACAGGCTTAGAAAAACTAGTCATTTCACCTTGGACATCCAATGTTTTACAATAAAGCAGTTTTTTTTTTTTATTTAATGTAACTTTCAAGAATTGGAACACACAAAAAATGCAAGGGGAATGTTCACAATGCTGATAACCACAGTTGTAAATAGAAACATTCATTTCTCATAAGATTATAAATATTTGATATTGGAACTGTAAAATGCACGTTTTAGAAACGAAAAAAAAAAAGAAATAAAAAAATAAAAACCCCAAAACTTTGCTTCCTGCTAAAAAGGCATTATCATTTCATTGACGTTTCCTAAGCAGCAGTTGGTTATTTCACAGAGTTTTAAATTACAGCTTTTCTTTTTATAGTTTCCTTTTTAAAAAGGTTTGCACGAGTATGTACAAAATAAAAGTGGTCTCGCAGGGAAATAGAGGTTTAAGGCAAAGAGAGAAGTTCACCCTCAGTCCTCAGGGGTCCAGCCGTGGGTCTGCCTCAGCCACGGGCACACCCCCGGGGCCGGTCCCGGCTGCACATGGACATTTGGACACGATTCTTTTTCCATACACTAAACAGAAGACAGTGCAGAGTTATATATATAGATACTGTGTTTGTTTATATATATGTACTTGGTGGGGATATATTGAATATATTTAATTTACACTGTACCACACCGTCAAAAAATAAAATGTATATTAAAAAAAAAACCAAGAAAAGACAAAAAGCGATAAGAAATGATTATTTACACATTTTTCTTCCTTCCTCTAGATCCTGGAGGATTCTGAGTTCCTTTGAAAGTCAAGGTAGCCACATGTTCGGAAACTGGACTCTCACAGGCCCGCTTGTGCACGTGTACACGCAATGCATAGATATGTACACGCGCATATGCACCTTGAAAGAATGCTCTCCGTAGCAGAAGCAGCCACTTAAAAAAAAAAAAAGGAAAGGAAAGGAAGAAAAAAACAAACAGAAAGGAAGAAAATACCAACTCCCCTCTCGGGAGCCCTGTGCCCGCCCAGAGGCAGCAGACCTCTGCCATTTCTGGGGCCCACGCGAGCGAGCGCCTGGCGTGGCTGATGGAGCCACAGGAGACTCCCTGGGCCTGGAGGGACCAGGGGCCTCTGGCCAGAGGCTGGGCCAGGGGTCCCCGAAGTGGTGCCTGGAGGCGAGAGAGCTGGCTCTGGCAGTGGGCGGCTGGATAGGGGACAGCGACACGACAGAGACTGAAGCATACACAGAGGTGCTGGCCAGGCCTTGGCGAGGAGGAGGAGGAGGGGGAGGAGGAGGGGGAGGGGGAGGAGGGGGGAGGAGGAGGAAGGGGGGAAGATGAGGAGGGGGAGGAGGGAGAGGAGGGGGTGGAGGGGGAGGAGAAGGGGGAGGAGGAGGAAGAGGAGGAGGGGGAAAGGGAGGGAAGGCAGGAGGAGGGGATCCTGGTGAGGCTGGGGCCTGGGCTGCCCATCACCAAGGGCCCGCTTCCCAGGGTGCTCCTGCGGGGGCCCCTGTGCTCCCCCCAGCCCGGGGCAGGGCAGGGGGGGGCTACATACCCTCCTGCTGTCCTCACCAAGCCCACACAAACAAAGTGGCAGAACTCATAGACCAAGTAGGAGCTATTTATTCGGTTCACAGTCGTGTGAAATGCAGCAATAAAAATCTTTGGACTTTAGCAAGTTGTTTTAATTTTTTTTCTTCTTCTGAAATTAAAAAATAAAAGTGTCCGATGTCCCACCATGGAGCTTAGGGCATCAAAAAAGACGAAACCCTAAGCAGCCCCCCTTCGCAAAAAAAAAAAAAAAATCATAAAATTAGCATCATCTCATCAACACAGAAAAACTCAAAAAAATATTTTATAGGCAGATATTTTGGGTTTCACACCACCTGTAAATTATATATACATGGAATATTGCAGAACCGTAGCGAGTACACGACATTTTCGCTATTAATGCTGGTATGATCTTTACACACTGGCCCTTTACGATTTTAAATTATTGCATTGTTCAGCGTGGGCTGAGACCGCCCTCGCGCCCGCCCGCCCGCCCTACTCGCTGTCCGACTTGCCCTCCTTGGCCGCGGTCGAGTGGTTGTACAGGCCCTGTGCCATGAGGTGCACGGCCAGCGCGTTCTTGCTGCCCGTGGCCTTCTTGATCTTGGCGCGTTTGTTCTGGAACCAAATCTTGATCTGCGCCTCGTTGAGGCTGAGCTCCTGCGCCAGGCTCTGGCGCCGCTGCTCCGTCAGGTACCTGTTGGCCTGGAACTCGGCCTTGAGCCTCTGCAGCTGCTCGGCCGTGAAGGCCGTGCGCGGCCTCTTGTCCTCTTTGTTGGGGTTCTTCTTCTTTGGTTTGCGAGACCTGGGACCTGGGCAGGCACGGTGGACAGAGAACAGGGTTAGGACGTCTCGGGGCCGGTCTGCCCCCTCAGTGAGCCGGAGGGACAAAGAGATGAGGGAGGAAAGTACCCAGTCCCAGAGGGACTTGGGGACCGGGCTCGGACCCACACAGCCTCCAGGACCCATCCCCCCCCCTCCCAAAGCGAGAAGAGAGGCTGAAAAAAGTGTAAGTGTGAGGGAGTGAGTGGGGGTAAAGGACAGGCTTAGTGGAAGGGTCGCCAGGGGCGCAAGGCTGGCTCAGCCGGGGGTGCACGTGACTCTTGATCCCTGGGTCCTGAGTTCAACCCCATATGTGGCATAGAGTTTACTTAAAAACAAACAGACAGACAAACAAACAAACAGAAAGGTCTCCAAGGAAAACTCCGGCAGGAAAGCAAAAATCCAAAACTTCCTAGCATGACCTTTTCTATCCCTTTCTGAGGTTCTGTCCAGGAGTGAGGACAAGAGAGGGGCCACGAAGAAAGGCTGGGGGAGGGGAGGGGCAGTCAGAGCAGCAGGAAGGGGAGCTCAGGGGACAGTGACAGGATTCCCACGAGATGCCCACAGGGGGTACCCCTCAGGTGCTAGGGGCCTGAGAAGCCAGGAGGCCACAGAGTCTGGAGAACAGGAGGAACCCCCCGGGCTGCCTCCACCTTAGCCCCCTTTCGGTCACCCCTAACTGGGCCTGTGGGCCCAAGTTCCCCAAGTTCATTGTTTCTTTTCTGGAACAGAGGGGGCACACGCACTGAGCCACTCGACCCCCCCCCCCAAGTCTCCCAGTGCAGGAGAGGGGACCCGGCTCCCCCAGACTGGGGCTGCCTCACTGGAGGCCACAGGGGAGCCCAGCCGACCTCGTGCAGAGGGTTCGGGCTTCTGACCCCCACGCCGGTCTCCTGCCGCTGGGACCCCCTCCCCGCACCACTTGAGGTTGGTTTGGGGCAGTGCAAGGTTTCTCGGACCCGGCCATCTGAAAAGGCCCTTGTGAGGGGAGCGCTCACAAGGGGGACCCCGCGCTTTCTTTTTGTTTCTGTTCAAGAAGTTCGGCCCCACGAGGGTGTGTTTGAAGGCCGAGGCCGCAAAGGCTGTTGGGGAGAGGGTCCGGGCCGCACGTATGGGCTTCTTGGTGTGTGAAGGGAACCACCTTTGGGGAGCACCGGCCGCGGCCCTTTCCCAGACGCCCGCGGCGGTAGGCTGGACCCCCTGCCGGCTCCCTGGAGCCGCCGGAACCCCCGGGTCGCCGCCTGCGCCCACATGCCCGTCCCGCGGGGCCAGGGGCCAGCCCTGCCACCCCGCGCCGCGGCGGCGGCGGAGGGAGCCCGCCGGGAGGTTTCCGATCGCACAGTCCCGACCCGGGAGGGTGGAGCGCGCGCCCGGGCCCCAGAGAGCCAGCGGCGCCGAGGCCCGAGGACGCGGCCGTGCGCTCCGGGAGAGGCAAACTCGGACAGAGGCCGCCGCGGCGCGGGAGAGGGGGCGCCAAGGGCCGTTCGGCTCAAAGCCCCGGCCTTCTAGAATCTAGAGCAAACCCACACTCACCCCCGCGCCCCCGCCCGCGTCCCGCGCGCGCACACCCACCGTGGCCGCCGCGCGCTCGCCCAGGACGCCGGTTCCGCGCGGGCCGCCGGGCTTTGATCGGGAGGCTGCCGGGGCGCCCGCGAGAGGCTCGGCGAAGGCTCGGAGAGGCCTCGCGAGGCCCCGCACCTGCTCGGGCCGACCGCGGCCTCCTGCGCCAGGAGCCGGTGGTTGTCCGTCTCCACCGTCCCAGGGAAGCATGCCCCCCACCCTCCAAACTCCTCCGGTGCTGGGGCTCTTGCACCCGCGAACCAGCCGGTAAAAACATACACACCATTGTGCGGGAAGGAAATCTCCCTCAAATCAGAATGTTTCGTTCTCTCTTTGATTTTCTTTCAAAACGTAAACACTTAGAGTCGCAGAGACAGAACCAAAGCTCGGCAAGAAAACTCTCTGCGTTGCTTCTTTGTAAAAGGCCAAGAAACACCAATGTTACCTTATGGGTTTTGTTGTTGTTGTTGTTGTTGTTTTGTTTTGTTTTGAGTGCAAGACGACCAGCGACTGGGGCCCGGCAGGGCTGCGGGGCTCCCGCGGGCCAGTGGGGCCTGGGGCGGCCGCGACTCGGTCGCTGCACAAAGCGGGGCCGAGACACCTCGCCGGCCGCTTTGTGAGCCTATATGTTAATTAAATATTAACAAAGGAGGGAGGCGAGAACAATGGAGCAAATTTCAGGTCTAGCCGGAGAAATTTGGATTTCATCAGAAATATACACACACATTTCTGCGGGAAGGCGGCCAAGGGGTGACTCGGTTGTGCGGTGATCTGGGTAAACCACCCCCCTCAAAAACAGTTGAGGGTTAGGGGGGCAGAGGAGTCCTGTCTGGGCTACCAGCTCAGGGACAAATGGAGTCTGTCCTAATGGCGGTTTGCAAGCCGAGCACCGCATTTCATGCAACTGATGATTTCCACAAGGACGCGGATGTAGCTTTTCAAAATCCAGATCTATGAAAAATACACTCGGCACCTCTGCACACACCCACGGGCCCCTCCACCGCACTCCCCGCCGAAATCTGCTGCTTTCCTGCCTGGGAGCTGCCCCACGAAACCTCTGGGAGCAGGTCCTTTATATGGGGGACTGCAGGCCTCCCTCCTTCTCCAGGCAGTGATCAAGATGGGTGCCGAGCTCCCTCACCGTGTGCTAGGGCAACTAAAACCGGGCGGAGAGCGCCTCTGTGTCCGACCGGTCTCTGTCCCCCGCTCCTCCCTCCTCAGCCCAGGCCCAAGGGTGGAAGGAAGAGCCGGGAGCCTTGCTCTTTCTTCCCTGGCTTCGTCTGGGATAACTGGGTCGTAGGGCGAGTCTAGGTCTGAGGTGGGCTGCACACGGGTCCTGGGTCTGGACTGAGTTGGAAGGACGGAGAAGGGGTTAAGAGTGCAAGCTTCTAGGCCAGCCCTGCGGCCACCCCCAGTCTTCCCGAATAAACTCCAGCGGGGAGGGGTGAGTAGTGACTCCGAGGAGTGGCCCCAAGGAGAGAGAGAGAGAGAGAGAAAGGTCCTGTCTCCTCCGCTTGTCTAAGAAATCGATCGTGCCCCTTCTCCCGGCCGCTGCCCGGTCCGGCGTCAGCCGCGCACAATGTCCCCGCTTGTGCGTCTTTGTGTGTGTCGGGGAGGAGGGGGGGGTGGTGTCCCGGTGTCTTCTCCCCCTGGGGAAGTTCCCGCGCCAGCGCCGCCCCGCAACCCCGCGGGCCTCCCCGCGGCGGGCTCACCTGAAGACGGCCGGTCGGAGTAGCGCGTGCAGTAGACCCAGGCCGGCCAAAGCATGGGCTGCGCGCCCAGGTTGGCGCTGGCCTGCGAGCTGTCCGAGTCCGAGCTCACCGACAGGTCGCCGCCGCCCAAGCCGCGGGCCTTGAGCGCCCCGTCCAGGGGGCCCCCGGCGTCGCCGCCTTTCTTGGCGCCGCCGTGCAGCGAGAGCGCCTTGGAGCCGCCTTCCCCGTCGCCCGGAGAGTCGCCGCCGCCGCCGCCGCCGCCGGGAAGCGGCCCGCCCGCCCCGGGCGCCCCGGGCGCGTTCTGCCGGGCCTCCCGGCCCGACCCCAGGAGCTGCTCGGCGCCTCCCGCGCCACCGCCTCCTCCTTCCGCGCCGCCCGCGCCGCCTTCGCCGCCGGCTCCACCGCCTCTTCCTCCTCCCGCGCCGGCACAGCACGTCCCCGCGTCCTTTCTGCGGCCGAACTCGGGCCGCAGGATGTTGTCGATGAAGAAGTTGGTGATGCGGTGCGGGTGCTGGTGGTTGCCTGGCGCCTGCAGGACCGCGGGCAGCATCAGAGCCCGCCGGCGGCCAGTGTCCGCGTCGCCCGGGCTGCCGCCGCCGCCGCCGCCGCCACCGGAGCCGCCGCCGGGGCTGGATTCCGGCTGCCGCTGCCCCTCCGCCGCCGCCGCTTCGATGGGCTTAGGGTCATTCTCCTCCATGCTGTTCACGACAAATCCCAAATTGGTTCTCCGGGGACCCCCCCCCCCGCCCGCTCCAATCAGCCCTCGGCCCGCCCGTGATGCGCACGGAGACACTCGCGGCCGGCTCGCGCCCCTACCCCGCCGAGTCTTCCGAGGGCGTGCGCGGCGGCCGCGGCCAGGGCCGGGGTCGTAGGAGTCACCGGCCGCGTTCGGAGCGGAGCCACGTTCCAATCCACGAGTTGAGTTTAGAAAAATAGCAAGAGTCGCCCCGCGCCCAGACGCCGGGACATTCAAAAGAGTCGGGTCCTCGTCTCTGCAGCGCACCCGGGCGCTAGACAGTCACAGAGGTCCGGCGGGGACCCGGGGCTCCTCCCGGGCTCCGCGCTCCTCTCCGCGGCCGGCTGCCTCCGGCTCCCGCGCTGCCGCCGCGGCCGCCCGGGGCTGGGGCCGGAGCTGCGCGCATGCAGGCAGCGCGCTCCCCCGCGCTCACGCCCGGCCGGGCCCGCTCGGGCCGCCGCCGCCGCCGCCGCCGCCGCCGCCCGGCCGCCCCCGCCCGCGCGCCCCGGCCGGCCCTCGAGGGTGCGGGGCGCGAGCGGTCAGCGCGCCCGCCGCCGCCGCCAGCACGCACATGGAGGCCCGCGGGCCCGCGCTGCGCTCGGCCGCCGCCCCGCCGCGGGCCCGGGCGCCCCACCGGCGTGCGGCCGCGCCCCCGCCGAGCCCCGCCGAGCCCCGCGGCCCGAGGCGCATGGGTGAGCGGCGGGAGGCGCGGGCCGGGCCGGGCCGGGCTGGGCCGCCCGCGCTCCCTCGCCGTCTGCGCGCCCTCGCCGCCTCGGCCTCGGCGCGGGCTCGGGCGGTTTCCAGGCCACTTAGCGCAACCTGAGACACTTTCACTCTGGATTTTTGTTCTTATTTTTAACAGAGCCCCCTCGAGTGACGTCGCGGGCCGGTCTCCTGGACACGTGCCTCGGGCCAATGGCCGTGGCGCCGCGCGCCCACGTGACGAGCCGGCGGCCGCTGGGTGACGGGGGCCGCCCGCCGCCCCTCCCCCGCCGCCGCCGCCCCTCCCCCCCTTAAAGCGGCCGCGTCCCCGGGCTCCGCGTGCCGGAGCCCCGGCCCCAGCGAGCCCGCGACCGCGCTCCCCGCGCTCGCTCGCGCTTTGCCCGGCCGCCTCTCGGTCCGGGGACCCGAGGAGTCCCCGCCACAGCCCCGCCGGGTCTCCCCCCCCCCCGCGGTGTGCCTCCGTGGACGCGCGCTGCGAGACGGCTATTTTTAACATTTCCATATTGTTTACCGTGGGGAAAAAAATCCCACAATTCCTTGCACAAAAATGCATAAATAATATTAAACGAGCCGCCGAGATACAAAGGGACTTTTGTGGTCTCCTTTCCTTGCTGGCGGAGAGGGAAATTGTCACTTACACTTGACTTTGGTAACCCGGCAGATTCCTGTCTTTAACGCAGAGCTGGCGCGCAGGACCCTCCTCCCGTAGACACTCATTGTAAGTGTGCATGTGTGTGCGTGTGCGTGAGCAGGGAGGCGCGTGCATACGGTAGGATTCCACCCGGGGACACCGGTCCTCATGAAACATGCATGTAGACCCCGAAGAGCGCGGGAATAGCATTTGGGGCTCCGTGCGGGGAAAGAGGAATAAAGGAGCGTGGCGAGTTATAACCGAAGCCTGTTTCGGAAGGGAGAGCCCGGCCGACGGCTCAGCCAAACCTTAAAAACCGGCCGGAGAGAAAATACCCAGATCAGCCGCCTCCCCCGCCCCCCCTCCCCCCAGTTCTCAGACAACCCTTCCTCCTCCCCCACATCTCCGCCCCCACTGAGGGGCTACCAGGCCATTCACCTCATTTTCTTTGTCTTAAAACCTTTTAAACGAGCTCCTTAGGAGAGCAGAGACCATCTAAAAGGAGCCGCGGGGTGGGGGGTCCATTTGGGTCTCCCCACTTCCTCCGCTTTTTTCTCTATCCCGTTCTAAACTTCCTTTCCACTTGCTGTCAGAATGTCCAACTTGAACTTCTGTTTCCTCTTCTCTTCCCCCTCCTCCCGGAGGCTCCTTCCTGTTTGCCCTTCTCTCCTCCTTGCCCCCAGCTGCAGACACCCCACCGAACGCGGTTGTTGTTCCCTGGGCTTGCTTGTCGATCACTTAAAATCCATTTTTATGGAAATTTGCAAACTTCAGGAAGCATCCTAAAGGACAGCTCGGAGGGTTCGGGAGCACTGACACAGTAA
The DNA here is from genome assembly GCF_016509475.1 of Prionailurus bengalensis. Classification (NCBI taxonomy): domain Eukaryota; kingdom Metazoa; phylum Chordata; class Mammalia; order Carnivora; family Felidae; genus Prionailurus; species Prionailurus bengalensis. The sequence goes on along the minus strand of NC_057348.1, from coordinate 166,057,568 downwards.
AAGTACCCTCTGCCGAGCGAGGGGTGGGGAGAGGGAGAGGAGGGAGAGCTGGGGCTCTGGCCAGCCCAGGCCGTTTCAGGGTGCAGGCAGCTGAGACCCACTGCGGAACGGCTCTGGGCCTGGGGCTGCCAGGGGGCACTGCCAGGCTGGGCGAGGTGGGATGGGGCCTGGGCAAGCAGCCTTCCCAGGACGGTGACCCCCGGGCCACCTTGAGGATTGAAGGCTTCATCCTAGTCTGGCCCGGCTCTCTTCCGGTTGGTGGCACCTGGGGCCTGTCCTCTCTCTAAGCCAGCTCTGTCTACCCGCTGCAGGCTCCAGGGTGCAGTGTGGGACAGCGCGGGACGGTGTGGGACAAGGAGCAACAGTTACAAGGGTTCTGCTCCCCAGAAGATCAACCCTCGGGGGGGGGGGCCTGGATGGGGACAGGCGAAGGTGCTGGCCTGGGTCGCCTGGCCACTAAAGCGGACTGAGGGCTGGTAGGCTCTAATGGCAGATGGGGAGGCTCCTTGATCTTCTGTAGGACTCAGACAGGGTGGGGAAGGCACTTCTCACTTGGGGTGACCCACATCTCCTCCTCCGTTTTCCTCCCCTTGGAGGGGTGCTTGCCAAATGATCCGGCTGGGCACACACCTGCCAGGGGCCCTCCCTGCGTCTCAAAAACTCAAACCTCCCAGTCTGCCTGCCCCTAGGAAAATGGGGCTGGTAAGTTTTGTGGGAGCACCCTTTCGACACATGCCTATGGTCTTCTGGGAAATTTTCCTGCACCTCTGAGAGCCCTAGTCATCACCAGCCAGCGAATGTCCAATTACTCCGGGCTCCAGAACTCGCAGGGAGCGGAGGGAAGGCCCAGGGCGGGTTTGCTTCCTGCAAAGGCATCCCAGGTTAATTTCCCCACCTGTCCCATGAAAAATCAATTAGGCCGGCTCCGAGAAATATTTTCTAATTTTTTGGGAAACTTGGCCTCCGATTGCCTTAGCACTAAGTGAGCCCCGGGTGCTGGACTTCTGCTGTGTTCTCTCCTGCAACCCAGGCTCGGAGTCATGGCTGCAGCAGGAACTCTGCAAAGCAGCACATGATCTCCAGGCAAACCTAGACTGTTTGTGGGCAGTAACCTGAAGATACCGGGTCAATACACGTGGCAATAGTTCCCCAAAAGAGCACCCCTAGAGAGGGAGCAGCATCCAAAGGGCCAGCGGGGAGGGCCAGTGAATCTGGGCCGAAGCTGCACAGGCGGAGGAAATTCTAAATCTTGCGACACAGACATGCGAACAAGCTGTTGCAGGAAGCTTGCAAGACGCGCTTGAGGCCCAGCCCCGGCCTCCCGCGGAATCCGGGACTCTGCCCTGGCCGCGCTTTGGGGGAGTGCGGGGAGTGGGCGTTTGTAAGATTCTCGCGCGGTCCCGGAGATGTCAGCCCTGCCGCCGCTCGGCCGGCCCCGCGGCCCGCGCCCCTGCGCCCGGCGAGCGGCGCTCCCCCTCTCGCCGGACCCTGCCGGCTGCGGCCGCGCTCAAGGTCGGTTTCTCGGTCGCTGCGCGATCCAGCGGACCACCGCCGGACCCGTGTTTCTCCTTAGCATACAGGGAGGCCGCGGCCCGGGAACCTCGAACGTTGCTCCTCTCCCAGGTGCGGGAGAGCCTCAGCGAGCCACCCGCTTTCGGAGAAGCGCCTCCGTCCTTCCCGGGCTAGCTGCACAAAGAGGGACCTGGAAGTGTGTCAAAAGGAAAGACCGCTGCTGGACACGTGGGTTTATAACAGCGACACCAGCATTGCAAATAAAACCTGCAGGGCTGTGGATGGCAGGGGAGCTCCTGGGGACGTTGGGTGCCTGGCTGCAGGCTCAGCCTCCTTTTTTCTCTTAAAACGAGGCTGGAGGAGGGTGACATTTCCGTGGCAGCTCCATGGTCCCCTCAGTCTCCACACTTGGGTAGGTGGGCGTGGGGACACGCAGGAAGGAAAAAACAGAGGCAGTGAGAGCGGCGTTCTCCCCGAGGGGTCCCTGCCACTCGGCTGGTAGAGACGCCCCACAATTTTAGAGAGCGAAATCTCAACCCCAGCACAATCAAGCTGGGAAGCCCCGCGCCCCTGGCTGGGAGCCCGGCTCCGAGCGGCCTGGCCCTGGGCGCTGGGCCTGGACGGGGAAGCGAGGCCGAGCCGCCCGCCCTGGGCCTGCAGACAAAGGCCGCACTGAAGGGGCTCGGGTAGCAGGGGAAGGATCCGGTGGGCCAGGAGGGAGGGAGCACGTCTGTGCCCACCTCCAAGGGAAGCAGGGGCCTACACACCCAGCGGGGTGACTTGGGGCCCAGGGTCCTGGAGGCTGGGCCTAGGGTCTGGGGCCTCAGCCCGGTGACCCCAGGAAGGAAGGGGTGAAACACCGCAGTGGCCAGCCGGGGGAAGGCCGAAGCCTGTGCGGGAGCTGAGGTGCCTCCACTCCTGGGCTCCAGGCCTCGTGCCTCTCCTGTCCCAGGCCGGCAGTGGTCCCCCAGCTCCCCAGAGGTGCCTGAGGTGCTGGCAGAGAGCCTCCTGGGCGGGTGGGTGCCCAGGCAGGCTCAGCTGAGGAGGGTATTTGGGCAGCAAGCGAGCCTTGCCTGTCTGGGCTCTGGTGGGAGCAGCCGGAGAAGCAGCCGCTCGTGCTTAGGCAAAGCTCCTGGGTGGCAGGGGGCACCATGTGGGTGAGGCACCCCTGGAGACTGCCCTCCTGTCCAGGCCACAAGGAGAGGTCCTCATTGGGCCGCTTAGCTCTAGCACTAGCCTGGGAGAGCTGGGGCAAGTGTGGAGTGTGGGCAGATCTCCGGAGCTGGGAGACTGGCCTGCAGAAACCACCCCTAACCTGGTTTGTCCTGCAAACAGAAGCTTCTAACGGGGGATCTGTAGGCCGGCCGCACTTGTGCTCGTGAACTCACCCCCGAACTCTCTCCTCGGTCTTGGCCCCAAGCTCACCCTCCCTTGACTTGCTCCAGGGCCAGGAAGGAGGGGAGGGGCCCTTTCCTGCTCTCTCACCCTGTTTCACTGCCCTTCTTAATCCCAGTCAAACCCGGACCCCTTTGGAGGTTGGGCCCACTTGCTCTCCGGACGGACCACAGGCTCTGGGGGCTGGCATGGATGTTTTCCCAGAGCAGCCTGTACAGAGAGAGTCATGGGCGGGGGCCGCACGGACTGTTCCAGGACCGAACGCCTCTCCTGTAAAGAAAACGTCCCCAGAGGAAAGTGACGCATTCCAAATAATCCAGAGGAAAATAGGCAAAGTTGGTTTGGCAAAGGCATTTTGAAGAGCGGCACTTAGAGTCCGAGCTGAGAGCAGGAACAGAGTGAGACGACACAGCAAAGGGGAACGGAGCTGGGGAGAGAACGAGCCATCCTCTCCGATCTTGTGATTACTTACGAATAGTGGGAGAACTTTGCATGTCCAGCCACTGTCTTCCTTTGGGTCTCTGGAAGGAGAACAAGATCTTCGAAAGGAACCTCCCCAAACACCTGCTTCACCTCGCAGAGCACGAGGTTTCTTTTCCTCTCTTTCTTTTCCCTCCAAGACACAGGTAACCGTGGAGAGGCTACCCACGTGTGCTGACTTTACGCTGTGCTTGGAAGTGTGTTTGAGGAGCTACAGGTCTTCAGAACTTTCGACAAGTTCAGGCTCAACTCAAGTCCCTGGACCCAGCCCAGCTCGCGAGACAAACCGTGCCTTCGTCTAGATTTCCACCGTCACTCTCACACGTCCACGACTGAACAGCGCCTCACTGGGGGGGGGGGGGGGGGCGCTCAGTAGAGTTATGCCCCTGGCTCAGCTGGGGGAGGGAGGATTTTTAAAAAGCCTATGTTCAAGGTGATTTCTTTGTCCCTTTAGCAAATAGAACTGGATACTTGGATATAAAAGGGTGAAACTACCTTGTGGTGTAAATCCAAACATTCCCTGTACTTGGTCGAGTTATGGATCAATTTCAGGGACTTCAACAAAGTCGGTCACCTCTTCAGCATGACGATCTAACTGGAGAACGTTCTCAAACGAACGGTGTATGGGAGCTGGGTACGTCCCAACCTGGCAAATTCCTGTGCTAAGTACCGAAGGGCACTCGTGGGAAGGGTGGTTGCCCTTGACGGGGACAAAGGCTCCACGCACCAGCCTGATGAACCTGCAAGGGGGGCCGGGCACCAGGCGGGGGTGCCCAGTGGGTGCCTGCCTTAGCAACTCACTCGGGGAGTCCTCACCAGGGCCCCGGCTGCCCTTCCCCCGGCTTTTCAGAAGGCTGTTAGGGCCGGGGACACCCTCAGAACCTCCCTCCACCCTCCTCCTCCCCTCCAGGAAAAAACCCGGGGCGCGATGTTTTAGAGCGAGGCCACACTGCAGAACATTCTTTCTCCTGCGAAACTCTTCCCTCCCCTCAGTTCCTCTAACAAAACTACCCCATCCCTCCGCAGGCAGCCTCTTTGTGTTGCGTTTTACGTTATGGACTTCCAGCGTTTTCTGCGTGTCTCATGTCAGTAATCCCTTAAGACACAACAGCCTCTGCGAGGCCGGCAGAGTGCTGGGACTCTATGCCATTTGGAGTATTAGCGCAGGCTCCGAGAGAGAAATGGGATATGAGCGAGGATTTCCCACGTATGTAGCTAATGCCCTTAAATTCCTCGGGATTTACACCTCCCCATGTACCGGGAGCGGGAAACGCGAGCTGTTCTAATTAACCGCCGACGTTAGTTCTCGGTCGGCATCGCCAGGGATGCCTCGGCGGCGCCGCCGCTTCTGGGTTACAGACGTTGGGGGCCCCCGGCGCCCGGGGGGCGAGCGGTCCGAGGCGGCCGGCCGGCCGGGCCTAGATTTGGTGCCAGCGCCAGGCACACGCGCTCGGAGGGCGAAGCGCGGGTTCCCCCCCTCCCCCCCAAACAGACGACACTCTCTGGGTGACAATTAGGTTTTCTGTCTTATTTGCAGACATGAGTTCAGCGGCTCCTCGTGCCAAGCGGCCCCGGAAAGCTCAGCCTTGAAAACAGAAGGCGAGACCAAGTGGGGATCTGCTGGGAACCTCGCTCGGGTGCATTCCCCGCAGTCGAAGCCCGGAATGGGTTTAGGATCGGGAAGGTCCGCAGAGGGAAGCGTCTCCCCGGGTTGGAGACCGGGCCGAACGCAGGCTCGCAAGCCCTCTGCCCCGGGGCGGGAACCTCCCTTCCGCCGTAAGAACAACTCCCGGAAAACAGAAAATCGAGCGAGCAGGAAAGCAGCGGGGCCGGGCTGGGCCGGGGCGCGAGGAGAGCTCCCTCTCCGGGAGCCAGGGCGCCTCGCACTCGCAGGCCCCGGGGCGGGGTGGGGGCGGGGGGCCGTGCTCGGGGCGGGGTGCCCCCCCACCCCCGGCAGCCCACGGGCGCCCGCCGCGCTCCCGTCTGCTCCGCCGAGCGGGATCGGGGAGTTGCCCGCGCACCCGCAGCGCCCCGGAAGGGCCCGGAGGTGTCTCGGGCGGGCACAGGCCTCTGCGCCCAGGGGCTGCGGTCTCTGCGGCGGCGGCGGCGGCGGCGGCGGTGGGACGCCCCGCGCCGGGTCCTCCCGTCGTGCGCCCGACTGGCGGAGCGGGCACGCGGGGCAGGGGCCGGCCGTGCGCGCGCGGGGGTGGGCGGGGGCGCGGGCCTTTGCTCGCTCGTGTGTGACCCGGGCCCTTCCTTCCAGGGGTGGCTGCCTCGGTCGGGGGCGCGGCTCCTCTACCTCCCCCGGAACTGCCCTCCCCACCTCGCGGCTGCGCGGGGTTGGGTGAGGGGGTCCCTCGCTGAGCTCCGACCGAGAGACCCCCAGGAGGCCCCCGGGCAAGTTTCCTCCGCGGGTGCCCTCCCCCACCCCCACCCCTGAGCATCAGGGTGAGCTGCGAAGCCCGGGCAGGCGGGGTTTTCGGGGCGATTCCTCGTGACTTGCCAGGTGCCCCGCCACGCCCCGAGAGGGAGGGAGGGGGCGCTGTGGCTCCGGCGCCGGCCCTGCCCGGGTGGCAGAGAGGTCTACACTCGCGCCTGAGGCTCAGAGTAGGCCCTTAGGGATGCGCCCCAGCAGGGCTCCTGCCTCCGGGCGAGGAGGGGACCCGGGCCCAGTTGAGAGGGTCCCGGCTCGACAGCGGGGGCCCGGGGGTCGGGGGCCGGATCCCCGGGGCGGACTTCTCAGCCTCGGGCTTTCCCTTCGAGGTGAAGGCCGCCCCTCCCCCCCCTCCCCTCCCCCCCCCCCCCGGTAGGCGGGGAGACGAGGGCGCGGCAGGAGCAGAGGCGCGGGGCCCCAGGCTCCCGCGCAGCGAGGGCGGCCCCGGGCGCGGATTTGTGAACCAGCCGCCGAGCTCTCCGCAGCTCACAGATCAGAGGGCTGCGATCGCCCCACCGACGTGGTCCAATGAGCCGCTGCAAAGAGCGCTTAGCGACAAAGCAGGCACGGCCCGGACTTGGCGGTTCCGCGCGGCGCGGGGCGGGACCGCGGGGGGCGGGGGGCGCGCGGAGGCCGCGACTTCAAAGCCGCTCGCCCGGCCTCAGTGAAAGGGTGGCGCTCGCAGCGGGAGCGCGGCCTGGAGCTGCGTGTCCCTCACCCCCACCCCCGACCCTCCCGCTTCCTGCCCGCAGCGACCCTGAGATCGCGGCCGCCTCTGACCCACCCCGCGCGCGCCTTTCGCCGATCCCCCGGGGCCTCCGGGCGCGCTCACCTAAACCCTCACCCCGTCCGGTCCGCGCGCGCGCCCGCGCGCGCGGGGCTTCCCCAAGGAGCTGTGTTTTCAAACGCCTCCCCCACTGCTCCTCCCAGCTAGCAATCGAGGCCTGTCGTGGCCTCGCCGGTGTTCCCCGTTGTCGGGGTGGGGGCGCAGGCACCCCGGGGGCCGGGCCAGGAGAGCCCCCTCGGGAGGGAGACCCGTCCGCGCGCCCGCCGCCGGGCTCCCCTTCTCCGCAAGGTGGGTCTCGCTGAGTCTCCCAGGCGGTCCCGGCCTCCGAAGCGGCCCCCCACCTGCATTTAAGTGAGGGAGCGGCCGAGAAGCGGGAAGGGCGGCAGGGGTGCGGGGGGGGGGGGGTGGTGGGGCGGGGTGGGGCACTTGCTTGGAGGGAAGGAGAGCGAGGTCAGAGGTTAGAAAGGATTACGGCTCGGCGACCCCTCTCATCCTCAGTGGCCCCGGGAGGGGATCACTGAAGCAGAGGGTCCGGACATGTTTTTTAAAAAGCCCAGTTGCGGCGGGGGTTGGGCAGCGTTGGTCCAGGAAAGAGCAGGAGAAGTCTAGAAGTCTTTCGTTACTTCCTCTTCTCCAGGAGCCCGGCAGAAGAGGCCAAGGCCGCGGCAAGCTCGCTGTGCCTGCAAACATACCCTGTGTCTCAATGCGGCCGCATCAACCATTTCTGGACACCGACGACGACGGTGCCCATTGCCATCTACGCCTCTGGTGATTCTCTGTCCCTCGGTGACCAGGGCACCCCCGGAGAGCCCCCCCCCCCCCCCGCAGCAGCAGCGGGTGGGAAGATGCATTTTCTCCTTGGCCGCCCTGCAGGAGCAGGGCCTCGGATTCCTGGGCCGGACTCCCAGACTCCCCAAGCCTGGCCTCGGCCTCCCCGCTCCCTCCCATCTCCTGGGAAAGCCCTTCTGGCTTTTCCCCTTTCCCAGATTCCCGAGGATAAATCCTGCCCCCCCCAAGGGGGACCAGCCGCTCCCAGCCACAAGAGGGGCTCTGACATTTTCCGGGAGCTGTGGCAGTCAGGAGTACAAAGAAAACCTGAGCCCGGTATGTCCTTCTCCACCTGGGTCCCCCCCCCCCCCCAGCACCCGGCTGCCTGTGATTACCCCCACCCCCATTTCCCGGCAGCTCGGAAGAGATGTGCCTTACTCGGTGAGCAATCCAGATTTCTCTCCGCCTCTGAGCGCGAGACTCCTGCTCGGGTCCTGCCTTCCTTGTTCCCCAGTCTGCTCCTTCTAGGTTTCCCCCAAACACCCAGTTTCTCTGTCGAAGCCTCCAGGCCACCCTCACTAGGCCCTGATTACCCCTCTTCTCTGTCTCCCTCTCCCTCTGCTGCGGTCTCTTGCCCCACCGGGACGGCTGCGGTATCCCTCCGAATAGCTTCCTACCCCTGCCGGTCCCTGCAGTCTGAGTAAGCCTGAGTGAGTGCAGGTCAGACGCCCTCAGGTCCTTCGTCTACACAGGCGGTTTCCAAGAATGCGGAGAATGAGAGGCAACCCTGTAAGCGTCCTTCAGGACCCTGCGTGACACGAGATGCCACTGGCCTCCCTCTGCAGGCCCAGGCACTCTCCCTCTCCATGCAAGCCACCCCCACCTCAGGGGGTTCTGTCCCCGCTGTCTGGAACATCCTTCCTGCGGATCCTTGGATACAGACAGCCAACACGAGGCCATGCTGTCTAAAACCGTGCCTGACCCAGGCGTGCGTTCTTCATGGCACTTTTGGCTTCCTGAGGTTGTGTCAGTGTGGGTGCAGTTGGGACACGCACGTGGGGCGGGCGGGGCCCTGTCCCTTGTGGCTTCAAGCCCCGTCCTACAAGAGGAGCTAGAACACGGCTACACCCAGCCAGCGCCCTCAAGCTTTGGTCTCCGAGCCCCTTAGTAGTCTTAAAAATTATTGAGGGTCTCAAAGACCTGTCTTTTATTTTATGTTTATTTCTTGTTTTTGAGAGTGGTGGGGCAGAGAGAGAGACAGAGAGAGAGAATCCCAAGCAGGCTCGTATTCAGTGCAGACCTGGGCTGGGCTGGAATCAAGACTCTGATGTTTAACCAACTGAGCCACCCGGGTGCCTCCCCCCCCCCCCCCCCGCCCACCAAAGACCTTTCTTTATTTGGATTATACCTGCTGATATTTAGTTTAGTTTTAGTTTCTAATGTTTATTCATTTTGAGACACAGTGAGGGAGGGAGGGGCAGAGAGAGGGAGACACAGAATCTGAAACAGGCTCCAGGCTCTGAGCAGTCAGCACAGAGCCCGACGCGGGGCTCGAACTCACGAACTGCGAGATCATGACCTGAGCCGAAGCCGGACGCCCAACCGACTGAGCCACCCAGGCGCCCCTGAAGTCGGATGTTTCAAGGACTCAGCCACCAAAGCGCCCCGCTACTGGTATTTATTATATTAGAAATTAAGACAAACGTTGTGAACGTATTTGTTGATTCACTTACAATGACAATAAAAACCCTCCTCATGTTTTCTTAAATAATATGTTTCAATGAACGTTTACTGTATCCCCTCAAACAAAACAAAATTAGAAGAGTAGCGTTTTACACGTTTACACGCCTAATCTTACACGCCTAATCGTCTGGCTTCAGAGTGCAGATTGCTGGCTCTGCATCTCTGCTGTGCAAGCCTTTACTTTGGTCCAGGTATATGAAGAAAACCCCACCTTTCACGGGGAGTTGGAAGAGGAAGGAATGTTTTGTTAGGGTTTTTTTCGTCAGATAATCGTGGACCGTCTTCCCCATAATATTACACCAAATTTCAACAAGTGGTAGTTACGGGAAGGTTAGTTGCACCATGGGACCACAAACCACATCCACGAACATTTCCTCCTCTCCTGAACCCCCTTGAATTTGAAAGGACCTTGGAGCCATGAAAGATTTTGCACCACCAGTCACGGGTCAGCTCTTCCAGACGCGGATGCTTTCGTCACCCAGGACCACATGGTCACATTCGTTATTGTCACCGTCGAATTCATCAGAAACGGCTTGAAACACTGGGAGGTGGTCTGGCTCGGAGTATTGGACACAGGGTTTCTAAAATTTTGTTTTTCACTTGGAAACTCAAATTTCATTCTTGGCAACAGCTCTGGTTTTCCTGGACACGCCAGCCTCGGGTTCTTTTATTCTTGCGAAAACGTCGGTCAGATACCCAAGTCCGGATAACCGTGGTTTGTCCAGCAGCTGTCGTTTTGTGCAGAATGGAGTCCCAGGAACAGAGGCCCGCTTGGCTCGCAGCTCGGCCGGCAAGAGCCTCCCTGCTGGACGTGGCCACTTCTCCACCCAGAACGGTAAAACGATACGCATGTGCCCAAGGGCCAAGGTTTAATAAAACCGCTTTTTTTTAATGTTTATTTATTTTTGAGAGAGAGAACCAGAATGCGAATGGGGGAGGGGCAGAGAGAGGGAGGCACCGAATCCCAAGCAGGCTCCAGGCCCTGAGCTGTCCGGGGGCCGACGTGGGGCTGGAACTCATGAACCGCGAGATCGTGACCTGAGCCGAAGTCGGACGCTTAACCAACGGGCTGAGCCCCCCGGGGGCCCCTGAACACATTTCTTTTTTAATTTTTTTTTTCAACGTTTATTTATTTTTGGGACAGAGAGAGACAGAGCATGAATGGGGGAGGGGCAGAGAGAGAGGGAGACACAGAATCGGAAACAGGCTCCAGGCTCTGAGCCATCAGCCCAGAGCCCGACGCGGGGCTTGAACTCACGGACCGCGAGATCGTGACCTGGCTGAAGTCGGAGGCTTAACCGACTGCGCCACCCAGGCGCCCCTGAACACATTTCTTAATTCACCCTTCACTCTGGAGTGAGCTGGGTGGACTGAGGGAGAGGATATAATGCCTCTTAAAGAGAAATGATTTCTATGACGATCTACTTGTCCAGAAGTAAAAGTGACATAGAACAGAAATACTGTTTTGTAGGCATTCAAGTGCACAGGGACCCTTCCCGCTCTTAACTAATCAAGCTACCTTTGAACACGAATACCCACCCGAGGGTCACACTCACATATATATGGCACCCAGGTGCCCCTATTTGACATTGTTTTCAGGAACTGTCGCACTGTTTTCTGCAGCGGCTGCACCTTGTGCATCCCCACCCGCATGCGCAGGGTCCCAATTTCTCCACGTCCTCGCCAACGCGCACCATTGTCTGGCGAGAGGGAGAGAGGTGGACCCAGCCTCACGGTTCCTGGAGGTGAGGCCCCAGGAGAGCTGGGTGGCGGGTAGGCTGTGCCTCGGTGCCTCTGCCTCAGTCTAGCTGGCTTTGTTGGGGGAGGGGTGTGGGAGCACGGGGTGGAGACAGCTTGGGGGACGGGTCTAGGATTGGGCTCCGCAGCCGCGGAGGCTGCGACCCGGGGCAGGGACGAGCTTCCCAGGGCAGCTCCCCGTCTGGCTGTGGCCTCAGAGGGCCGGGCCGAGGGGACGGGTGGGCTTGGCCCTGGTTGCTGGGGTTTCATCTCAGGCTCTTGTCCGCGGGAAAAGCCCTCCTGGTGACGGCCCTCACCGGGAAGCCTCACGGGGACTGACGAGACGGACGCGTCGGAGCACACGCTTTGCTCAATCAGTGTTTGTTTTGAGCAGGGTTTTGAGCTCGCGGGGCCTGGCTTCGGACGCAGGGTCACCTCAACTGGCACAGGTGTTTTTCTGTGCACCTGCGAGGGTTGGCTTTCCACGGGCCTACGGGCGGGAAGATGCTGTGGGCTCGTTTGTAACAACCGGAGCTGTTTGTAATCATAGGAGCTGATGAAGACTGACTTTCCGAGACTTCCCGGGACCTGTCACACTCTGACCCCTAGGGGCTGGCTGCCAGGGATGTGGCGCGGTGTTCCCAGGGACTCCCTGGGTAAGGTGGCTGGCCAACGGGCGGCCTAACACCTCCCCGTCACCTAGGGGTCATTGAGAAACACCACGGTCCTTTTGGTTTCGTTCAATTTTGTTTTTCACAAACAAGCTAGTAACTCCTCCCACTTGGTGGGCGTATGAAGGAACACACGCACGCACACACACCCCACTGTGGCCTGGAAGGTTCCAGACTGGTTGACACAGTCTCTCTCCTCTCCTGTGGTGCTGGTCGTGAGACTGTGGCTGGCCGTGCCACCCAAGACAAAACGAGAAGGTGTCAACGCTCCTATTTAGGGCCGATAGCCTTGGTGCCTCCCCAGGGCAGTCCCCTGCACGCCCAGAGCCCCTGCCCCCTGGGCTCCGTCCCCGAGACCCCAGGCCCCCCACTTCTGCCGCCTTCCTTCGTTCCTGGCTAGGAAGTGAATCCAAACTAAGATCAGGGAGCTTGACAAAGTCACCTCCCCACCTCCCCCCATGTTCAGTTTCACAAGGAGAAGTTAACGGCTTGGTGCAGAGGCTGGGCTGGGGTCATCAGGCTGCTGGGTAGGGAGAGGGGGCAGCTGAGGGCTTGTGACTCTGGGGACCTCGGGAGGGTCCTCTAGCTCTGCCCCCCAACCCACCTCTCCTTGGCTCCCCAGTGCCTGTCATTCAGTCCTAGGAGGACAGAGAGCCCTTGAACTGGGAAAGGTCCCACCCTGGAGGTGGGGGCGGCCACCCATGCCTTCTCCCGCCTTCTCTGCACCGGCCAGGCTTTCCCGAGTTTTCCTTGGGAGGGAGGGGTCTTGAGCATCCTGAAGCTACAGGGGCTGGAAGTGAGCCTGCAGTGACCCCTACGGGGAACCAGGGCCTGAGGGCATGGGTGGCTCTCCCGGGGTCCTCAGCTGTGGTTTCCACATGGTAACACAAGTCTTGGGCTCAGCGACCTGAGAATCAGATAAACCTGTGCCAGGGGGTAAATGATGTGCTGTACGCACCTGCCGTGGGAATCCTGAGCCCGTGTGCACGTGGAGGTCCATCCCTGTCCGGTGCGGGCGCACCTGCGTACGAAGAGCCGGGGACCGGTGTCGGTGACCCCCACACGCAGGCTCGGTCCTGGGGCCCCACCATGGCTTCTTCCTGGCCCCCTCTCTCGGCTTCCTTCCCAGGACCTCAGGGGGTCACCTCGCAGCCTGGAGGTGGGGACAGTGTCCAGCTGTTTGCCAAGGGCAGTGACCTAGCTCAGACACACAGCCGGCCCTCTGGGGAGCACAGGCGGGCGCAGGCACCCGGTGCCGACAGCCCTGCCCCCGAGCAGGCCGCCCACTGCACCCCTAGCATGCGCCCCCAGCTCGCCCTCGCGGCCTGTTTCCACACTTGGCAAGGAAGTGGCCTTGACCCTGGAGCCGCTGTGTGTTCTGTCCCCAAGGATGGAGCCCACCACGAGATGCTCCAAACGTCTCCTGATTACATTCCGGAATGCGTTTCCACCTGTGATGGGGGGGGGGGAGAGTTCGGTGCCCGAGTGTCCTGGTCGGGACTGGGTCTGCCTGCCGAGTGACGGTGCCCTAAGTGAATTGCAGGCTTCTGGTCCTGTCCTGTGGAAGGAGGCAGCGCGGGGCTGGCGAGGTAGGCATGCCCTCCTGGGGGCGGGGTAGCTTCTCAGAGACAGAACGAGGCCAGGCCGGGTGCGCGCAGGTGGGAGCCTCGGGCACGGTTCCATCCGGTTCCATCCGGATTTACTCACTGGGAGGTGGATGCATTTCCTCCCTCTGCCACAGCAAAGTGCTGTTTAAAACAACCACCACAAGTGTGTGGGGGCCTAAAACAACCCGCACTTACTACCCTGCCGCTCTGGAGGTCAGAGTTCTGAAGCGGGTCTCAGCGGGTGCAAACCTAGGTGGTGGCCTGGAGGCTGCAGGGGAGGGTGCGTTTCCCGGACAAAGTCCGGCTTCCAGCTACACCTGCAGCCTGGCTGGGGCCCCGCCTCCACGCCCGGACCCAGAACCGCAGCCTGGGCTTCTGACGGGTCCTCTTTCTGCCTCTGGCCGTCCTGCTTTCCCGTGATAAAGACCTTCGTGAGTCCGCTGGACCCACCCAGGGGATCCGGGATAATGTCTCCATCTCAAGGTTGTAGTCACATCTGCAGAGTCCCTTCCTTCTGCCGCGTAAGCTCAGGCCACCACAACAGGCCCCAGAACGGGCCGCATAAATAGTCTGGTGGGGACCCGCTCCCCGGTCCACTGACGGCAGCCTCTCTCTGTGTCCCCAGCGGCTGAAGCGGGGAGGGGGCCCTGTGGGGTCTCTCTCATACGGGCACTGAGCCCATCGTGGGGGCTCCACCCTCGTGAACCAGACGCTTCCCGAAGCCCCAGCTCCTGACACCGTCATATTGAAGATGAGCTTCCAACACGTGAATGTGGGGCTCGCGAAGGCCCCACCAGGAACACACGCGCAGGCTCCGGGGCCTGGGGACGGCGGCATCTCTGCGGGGCCATAATGCTGACGCAGCAGGTCTGCGGGATCAGGCGGGGATGTCCCGAGAGCTGCACACCTCACCCTCTGCTCCCCTGACGTCTGCACCTCGGAGTCCATCCAGGATTCACCTGTGCGTCTCCGGACGGCGGGCCCAGTTCTCTCTAGCCTGGTGTCTCTCACCTTGCGAGCGAGGCTCACCCGCCAGAATCCTGGCCTCATCGACATCTCCTGAGTCAGAAGCTCCTCCTGGAGTCCAAGGTGTGGTTTGGGAATCCGTGTTTTCAACAAGCCCCTCGGGTCATTGGCACGCACGCTAAGATCTGACCATCTCTTGGACGCAACGAGCCGTTGGCTAACAAACTAGGAACCGGCGAAGCTGGGACCTCCCCGTGGCCCCCGCGTCTGGCCCCCCCCCAGGCCTCAGTGAGCACACCCCATTTTCTCGCCCCTCTGCCTGTGTGTTCTGTTTGTCTCCCCCACCAGACCGGGTTCCAGAACTGGAACCCTGAGGCAGCGCCTGGCGAGGGCTCCGTGAAGGAGCTCCCCGGCTCCCTGGCCGCACCCTGTAATTTTGGGTGGCCGTGGCACCCCCCCTCCCCCCACTGACCCGAAGGGATTCAGGAAACAGAAACCGGTTACGATTTGTATTCAGAGCCTTCCCGAGGTTGGGATTCAAAGTTAAAAACCTGCTCGGTTCTTTTTTTTTTTTCTTTTTTCCAGCTGCACTTACAGATTTTAAATGTTCTGCACATAAGCCCTTCGAATCTGCCTCCTGGGGGACAGGGGGTGCAGTGAATCGGGCACTGGGCTGGGGACGGGAGGGGGTGCCGTTCCGACCATCATTAAGTCGCTGAGCCGCTCGGGGCGAATCTCCACACCTCTGTGGACTTCCAAGATGAAGGTTTGGGAAGAGTCCCCTCTGCCACTGCGATCTACGTGGGATTTCTCCTTCCACAGGTGGCCAGGCGAGGGGATAGTTTCTAGGCTAATTGAGCATTGCCCCCAATTCCACCCTATCAAGAAAAAAAAAAAAAGAAAGAAAGAGGCTCTTGATTATTCACGTATGAGAACACGGCTTTAAATAGCACCTCAATCTGCTTCCTCACCCACCGAGCCAGGGTCTCTGCGGGGAAGCAGTTGCCCACGGGAACCTTCTCCAGTCTCCATCCGAGAGCGGTGTGCCAGGTGGGAGCCGCCTCCCCCACCAGGGAGGGGACCTGCTTTCGTCTCATCTCCGCGTGCTGGTGATTCTCATGCTATGACAATTAAAAAGATGGAGAAAAACCATTTGCATTTTTCCTGGGTGTTAATGACCTTCCAAGCCAGTGTTCAATTGTCGAGTTTAAAACAGTGGAGCGCAGACTGCATGAATAATTCAGCCGACCCTGAGCTCTCCACGCACAGGGTAAAACCTCATTTGTGACCTACTTCCTAAAGTTGAAGCCGCTCATGTAATCTCTACACTCGGCTTCCGTTTCTTGAGGTGTGTGTTATTTTACTCAGAGATAGCACATCCTAAGTAAACTTGCTGTCAAGGTGTGAGGACTTAAATCAATGACACAGAGACCTAATTTATTTTACATCACCTGGAGCCGTAAATTTAATTAATTCTCCGTCTTGGGCACGGACGCACCTAGTGGCTCCCTGGGATCTGGCTCCGGTCGGCTTTGTAAACACACAGACCAAAAAGGAGGCACAGAGGGACGCGGGCGCTCATGGTGGCCTCAGGGAGTCGAGGGCCCTGGGGGTCGTGGGTCGGGGCCGGGGCCCCTGCCGGGCTGTGGGCTGTCGGAGCCCAGAGGGCCCTAGGGTGACGGTGCCGAGCAGGTGAGCCCGTGGCTCCCGTCGGGCACTGCACGTTTTCCCCGGAGCCTCCGATCTGCAGACGGAGGCTAATCCTCACCCAGCACGTGGCGGGGACGCTTCTGGTCCATCACACGGGCTCTGCTGGGTCCAAGTCACAGACACGCAGCCCCAACCCCAAGGCCATTAAAGGCGGATTTCAGGGCCGGGGGTTGGGTGTGCTTACTGCAAAGTGCTCCCTGGGTGTCCGTGATCAATATTACTGTCCTACGGCTGCCTTGCAAACCACAAACTTGGGGGCTTCAAACCACGCAAATGCCTCCCGGTTCTGGGCGCCAGGGGTCTGAAATCAAGGTCGTGGCAGCGCCCTGCTTCCTCCGAGACCTGGAGGAAGGGGGAGGGGGGTGCTTCCTCGCTCTTCCAACTTCTGGCGGATGCACACGGCCCCTGGTGCTCTGGGCTGGCAGCTGGCTCCAGCCTTTGCCTTCATCCCCGCAGGGCCGCCTCCCTGCGCGTCTGGCTTCACGGGCTGGCTCTCCTTGGCGCCCCGGGCACGTTGGAGTAGTGCCCTCCGCACTCCGGTCTGACCTCATGTTACCTAACTGCATCCCCGGCGACCCAATTTCCCAATAAGGCCGCAGTCACAGATGCGGGGGTCAGCGCGTTCACACGTCTTCTCGAGGCTTCAGTTCAGCAGGTAGCAGAACTGGGAGTGTTAGAGACTGGGAGGGACTCGTCCACTTAGGTCCTAAGCGAGTATGAGCTTGGAGAGTTTTTCTTTCTTTTTTTTCCTTTTAATTAATTCATTCATTTTTTAAATGTTTGTTTTTGAGAGAGAGAGAGAGAGAGCGAGGGAGGGAGGGAGAGAGCGAGTGGGGGAGGGGCAGAGAGAGAGGGAGACACGGAATCCGAAACAGGCTCCAGGCTCCGAGCTGTCCGCACAGAGCCCGACGCGGCGGGGCTTGAACCCACGGCCCGTGATCATGACCTGAGCCAAAGTCGGACGCCCAACCCACTGAGCCCCCAGGCGCCCAAGAGCTTTTCTATTGCTTCGGCTGCTAATCCGCACGCACAGTTAGTGCTTAGTCGGGTCCTACGTATTAGCACTGGGTTTCCCACCCTGAAAGACTGATTATCGAGTGCTCCCAGGCTGGAGTGAGTGAGGGACGGGGAGACTGTGATACGTGCCACTGTCATTCACCTGGGCTTTGGGGCGCACATTTGAAAAACGTCTGACCCACCATAGGGTGCTGGTGAGGGAGGGAGGTGTTTTGTTTATTTTTTTTTAAGTTTATTTCTTTATTTGTGGGGGGAGGGGCAGAGAGGGAGAGAGAGAGAGAGAGAGAGAGAGAGAGAGAGAGAGAATCCCAATCAGGCTCCGCACCGTCAGCACCGAACCTGACGTGGGGCTCCGTCCCACGAACCATGAGATCAGGACCTGAGCCAAAATTGAGAGTCAGACACTCAAGCGACTGGGCCCCCCAGGCGCCCACGGAGGTGTTTTCAACGAAGATTCATCTTCCTAAGAAAACTCCGTGTGTAACTTGTTCACGCCTCTACCGAAATACTCGTTAATACTATAAAGAGGCTACCCTGCTGGGGCCCGGACCTACTGAATCCCCAGATACGTGCCTTGTCGTTTCCCAGAAAGACCGGATCTTTCCTACAGCCCCCTGCCCACTGAGAGCACGGCACCTTAAGCAGTCCCTTAACAACATCTCCAGCCTTTCCCATTTGAACGGTTTGATCAGATGGGAGTGCATTTGCCTGCAAGTAACAGGAAACCTAACTCACGGGGGCTGAAACCAGCCCTTTCTTCTCTGCAAAGAGGCAGGCAGACGTGGTATAGCTCTGTGTCCTGTGGCTCTCTCGGCCTTTCTGTCATTTTCTGTGCATGATCTCCCGGGCTGCTGTGACAGAGCACCACGAACATCCGCGGCTCACCCCCCGCCCCCCAGCGGGCCACAGGACGCCCGGAGTCAGCTGGGGCTGGGATGCTTGGCTGCCCTACCGCCATATTGGACATGAATGTCCACAGGCCTCTGGAGCCCGGAAGCTTCCACCCAAGGCCACATGCCCCCGGGTCGGGCTCTACCTGGAGCTCGGGCCTCGCCCTCAAGCTCACTGCCCTCCCACACTCCCAGGGCCCAGAGAGGCCAGGTTCTCTCGCTCTCCAGAAAGGATATCTCACTGGATCTCCCCACGCACGGCAAGACTCAAACTTCAGTCGGATGTTTTCTGCACCCGACGGAAAAAACACCACTCGAGTCCCGATGTGGCTTCAGGTAAGAGCATCATGAGGTGCTGAGGGTCAGACACAGCGGAGGGTGACGGTGACCATATGTTCTGCTGTCCCCAAGTGTCACTGCTGTCCTCGTAACGGGTTCTGAATGACCCCTGCCTGACATCGTCTGTCAGCCCCACCTCCCTTGACGCAGCTTAAATCCGGGCACAGCCCGAAATGACTCCCGTTTCAGGAAAGGGGAAACCGGTGTGCTCACAGCCCAAGTAACTTGTTCGGGCTCACGCAGTTAGTGATGCTGAGTTTATCCCAAGTGGCTTCTGATCCCGGGGCCACGAGGCCACACCGCTGATAACGCCACCAGGCGTGCGGTGACCCGGCGGAGAGAGCGCACGGTAGGGGCACTGACGGTCTGCCAGATGGGTAGACGGTTGTCTTCGCTTTGCGTGCAGGGCAGAGAGTTTCTGAGGCAAGTTGCATGTTGAAGAGACTCCCGCATCGTCTCTCCCCACGCACACCCACGGGGGACGGTGTGGTCAGGCGCCGTGGGCAGCTTCTTGCCTGGTGGGCTCAGTCCCTCATCTGGAGCCGGAGAGGTGGGAAAGCCCACCACTGGGTCTCGTGACGGGTGGCAAGGTTGTCCAGGCAGCAGACTTGTGACTTCGTAGGTTTTGGCTTAACATCGTTGATGGGATGACATCGTCCCGGACCTGAATGGACCCTGAGGTGGCAGACGGAGCCACGGCCACCGAATGGGACTGTGAGGGTGCGGGAGGTGACCGGATCTGACCTGTGCACTTTACCAACGAGGATACGGGACACAGAGCTGTGACGCGTCTGCTTCTCTCGGACTGTCTCTCGTTCTTCAGCTCGTGACCAGAAGATTCCAGGGAAGGTGGGACTAGACCCCAGGAGTTCAGGTCTCTGTCCAAAGGCCCTGCCTCCACCTGGGCTGCACACCCAGCGGGTCAGGCGTGGCCGTCCTGGGGCAGACGGCCACCACACACACACTGTGGCACCTCCACAAGCTGAACCACGGCTCGGAAACCCACTTCCCAGGGGGGAGTTTAATGGCGGCTGGCCTGTCCCGCTAGACCTCAACCAAGCCAGTGGTCAGGAGGTATCTCAGGGCTTTTCCAGAAGCATGGGCTGAAGAGCGGGGGCCCAGGGCTGTCCCCCTCCTGGGCCACCCAACCCTCGGTCCAGGAGGGATTGGCGGCTGTGGCTCCCAAGGGAGTGGGCCGGCATCAGCCTCCAGATGACCACCAGAACCTTGACCAAGGATTGACTGCGTCTCACGATCCACAGCCGCCATCACCACCAGGCAGACCGACGCATAGTTGGGCCACAAGAACGCTCAGAGATTTACATCGTTTCACCCCACGTACCCCAGTCCGGCTTATCAGGCGCAGCTAGACTGAAATGGAAGATGGTGTCCTGGAGGTGAGGGGAGCTTGGGGGTGGGGGGCAGCTGGGGCCGCCCTGCACTGGCTGCCCTGCACCGGCCCGTCCCTCACCAGCCCTCGCCCGTGAGCACGGTCCCCCCGGCAGCCAGCCATGGTGGCGCCCTTCCACCCGTCAGCTGCCTTCCAGGTGCTGAGGGCCCGGCCCCCGCCCACGGCCTTCCCTTCCTGACACCCAGCACGGGTACAGCCACTGGCCCGCAGGCACCGGGAGCTGGTCCACCCGCCTGGTAACTGACTCCCCTTCTCTGCATGCAGGAGCCCTTGACCAGTGACAGTCCGGGGCGAATGGTGATCCCCTTGGCCGATCCCTGGGGGAGCCGGGTGAGGGCCCTGGGAACTCACCCTGCCTGGGTGCGTGGGGGGGGGGGGTCACCTGGGGGCTGGGGCCTGGGGAGGGCCCCGGGGGCGGGCAGAGGCCTCGAGCCCCGCGGAACAGCTCGGGCAAGGCTGTGGCGGCTCCATACCGAGTCCTGAGGCTCAAAGGGGACCAGGCTGATTCAGGGGCCGCCCCTCTGGGGACCTCAGCGTCCATGTGCCAAGTGGGGGTGAGGACTCGGGTCCCTCCCAGCCCTTAAATCCTAAGAAGCCATTCTGCAAATCTCTGAATCTCCAGGTACGTCCCTTGCCCCGGCGAGGGTCTCTGGGCGGACCCCAAACCAGACGGCGGGCAACGCAGGCCAGCACTCCTGGGAGGGGCGGTGTCGCTGCACATTCGTTAGCGGCTCCCGTCCCACGTAGGCCCAGCGACGGGACCAACAGAAGGGCTGACGGCGGCCGTATCTGAGCTGGACGACAATGGCATTTATACAAAACATTTAGGCCTCGTAGCCACTACGAGGGTGAAGAAGTTTACGGGTGAAGAAATTGCAAAGTACTCGAACGTGGTTGCACAACCAGGAGGTTTCAACGTGTGAATACTGAGGGGGGCACACAGCAGTTGGGGTGTGGGACTGGGGGGAGTAGGGGCACCCGGGACGCGTGGGTTCCACCCAAGAGGACGGGTTGCCGGGGCCATTCACAGTAGGGCGAGTTCCTGGTGGGGAGAGAAGACGGCGGGGCCGCCGTGGACACCTCTGGTCGAGGCGCCGGCAGGGACGTTGGAGGCCGGGGGACACGTCGTCGCTCACCAGGCCCCCGCACACCTGGGTGTTCTCGCTGCGAATCGCCCTCAGCGATGGTTTGGAGAGGCGCACCCAGGAAAGTGAATGGAGAGGTCACCGTGGTCAGTGGGCGGGAGGGGCGTCCGCGTGGCCGTGGGCGCCACTCTGCTCTGCCCACTCGGGCGAGGGCCCCTTGGCGGACCCTTTAGCGGGGGACCCTGGAGCTGGAACGCGCGCTGCCCGCCCCCGAAGCAGGCGTGAGGCCGTGGGCAGGGGGCGTCCACTTCCACGTCCACGCGGCCCCTACTCGGTGCAGCCCGGCCTGTGGAAGCGGAGCGCCGGCTTTGCGCGGCTCCCCGTAACTAGACGTGCCTCCCGTTCCAAAGATTTCGTCTCTAAGCCCACGCGTGGCCCATTTCCGGGCGGGGCGGCTCCAGTCTCCGCAGCTAATTCTCCCAAACCTCTCCCGTCTCTCCTCCCGGCTTCTCGGCGCTCCCCACGCGCCCGGGAGCCAAGGAGAGCGGCTTTGATAAATCTATCAGCTATAACAGCCGGGATTCAGGCCACTTCTCAGATGAGTGGCAAATCTGTCATAAAGTCCTTAGCGCTGAGCCCCGGTGAATTTAAGGGTAAGCCCCGGATACTTATTAAACTGGAGGCCTTACGGAAAAAGGTATCCCTTTTTTTTTTTTAATACAGTAAAATTCCTTTAGAAATATCTCCTGCCCCGGTTTGCTGAGTTCCGCGAGACCCCGCTAAGACACCCGGAGACAGTAAGTCCCACGTCTGGCCTGTGGCTTCTCGCCGCGGTGGGGCTTAACTGGTGCCAGCATCCCGGTCTCCCGGAAACGTGCCTCGCACTTTTTGTTGAGTTACTCTGCTCGTTTGGAGCTTGGAGGTTTGCGCGTGTGTGCGCGCGCGGCTGCATCGTGCACACACGTGGGCACGCGCGTGTGAGCGGAGGGTTGTGCGTGCCGCCGCGGGCAGGGGACACGGCTGCCCAGTCTGCGGGCACAGCTCTGCTCTCGCGGGCCCGATGAGCGCTGAGGGTACTGACGGGGGCGCGTCCACGAGGCCACGTGGGGACAGAGACACCACCCCACTCCACCTGCACACACAGCCCGCGGCTGGCCTCCCGTGGTGGTGGGGGCGGGGCCGGGGCAATGATGCAGGAGGGCTTTACATCTTCTAGCAGGAGCCCTGTCTCAGCTTGGGGTCTGCCTGCGGGGCCCCAGAGCCGGCCGTGGGTGCTGGAGGGGCGGCCACTCATCAGACGGCCCGACGGCCTTGCACGCGACCCTCTTCAGTCCTCCCTCTCCTGCCTCCCCGGCCAGGCATAAAACGAGAGCCGAGGTGATCCGATCGGTGGGTGATTCAGGGTTCTGGAGGGTGAGGGCTTCCTTCTCTTCCGTGGATGGGGGGGCATACGTGGCTCTCCGGGTGACTGAAGTGATACCCCCTTCCCTGTCCACAGGGAAATCCAAACCAAGGTAAGTCAGAGGACTTGGCCGGGCATGCGACTCACCGGCAGAGTTCGGAGAGGAACAAGGGCCCCCCAGCCCCTAGCTGTTTGTCTTTAACACGGTTCATGTTCAACGTAAGGTTCAGAGCAGTTTGCAAACCATGCTGAGGACTAGGAGTCTGGTCCACTTCTGGGGGTGCTGTGGGAGGAGGGGGGCATACGGGCCCCAGGACAGTCCGCTCCGGCGGGCGGAGGGGCCCGGTCACTGTCCATGGTGCCCCAGGCCAGAGGGGACAGAGTCAGCTAAGAACAGAGGATTCACAAAATGGCCTGGTTCCAGCAGAAGACGACCACCCTGGGGACACATGCCCCCATCAGTGAGCAGACGCCCGCGGACGAGACCAAGGTGTTGGCCCCGCTGACGGACGGCGTCCACACTGCATTTGCTGGAATGGGGGCGTTAGCCAGCTTGGTAGGCGTGATAACAGGGTGGTGGTCATGTTCCTAAAAAAGCCTTTATCTATTAGAAATGCATACGGTCAGGGCACCTGAGGGCTCAGTCAGCTAAGCATCCGACTTCAGCTCAGGTCATGATCTCACAGTTTGTGGGTTCGAGCCCCACGTCGAGCTCTGTGCTGACAGCTCGGAGCCTGGAGCCTGCTTCGGATTCTGTGTCTCCCTCTCTCTCCGCCCCTCCCCTGCTTGCACTCTCCCTCTCTCTCTCAAAAATAAACATTGAAAAAATTTTAAGAAAATTAAAAAAAAAGACCTGCCTTCCAAAAAAAAAAAAAAAAACCACTTAGTAAGTATAGGAAGTGGACATTTAGGGGAAAAGTCAAACATTCCACCTCTCTTGTTGACGTTTCTTTCAGATACAAAGTGGGTGGATGTGAGTTGCCTGGGACCACGACACTGTGTTATTTATAAGTAGATTTCCCTGCAGAATTACCGTGTTTTGTCTTCCCGTAGAGAAGGACATTTTCTCGTAGCTTCACATAGAATCTCAAGGTCACGGACCCGAGGGTTATGTAGGTCTAGCCTCAGACCCAGAGACAGACGTCCTTCCCCCGAAGCCCCATGTACCAACTGAGCCTACAAGTGTCTGTTTCCCTCTCTTGCTGCAATGAATCCTCACGCCATGTCCCGGCCTCGTCCAGACGCGACCCCGGGCAGAGGAGGGCTGAGGAGTGCCTGGGCCCAGAGGCCGACCAGACCCTGCCCTGCCACGTGGTATCGACCGCCCGGCTTCCCTCTTTGTTCACGTGCTGTCGCCGGACACTGATTTTGGTTACAGAATCCCCTCAGTGCATAGTTTTTTGAAATCATTTTATGAGAATAAAGACCCAGACACAACATAGAGCCACCCCGTGCTAAACAATGAAATCGACATTTTATCCTTCAAAACGTTTCAGTGTCTTTAGAAACACAGACACTCTAGGTGGGGTGTGGTGGGGGGGGAGAGATGCTATATTTTCATTCATTTCTGAGCGTTTATATCCAGTTTTAGACTCACTTTCACCCATGGTTGGTTGGTGGGTTATTCTCCAAAAGTAATTAGGCAATTAACTCGGTCTCAGAGTTTCCATTTCGAAGTCAGGCATGGATTAATAACCACGGCTGCCACGAAAAAGAGACGCCGAGAGAATGCTGGTTATTCCTCATCGGAAGCAAGGGTCTGGAACTCTGAGGTGGATTTTTGTCCGTCTGGTTCTTGGCTGTGTTCACCGTGCCGAGGACAGAGGCCCCCAGGAAACATTTGTTGTATGAATGAATGAACAGGCAAATGAGTGTGTGTCAACAAGACGGAGATCTTTAAAAGGTAGATAATGCCGCGTTTGTCCGATCACCCGTTCCGTCAGCGAGGGGAGAAGGTGCATCCCAGCCCCTAGCACGGTGCTGGCCCACGGGGGCCCCACTAGATATCTGCGGAGTGAGCAAACAGCATCACTCCAAGCTGTGATTCTTGGCCTCAACTGGCTCCTAGCCTGGGTGGGCATCCCCACCATCCCGAACAAGACACCGGGGCCACAGCTGGGGTGCTTTTCTTTTTCTTAAATTGTTTTTGTTCTTCATCTTCTTTGTTTAATCTTTATTTATTTTTGAGAGAGAGAGAGAGAGAGAGAGAGAGATACGGAGGGTGAGCATGGGAGGAACAGAGAGAGAGGGAGACACAGAATCCGGAGCAGGTTCCAGGCTCTGAGCGGTCAGCACAGAGCCCGACGCGGGGCTCGAACTCACAGACCGTGAGATCATGACCTGAGCCGAAGTCGACGCCCAACTGACTGAGCCACCCAGGAGCCCCAAATTGTTTTTGTTCTTTGATGATTCATTCACTTATCTGTTTTTCATGGGAGCGTAGTTGACCCACAATGTGCCCTGAGTCTCCGGGGTACGACGCAGTGACCGGGCAAGTGTGGACACCGTGCTGTGCTCAACGCAGGTGCAGCCTTGTGCTGTCGCCACACAACGGTACCTCAGCACCGTCGGCGAGATTCCCTGCGCTGTCCCTTTCATCCCCGGGGCTCGTTCGGCCGCAACCGGAAGCCTGTCTCTCCCCCTGCCCCCACCCCTTCTGGCCACCACCAGTGTGCACTGGGGCATCTGTCTCTGCTTTGCCCTGTTTCTGCATTTGTTGTCGTCGTTGTTTTAGATTTCCCTATACAATTGAGATCGTGTGGCATTTGCCTTTCTCTGTCTGACTTCCTTCACTTCGCACAACACCCTCTGGGTCCAACGGTGTGGTTGCAAATGGCGAGATCTCCTTTTTTAGGGCTGAGTAATGTTCCACTGTGCACACACCACACTTTATCCATTCACTTGGGACACTCGGGCTCCTGCAGGTGCTGGTGCGGTGATGGGGGGGGGGGCACCTGGGGCTTCTTTCCTACGATGCAGCCCAGAGCAGGTCAGCTCCCGGGCACCCATGTCCCTCTCTCCCTCTGGGCCCTTGTGTCGGGACCACCCCGTGCCCCAAACGCCCCGTCTTTCTCCAAGTTGACTCAGATGCCCCTCCCCTGGCGGCTTTCTGCACGTGCGGGCCAGTGGCAGGGGACAGTGACGGAGCAGCGGGGGCCCCAGTCCTACGGCACGTTCGTGCACAGGGTGGAGCCCACCTCCTCAGAGCCGGCCCTCTCTGCAGACCGGGGATATGTTCCCGGGACAAGGACACCATGAGGGTGCTGGGAGGACCGAATCTGGCACAGGAGGCCTGGCCGTGTGTTGGCAGCTGCTGGCCCGGGGCACACGCTCTGCCCCCCTGTGCCCCGGCCTCCCCCGGGGCCACGTGACGAGCCCTTCCAAGTGCCCACGGAGAGGATGCGCAGAGCGTTCTCAGGCTGTGAGGACCCCAGAGGTGGGAATGCCTCCACGTGCCCTTGTTTGACACCCTATCCCGTGCCAGGGAGCACTCACGTCCGTGCTCTGGCAATGCGGTCACTTGCAGCTTTCTAGAACCTTGTGGGTCCGCTTCTCAGCCGCTCACGTGGCACGGGCTTGACAGGCGAAGAGGGTCCAGAAGGGACAAGTGACTCGGTCAAGCTCCAGAACTTGTTGGTGGCGGCACTGGGCTCGGACCCAAAGCTCGACCTTCCTCACGTGGGTTCCCTCATGGAACTCGTCTGCAGACGACGGTGACAGG
Source organism: Prionailurus bengalensis (assembly GCF_016509475.1). Lineage (NCBI taxonomy): Eukaryota > Metazoa > Chordata > Mammalia > Carnivora > Felidae > Prionailurus > Prionailurus bengalensis. The sequence goes on along the minus strand of NC_057348.1, from coordinate 166,031,893 downwards.
GACGGTGATGATGATGGCGGCTAACCTGTAGGAGCACTTGTATTGCAGCCGTACCCGAGGCCCATCGGGTTTCATTTCTTTCTTTCTTTTTTGTTTTTTAAGTCGGCTCCACACCCGATGTGGGGCTTGAACCCACAACCCTGAGGTCAAGCCTTGCATGCCGCAAAGACTGAGCCAGCCAGGCGCCCCGCACAGGACTTCGTTTCATCCTGACGGCAGCCTGATGAGGTTGACGCTCTTCGTATCACCCCCATTTCACAGAGAGGCAAACTGAGGCTTAGCGGGATTGAGCGTCTCCCCGTCACACTGTCCACATGAGGGAGGGCCAGCCCTGGCTGCTCGGTGGCTGTGACAATGCGGCTTAGGAGGGTGGGGCGACGCTGCGGACCCACAGCTGGGTTGTAGGGCACGTGTCGAATGCCGTCCAACACAGGAAGGAGCCCCAAGTACCCTGCGGTACTGCAGCCTGCGGTGGGGCAGCACCCAGGGCTCTCCGCGGCAGTGGGCGGGCCCTGACATCCCCCCAGTTTCTGAGAAAGGAGCTGTGCGGAGGCAGGGCCACTGCAGGGCCCGGAAGGGGTCATGACACAGCAGAGCGGTGGGGGGCCTGAGGCAGCACCGGCGGGGACAGGGTGTGGGTCGGGCCCCCGGACCGGCTTCAAGCTCAGGACTGGAGAGGCAGAGAGCTCCTGAGGGCTCCTGGCCCGAGACGTGGGGGGTGTGACTGAGGGGCGGGGCCTCTGGGTTCTCTGGGATTGGAGGTGTGCCCCCCAAGATGCCCGCGGTCGGATCCCCAGAACCTGTGGATGTGGGACCTTGGGTGGCGGAGGGGGCTCTGCAGACCTGATCGGGACCTGGGATAGGGGACTGCCTGGGTCATCCGGGGGGGCCCCGTCTGGTCACAAGGGTCCTTTCCCCGTCGCGGCCGGAGGGAGGTGTGAGCACGGAGAAGGCGGGACGCGCGCCGTGTCGCTGGCACCCCGGGGGGAGGAAGGGCCAGTAGCGGAGAGTGGGCACCCCTGGGAGCTGGAAAGGTAAGGACACGGATCCCCCCCTGCAGCCTCCGCAAGGAACCAGCCCTGTGGACACCCGCCTGTAGCCCGCGTCCGCCTTCCGACCCGCAGAATTGCGAGCCAGTGAGTCTGTGTTGTTTCACAGCCACCGCGTCTGGTCCTCTGTCACGGCAGGAGCGGGAAGCTACGACCGTCTAGAACGGGACCTAAAGCCCAGAACTGGTTCCTGCATCTTCCCCCAGGTTGCCGGAGGTCGGGGAAGGTCCGCGGTTACGGAGGCAGGGAGCCAGATGAGAGGTAAACTTGGAACGGCGACGAGCCATCCTCGGGAACAGGGCCGCGCAGGGCGTACATGACCGCTCAGGTCCCCCGGCCCCCAGTTCCAGGAGCCGGCTCGCGGACAGATGCTAACAGAGCAACTTCCTCTGCACGCGCCTCTGGGACTCACTGCGGGGGTGGGGGTGGGGGCAGGGGAGCCTCCCTGCTCTGTGACTCCTGGCGAGCTGTGTATTCCCTGCGGGGCCTCCAGCGTGGGCCCTACCATCCCCGCCTCACGGGGAGGGGGGCCCGAGGGCAGGCCAACTGCAGCCACGGGGGTCCCCGGGGCGTCCGCAGGGCGGGTGAGTGGAGTTTGGATGTCAGAGCCCCGTCTCCGTGTCCAGACGCGGCTGATGAGACACAGGTGAGGGGGGGTCTGAAAGCGTGGCCCAAAGAAGCCCGACGAGCCTCAACCCGTTCCGAGATTCGGAGAGATTGGGGGCGCCGGGGACCGGCAGAGCAGGCCAAGCTCAGCGGGTGCGAGTATCCTTTCAACACCCATGTCGCCCCCGCTTTCTCCAAGAGACCAGCTCCCGGGAGCCCCGGCCTACCGGGCCCCGCTGGAGGTCGGGAAATCCTTGTTGGAGGAGGACTGTTCCAGAGACAGGAAACACCCCCCCCACGCACACGCACACGCACACGCACACGCTCACGCTCACGCTCACGCTCCCCATCCAGGAACCATCTCAAACCCTGAGCCGCCAGGACATTTGCCCAGGAGCCACGGCCCCCGGCACCTGCATTCTTAGGAGGCAGATTGCGCACTCGGTTCCTGGTGCCCCGGGTTAGGTGGGGACAGACCCCCAGCGTGGGGCCGGACAGACCTCTGCAGGGCGGCCTGTAACCGCCTCGCACCAAGACGCGGGTGTTCCCAGCAGCCCGTAGGCTCTGCCCTTTGCGGTCAGCACCGACCCGGAACAACCCGGGCTCTGAGCACAACCCGTTCCCGGGGGCGCCGTCCTCAAACACAGCGGTCCGCCCAGTCCCAGCGGTTTGAGCATAGGGACCGGGGGAAATCCTCCCCCCATCCCAAATAACTTCCTATCGTTGTGCTTCCGGGCCTAGATTTTCACTATTAGATGCTCATTCCTTCGGGTGAGGCTTCCTTTACTCCGAGGAGGTTCACCAGGTCGACAGCATCCACACAAGGTGCTAATAGCTATGGGATCCTGAGGGGAGATGGGTGTAGGCAGGGGGATGCTGGGGTCAGGCGGGAAGAGGCAGGAGGACCCCCGAGAGGAGAGGAGAGTGACCCTGTCCATGTCTAGCCTGACCCACCTCCCAGCCCCCCTGCCTGTGTGCCTGGTGCCCACGCTGGGAGCTGAGCGGGATCTCTTCGGGAAAGCGGTACCCGGACAATGTGGCCACAGGTTACCATGGAGACAGTTACACTTAGAAAAATTAAAATCTTTTTTAGTGTTTATTTATTTCTTTTGGGAGAGAGAGAGAGCAGGGGAGGAGCAGAGAGAGGAAGACAGAGAGGGTCCCAAGCAGGCTCCACGCCGTCAGCACAGAGCCTGATGGGGGGGCTCGATCCCATGAACGCCGAGACCACGATCTGAGCCGAGATAAAAAGTCAGACGAGGGGCGCCTGGGTGGCTCAGTCGGTTGAGCGTCCGACTTCGGTTTAGGTCACGATCTCGAGGTCCGTGAGTTCCAGCCCCGCGTCGGGCTCTGTGCTGATGGCTCAGAGCCTGGAGCCTGTTTCAGATTCTGTGTCTCCTTCTCTCTCTGCCCCTCCCCTGCTCATGCTCTGTCTCTCTCTGTCTCAAAAATAAGTAAATGTTAAAAAAAAAAAAAAAAAGTCAGACGCTTAACCGACTGAGCCACCCAGGCGCCCCAGCAAAATTGTTTTCAAAAAATGAAGAATTATCCCTGTAAGTAAAGAGTGCTTAACATTATAGGCTCTGGGTCCAGACTGCTTGGATTTTCGTGCGTTTCTTCCACTTGTGAGCTATGTGACCTCGACTGTCTTCGCCTCTCCGTGCCTCACTTTCCTTGTCTTTCCAATGGGCATGATGAAAGATCCCCGCTCTGGTCTTTTCTTCCATTCGTACAGTTGGGAGCCGGGCAGGCATCCCCGCCTCGAGCTCAGGGCCCAGTGAGGTCATGGAGACACCGGTGGTGTCTCATGACCCATGAATGAGACTTAAGGATGCAGGAAAGGGGGAGGGGACACACAGGGACACAGGGGAAGAGGCCCGCAGAAACGTACAAGCGACTGCTCGCAGGATGCAGCCTGTGAGGGTGCTATGGGGGGCCGCACGCTCGCACGCTCACACTGACCCGTCTCCATCCGCTCAGTCCTACATGGTGCGTCAACCAATTCCTGATCGACCGTGACCCCCGGCCCCCCGCCCTTCCCCGCTATTCCTTGCTCCCGGCGCTCTAGGACTTGGAGGCCTTGGCTGTGGCTCATCCCCCCCCCCCCCCCAGATAATTCTGAGCCTGTTTTCCCGGCTGCCCCGTGGAGGAAATCACACTGCCGTCTCAGAGCTTCTCTGGGGTGCCCTGGAGAAGCTGGGGGGTGCGGTGTCCCGGCCCCTCCACCAGGGCCCTCCCCCCCACCCCGGGAAGGGTGCTCAGAGGAGATGCCACCCCACCTGCCCACGACCCTGCAGACACCCCCCCCCCCCGCCCCGCCCCTCTCCCTCCCTCCCTGCTGCCCGCAGCCTTGGAGAGGCCGCTCGCCTGCCTCCAGCCACAGCCCTGCACCGGGGCTTCTGAAACTGTATGAAGTTATGTGCTTGGGAGGCTGACAGCAGCCTCCGGGCTCGACTTTTGATCCGCCTGAATGCTGACATCTTCAAAACAGAGCGGGTTTGCGATCTCCTGATCCCGCAGCTACTGGTGGCGGCTCTCCTGCAGGGGTGTGGCGGGGGCGTTTACGCAGGCATGCACACGCACAGGAGGAACCAGCACGGGCGCTGTCTGTCGGGTCCAGGGCCGCTCTCGGCATGGAGGGGAGGCTTCGGGTGGCCGGCCTCCCCTCCGCCCTCAGCCTCTGCTTCCTTCCGTCTCCTCTGCTCCTACACCCCACCCCTCCCTCTCTGGGTGCCCCCTCTCCAGGCCTGGGAGGGGGTCGCCTGCGGCAGGGGCTCCCTCGGGACCCGCGTGAACGAGCCTGCAGAGGCGGCCTCCGGGCCGGTGGCGGCTGGAGAGGGCTGTGTCCTTTGAGCCCCCGGCAGGCGCTTCAGGGAGGCTGGGGCAGGACTGCTGGGGGAGGCTCTTAGCTGTGGGTGGCGGTGGGAACGAGGCAGAGAGAGGGACGGGGACTGACGGAGGTTGGGAGTCTCACACCAAGGTGTCACAGGGCTGGTTCCTCCTGGGGCCTCTCTCCCCAGCGCGTGGGCGGCCGTCTTCTCCCCAAGTCCTCACACCATCCTCCCCCCGCGCGTCTGTGCCCTGATCTCTTCTTATAAGGACACCAGTCGAATTGGATCAACCCAATCACCTCCTTAAACATCCCGTCTCCAAATGCCGTCACGTTCTGAGGTCCCGGGGTTAGGGTTCAACATGCGAATCCGGGGAGATACAATTCAGCCCCTAATACACCCTTCTTCGGCACCTTTTCCAACCCGTGACGTCTGTTAGATTCTGTCCCCGGCATCAGGCAAGAGGCAGAGAGGACCAACCCACAGCCTTTCTCTTTCAGGCACTTGCACGCGATTGTGCAGTAACGTGTGTGCCCCGAGCGTGGACAGGAAGCACAGGACAGCCGGAACGGCGCGGTCTCTGGTCGCGCCTGTAGACAAGGGGGCAGTTCATTGGTCTTCGTGGCTGCGGGAGCAGGAAGTCTGCTCACAAGGAGGGGCGACTGTCCTGGACCTCGAGGCGAGCAAGTTTTGTGCGGGTGGGGGCGAGGGGGAGAGTGTGCGAGCCCGGGTGCGAGGCCTGGAGATCTTCTGGTGCCCAGGGAGCTGTGGGCGGGGGGGGGGGGGGGGGGGGGGGGGGGGGAGGGGCGGGGAGGGCTCCGAAGGCTGTGGGGGCCAGACCAGGACGGTATTCTCGAGGCCACGGGGCGCACACGGAGGAATCCGCGACTCAGCTGGCCGCCGTGCCGGGACCCCAGGAGCAGATCTGGAGAGACGGAAGTAAGCCCGAACAGCAACCCCACCCCCACCCCCCGCCCCAGGTCAGAGAACGTGGCCAGCGTGCAAGCGTCCCGCAGCGACCCCAGCCGGGCCCTGGGGTGCGGGCCGCCGCCCCCACCCAATGGACAGGCCCCGGGCTGAAGCTCCTTTGGCCGAATGGACGGGAGCCTGCGGGCTCGACGGACACGATCCTCACCATCAGTTTAAAAAACCGTTCTGTTTTTTGCAGGAGAGAAGGCAGAATGAAGCACGTGGCCTTTGTTCCGCAGGCGGGGGGAGTGGACGAAGGTCTGTGCACCCGAGCCACGTGAGCGGGGGTCCGATTCCGCCCGGGGTTTTGGGAGCTAGACCGGATGCACAAAGAGAATCGGGGGCTGAAAAGCCTGGTCGCCGATCTGTGTTGTTTCTCTTGAATTCAGCTGTTCGCGTCTCTTCGGAGAGCTCTCCCCTTTGGTCTGAACGCTGTGCTTGCGTCCCAGGTGGGTACCTCCCCTCGTCAGAGCTGTCCCCAGGCTGGGGCCCTCGGCTCGCGGACGGGACCCGCTGGCCCGGCCTCTGCCCCTGGCTCGGGCCGCGCGGATCTGGCTCCCGAATGGTGCCGGCCGAGACGTCGCGCCTCCTCTAGCTGTAGGGAAAACGGGGCCTGCTGGAGACTTCTGCAGTCGTGCAAAGGATTTCTGAACGCGGGAGGCTACTCCAGGCTGGATTAAAAACCCCCTTTCATGCCAGCTGGGTTTCTGGCAGAAGCGCCACAAACTGGCCCCCGGCAGCGTTACTGAGCTGGTGAAGTCAGAGGACTTTCATTTTTTGCAGCTCACGCGGTGGAGCCTCCAGCATGTTACAGATGTTCCCATGTGACTTGCACGTTTGCAAGGGGACGGCGTGGGAAGTCACCTCCAGCGTGATTGGGACCTAACGGCGTTGCAGCGAGCCCCTCCAGCCCCTTCTAGAAGTTTCCACGCAAGTCCAACCGAGTCCTGCGCACCGCCGTACCTCGGCGGGCCGTGTCTGTGCTGGTTGCGACGCACGAGGGAGACTCGAGGGAGGCCGGGAGCCGTGGAGGACGCCCAGGGCACAGCAGGAAGGGCAGCAAGACAGGAGGGGGGACCCGCGTGAGGTCTGGGCTGCCGCCGAGGCCCCCGTGGACCGCGTATCCCTCTGGGTTACAGGGCACACCCCAGACGGACACATTTCGTCGGGCAGCCTCCTCTGCTCATGCGCTCACTGATCTCCTTAACGCATGAGGTTACGGTGCACTGGCCGCTGTCCCTCTCACGGCGACCATTTGAGGCCAGCGCGATCATTAGCCCCCGAGATGAGCCTCTCCCGCCTCAGCCTCCACGGCGGGCCCCCTGGGCTGCTGCTCAGAGGGAAGTGTCAGACGTCCGACAGAAGTCACACGGGGACTTCTCCCTGGCGCAAAGACGACTGAACGTAGTCAAGGGGAAAGGAGGAAGGACTATGTTTTTCCTTCTGGAAAACTCCAGGGGCCTCAGATGCCACCTGCGAGGAGCCAAAGTTCTCGAGGGGTGTGCGGGGGTCCGCGGGCAGGCGGGCGAGGTGGGGGCAGAGGCGGGGCCCGGCAGCAGCGGGGGACTCTTGCGGCCACACGGTGAGCTGTCTCGGGGGGACACCCAGGGCTGGGGACACAGCGACGTCGGGGCGGGCTGGGGAGCCGGGCCACACGCGGGGACTCCGCAGTCCTCCGCTCCGGTCCTGGCCCCTGCTCCGCGACACTCCAGGCGTCCCCTCCTCCTCGAGCCTCAGTGTCTGCCTCTGGGAACCAAGGGGTTGGGCCATCTGCTCCCGAGGGTCCCTGGGGCGTCACACTGTGGTCGTGTGTCCTCGGGCGCCTGTGAACGCGGCCCCGTCCTGCCCTCTGCGAGCCTCCCGGTCTCTCTGGAGACCAGAGGCCCAGCATCAAGGTCGGCAGGGTCGCTTCCTCCTGAGGCTGTGAGGGAACCTGTCTCCTGCTCCTCTCCCGGCTCTGCGGTTGCCAGTGACCTGTGGCTTGACCCGCCCCGTCTCCGCCTCGCCCGCACGCGGCTCCTCCCGTGTGTCTGCGTCCAGACTTCCCTTCTTTTCCCAGGGTGGGGGCCTGTGCGTGACCCACCAGGGTGACCTCGCCCGAGCTCAGTCCCTGTACGATGACCCCGGTTTACTCGCAGGGCACGTTCTGGGGTTCCCGCAGGTAGGACCGTAGCGTAGTTTTGCGGGACGCGGTTCAACTCCTCCCACTCAGCTTCCTCCGGTGTTAAAATGTGGAAACCATTATCCGCCTCGTAGGCTTTTGGAGAAAATGAAACGATTCGTGCGCATGTGGTCCTTCGCACCGGGGCCTGGCACATACAGGTGCTAAATAAACACCTAAATAAATAAGACAACAGTGCTGTTGTCTTGTGAGAAGTTTTACGAGATCCAGCACCCAACTAACGTGAGGTCAGGGCCAGGCAAGCGGCCGGGATCGGGCCGTGGGGACCAGCACGGGCTGCTTACATCTGGACTCGGGCCTGGCCAGGTGGACAGGCCTTAAACACAGCGAACCCTCAAAGCCCGGGTTCGTTCTCATTTCCGAGGCGGCCGGCGACCCCTCTGGGACGTCCAGGCCCTGAGACCGTTCTCTGCGGGGAAGTGTCCGCAGGCTTGCTCGGGGGTGGGGGCAGGGCGCCCGATTTGTACCGTTCGCTGGATTTCATGGTAGAAATGCTCCCACCACGGCTGATCTCAAGGCTCAACACCGAAGGCTCTCAACGCGCAGCTCCAGAGAGATGCTCGCAGGGACTGTGGCTGCCCGCTGCATCCGTTATTCCCACCCGTGTCTTTCCGGACCGTGACTTCAGGACCCCTGTGCCATGCGCCAGGGGTCTGCCCTCAACGCCCTCCCGTGTCTTCAGCTTGTGTAAGTAGCTTGAGGGCGTCTGGGTAACCAAGCTGCCCAGGTGATCCTGATCCCCCCCCTTCGCCCCGTTTCCTCCCCCCTCAGGTGAGACCGTTTCCGTGGGTACCGAGCTGCTGCGTGACGGTCCACGGGCACGGAGGATGACAACATGACAACATCCGCGATGGGTAACACGAGGCCCGTGCGTCTGGAAGTGTGTTCACCAGCCAGACAAGCCAGCTTCCTACTCAGGCAGCACCCCAGCTCTGCTTGGCCGACCGCGGCTAAGCGCTCACACGCGCGTCTCAGGACACCTGGGTGGGTCCATCGGTTAAGCCCCCGACCCTTGATTTCGGCTCAGATCACGATCTCGAGGTTTGTGAGTTCCAGCACCGCGTGGGGCTCCACACTGAGCGTGGGGTCTGCTTGGGATTCTCTCTTCCCCTCTCTCTCTCTGCCCCTCCGTGGCTTGTGCGCGTGCACTCTGTCCCAAAATAAATAAATAAACTTAAAAAAAAAAAAGCGTGCAGGTCTCAGGCAGCAAAGTGGGAAGAGCCCAGCTGGGCAGGGGAGCAGCCCCCACGGGGCTGGGCGGCTGGGGCAGGATTGCAGGAGGGAATGGAGAGTCAGGAGCAGCTTTTCTGCATTCTTATGACGCTAGACCTTTTTATTTTTAAATTTTTTTTATTAAAAAAATTTTTTTAATGTTTATTTATTTTTGAGACAGAGAGAGACAGGGCATGAGCAGGGGAGGGTCACAGAGAGAGGGAGACACAGAATCCGAAGCAGCTCCAGGCTCTGAGCCGTCAGCACAGAGCCCGACGCGGGGCTCGAACCCACGAGCTGTGAGATCATGACCTGAGCTGAAGTCGGATGCTCAACCGACTGAGCCACCCAGGCGCCCCGACGCTAGACCTTCAAAACATATCCCACAAGCCGGTTTCCACTGTGGAAACGGGCCAGCCACCAGGCAGCCTGCACTGTTTCCACAGACACTACTCCCCGTTTGTAGCGGGAAAACCACCATTACCACACCGGGTTGACATCGCGTCAGCCCCAAGTCTTGCGGCCTGCCGGCCGACTGGCCGGTCCTGGCCGAGGCCTCGCTCAGCGCCCTTGGCACCCAGAAACAGGGGAAGGTGGTCCCAGAGGGGGTGCGTGGGGACGCATTCCCTGCATCATCCCAGGGGTCCTGGGAGGCGCACGTCGAGTCTGGGAAGCAGTGCGGAAGCCTTGTGTGGTTTCAGCGTGCGCCAGCGACGTGGGTTGGACGGATGGCTACATTTGTCCCAGCCCCGGGCGCCACGCCTGTAAGGTAGGTGCAAGCAACAAATGGCCAGCCCCTCACCCCCCACCCCCCCCGGGGCTGCTGTGAGGAGAGTCCCCGGGAAGCCCTGCATCACGGATGTGCCCTCTTGGTCCAAGGCGCTGTCACCTCTGTCCTGCCTGGCCCGCACCTGCCTTCCGTTCTGCGGTCTCCCTGAGACCTCACCCCAGCTCTGCCCCACACTCCTCTGGCTCACCTCCATAGCCGCTGTCCCCCGGGCTGTCCTCACCTCCTCCCAGGCAAACATTCCTGGCAGAATTGTCCTCCCAAAGCAAAATGCGGACCATGTCACTTCCCTCATCAGACACCCCTATGGTGCCCTCCTGCTCGCAGGACAGGGTCCCAGCCCACGGCCACACGTCCAGGAGCCCGCCCTGAGCTCACCCCCCACGAGCCCTCCCGGCGGCTCCGGCAACATACCAGGGAGGCCGTGGTTCTGTGTCTCTGTGACCGCTGTTCCTTGTGACCAGATGCCCTTCCTGGCGTCCTCCGCCCCTCCAAGCTCCAGCTCGCACCTTCCGACCCCGCCTCGGGCACCGCACCCTCTCCAGCCTCGCGACCTGCTCGTCTTTCCACGTGTGTGATCCGTGAGGCCCTGCGGGGCAGCGCCAGGCACGGTTTGTCTCCGCATTAGCACTGACGCATAATAGGTGCCCAGGAAACAGGCCGCACCGCCAGCCCAAAGCTGAACCTTGACACAACAGCGACCACATGGGGCAACTGGTCCGAGGACACTTACTGGGCGAACCCGCTATTTCGTGAGCGCCTGAGCCCCGGTTTGTGGTCTAGCAGTCACAGCATCCCGTTATGTTTGCCCGTATTTTACGGGGACGGTAGCGGAGGCTCTGGGAGAGTGAGTTGCCTGACTCGTGGCTAGCAAATGGCAGGACCCAAACTCACTGTGGTGGGCTCCCAAACCCAGACGTGTTCATCTCTCCCGGGCTCATTCGCCTTGACCTCGGCTCTCCTAGAAAATCGTTGCTTCCCTTTATAGAGCAGATTCTCTGGTTCCAAGAAAATGTAAGAATAAAGAAAATAGGAACTCTTACCCGGAGCTCAACGTCCCTGTCCCCGAAGGGTTAGGGGTGGGGGTGCGGTAAGCTGTCGGAGGGTGAGGCCACCGGTCTGTTTCTCCCCCTCGTTCCGCACCTGATAATGTCACTGACGCACGGGTGGTGGGAGAAGTGTCACTTATGATGACGTCTGAGGGCCTTTGGGCAGCCGGGTGACCCACAGTCACGGACGAGGCCGAGGAGGCCGGCGGCACCCGCCCCAGCACGCTCCCACGCGTTACGACGTGTATTAAAAGCATAACCGTGTTCAGACGTATATTAAAAGCATGGCCGAGTGGGAGCGCCTTCCGGGGGGGTTTTCATCAATCACGCCGGGCCCCGGGGGCGGCAGGGACCCTCAGCGGCGGCCCCCAGCCTCTGGCTGGCCGGGGAATCACACGGCGCCCCTCGCCGTTTCGTTACCACCGGCTCCTCAGTGTGCCGTCGTGAAAACATTCAGGAGCGGGGATCATTATTCTCGTGAAGCTTCGATCAAATATTGTAAATTCGGAACGGCAGCCAGGAGAACAAAGGGGTTCACGCACGCGGGCCGCGCGGCGTTTGGGGAGAGGGGGGAGCTGGGGTAAGCGTTCGTGTCCTCGGGCAAGGCTGCGGCCGTGCCGTCCTCCTTGTCCACACCGCGGGGGAGCGCTCCTCTGAGCTGGCTTTCTGAGGCGTCAAGTGCTCACACGCCCGATTTACTGGGACCGAAACGTTGTGGGCAGGAAACAGCACTTGCAGAGGGTGCCGCTGGGACCCGCGGAACCTCCCCTGCAGGGATGCCCTTCCCAGAGCGTGAGTAGGGAGCCGTGCCATTGTCTCCGGAAAGACGACCGTGGGCGCCCCAACAAGGGTGGGTGCCAGGGCGTCCCCCGCGGCCTGCACCCAGGCCAACGGCCTCGTCCGCCTTGAGGCTCCTCAGCCCCTCCATGGTCTCCCCGTTTCCTCCCCACGGTCCCTGGGGTCCTCGAGGGGCGGAGAGTCGATAACAGAGCAGACTCGGTCTCGAGCGGCTGTGTGTGGTGGGCGGGAGGCCAGTGCACCCCCTGACCACGGGCCGGCTTCCATCGAGGGACGGGAGAAGCGGGCAGCCCTCCCTCCCGGCGGCCAGGACCTCCGCCCCCTGGAAGAGACCACCAGGGGTCCCTTCAGGGCGGTGATCTCGACATCGCCTGGATGGCGTCCAAAGACCAAACGGTGCCTTTCCAGAAGCAAGTCTGGAAAAGGCATTTCAAACCCAGTTTGTACAACAGTCGCCATTTCCCTCATTGTTTCAGACACAGTCCCCAAGGCCAGGACCGCGGGAGGCGCCAGCTCTCAGGTCGCAGGTGAAACGGGGGAGGGGCGGCCCCTCAGTCCCTCCTGGGTGACTGCGGGGCTTCTCAGCAAAGCAATTAATTTGGTATCTAAGGAAAGTGTGGTCTGTGCTGCTAGGGCGATGGGCCCAGAATGGAGATTCTCAAGAAAGCGTCATTCATTTAAAATTAAATTTTAAATGATTTCTTTCCCCGGCTTTCAGAGCCCGGGGCCGATTCCTAAAGCAACACGGAGCTGTTTTTTTCATACTTTCTATGGAAAACAAACACATTCATTTCACTCTTACTTCTGACGGGTGGTGGATGGGTTTTTTTTTTCTTTTTTACTTTCTACACTTGTTTATTTTTTGCACATGTTCGTATTTGTACACGTCTTTCCCATGTTGGGAATGGAAATTCTACAGACCGTACAGAATCGCACAGGGCCCTGGTTCCTGATTTTGAGAGCCCCGTTCAAAGAAGACGAGCCTCTAAACCCAGTGGTCCACAAGCACCTTGACTCTGGGCTGTTCCGCCCCGTCGTCGGGGGATCTCCTGGCTGTCTGCCCCTTCCCTCCCTCCAGAGGAGCCCTGCCCTCCCTCCCGGCCGCAGGGGCCAGGGGGGGGGGGGGGGAGGGAAGGTCGCAGCCACCAGCCAGGGGAGCATCTGGGCCGGGGTCCCCAGGGCTCCCTGGAGCTCAGCCTCTGAGCAGACGTGTCGGTCCTACCCCAAAACACCACGCGTCTCCCACCGCATCCCTTTGCCGCCGGGCCTGGCGTGGAAATGAAGCCGCAGACAGACTCGGGGTTTGCACACGACTCTACACACCGCACCCCTCCCGCCCGGGGTTGGAAAGCGCGTGACTCCAGGCCGCAGCCTCGCGGGCTTCTCCGGCCTCAGCAGCTGCGTTTTGTCGGCAAGACCCGCGACTGTGAAGGAGGATGCTTTATTAAGCCCGCGTCCCAGGCCGTGCATATTGAGACTGGCTCTCCGACATTTTAAACACTCGGGCAGCCTTGGGCCTGGCACGCGGGCGGGGTTCTGAGCGCCGGGCGGGGACCGTGAACTCTCAGCCCAGCCGGCGGCGGTCCGCCCGTTACGTTCCCACGCGGCGGGGCGGTGGGGGGGGGGGGGGGTCACACTCATATTTTAATGAAATGGGAAAATACAGGCTTTATGCTTTTCGTTTTGCAGTATTTTTCAAGAGACACCATACTGTGAGTTTTTATAGTTAACGACTTCCCACTCAAACATACATGACCTGCGATCATCCGCTCACTGTTCTCCAGACCGAAGGTGAATAATGTTAATTTGAATGTCACTGCCATTTAGTCACTTGCCTTGATTAAGACCGCCCCCCCGCCCCCCACCCCGCCCTGCCTTCCCCCCGTCCTGGGTGCACGGAGTTGGCGAGAAGTTTGTTGGCGTCCCTGTGTCCCTCGGGCTCCGTACCTCGGCGTCTCTTACGAAGCCGGGTAGCGCTGAGGAACGTGTGCGCCCACACCTGGGCCCTAAGCTTCCAGCCACGGCGTTTCTGGATTTCCCTTTACTTCGCAGCCAGAACCCAACGAAAGGACCCACCGGAGAGCCTGGGTCTCCCTCGCTTCGTTCAGAGAGCATATCACTCAGCGGCTGACGTGGGAAGGGGGGGGACCGCACAGGTGACGGTCCCGGGACACACGTGGTACCTCCTGCTCCACGGCACCCACCCCGGCCGCTGACGAAAGCGCGTGGCCTGGGCCGTTTGGGATCTGGCGGGAGGCCCGGCGCGATTCTGGGTCACGCGCCTCCGCAGGCTGGCCCCACCGCACCCTGCACCACGTGCCTGTGACGGGGGCAAAGAGGGCAGTGACGTGCCAAACGGGGAGCGTGAGCGGAGCCCCGTGGGTGGACAGAGGCCCCTCGACACGGGCCAGAGCTCCCGCTGGTTGGTTTTCTCTGAATAAATCACCGCAGGGCTGTTTAGGCCGGACTGGGGTGGGGGGGCCCTCCGGGACTCATCTCTACTCGTGAACCGGGGACCGAGGAGTGGTAGGTGCGGGGGCTTCCCCGTCACAGAGCGGGGGGCCACCTGGTCCTACGGACTCTGGGCCGGGTCGTCCCCACCTGCCTGCCCTTCTCCAGCGGCTCTGCGCCGGGAGGAGCCAACTGGGCACAACCCAGCAGCTGCCTTGGCCTTTGGCTCCAGTTGGGTTTGAGCGGTGGGAGGTCAGCAGGAAATCAGAGGTGCACGTCCCCTGCTCCTTGTCTGTCCCCTCTCCTCTAGCATCAGGTGACCGCCCCTAAGCCACGGGGTGGGGGCTGCTGCCTGCCATCACCGGCCCAGGCGTCCACACCCGTGTCCCCTTCCGCGGGCCACCTCTCTCCCCTTGGGGACGCGACTGACGCTTGTTGCAAGCTGACCGTGAACTTCAAGCCGTTCCCAGACAACCCGCTGTGTTCGGGATGAGGGTCCAGATCCGTCACCGGCCCTCTTCTTGCTTTTCCAAGCGGCCTTCACTGCCCACCAGTCCCTTAGCCCCAAGCCGGAGGAGGCGTCCTCTAGGTGGCCCCATGGGCCAGCCCTGTCTTCTCCGGCCCGCCCCAGCACTCTTCTGCTGGACTGACCCCGGGCCCCCACATAGCTCCTTTAAGGGCCCGAGTCTCAGCTCACTGGCGTTCCGGCCAGACCCCCCCACCCCGCCCCCTGCCTGATCTCAGACCAGGCAGGTGCTCGTGGAGTCCGCCAGGCTCACACTGGCCTGAAGTCCACACCCTGGAAGCAAGCCCTTGCATGGTGCACCCGGCAGCCGCAGTCTCTTGCTTCTGGAGACCCCTCTGCATCAGGGCTGGCTTGTCTACTAAGGAGAAGGGGTGTCTCAGAGGCGCCCACACCGGGCACTACACCTGTACCGGAGGCTGATGTGGCCTAGAGGTGGAGCGCTGGCAGGCTGTGGCCTCAGGAAGCCAGATTTAAATTCCGGCTCCGTGCCTTACTGGCTGGTGACCTCCAACCCATGATCTGCCCTCCTGGGCCTCAGTTTCCCTGCTGTGAAACGGGACAAGAGCTACCCTACAGTGCTGTGGGGGTACCGGCGGCTCCCACCCAGCCCCCTCGGCCCAGCCAGGAGGCAACGTGGCCTCGGGGCCCGGGATGCAGCTCACTGCCAGCCCTCCGCCCCGCCCCCCCCAAGACTTGGCCAGCTCCTCAGCCTCCGGGTCAGCACCGCCCCTCCCGCGGGAGCAGCTCTTGCAAAGTGGTAAAGTCAATCTATAGCCGGGAAATGTTGGGGGGCTCTGCATAACAGGGGTGATCTCCCCCACCCTGGCCGCTGACCGTGTTTGGCCTCCTCGAGTCCCCAAGATGAGAGCGGCCAAATGTCGGGTTCGGGGAAACCCCTGGGACACCCGTGCTGGGGACCGTGTGAGAGAGGACAGCGCAGGCTGGGAGGGAGGGGCGCAGAGAGCCCGCGTGCAGGCTTCCCAGGGACACCCAGCAGGTGCCCGACAGGGCAGGCCTGGCTGTCTGGAGCGGGGGGACCGGCACGCGCACATGGAGACGGTCAGGGCCTGGTGTCCTGCAAACCCTGAGAAGGCCCCGCCTCCCCGGAACTCCCGCTGCACCGGCACCGACCACGAGGACAGGGCACAGCTACTCACTGGCCCCCAGCCTTCCGTCACTGTGTCCTGAGCGCTGGTGGCGCTCTCCTAACGAGACCGCCACATTTGGGGCAGGACTCGTTAGCCCAAACGCGTGCGTTGGTGAGATCAGTAAGAGTGGGACAGACAGGGGCGCCCGGGTGGCACAGTCGGTTGAGCGTCCGACTTCAGCCAGGTCACGATCTCGCGGTCCGGGAGTTCGAGCCCCGCGTCGGGCTCTGGGCTGATGGCTCAGAGCCTGGAGCCTGTTTCCGATTCTGTGTCTCCCTCTCTCTCTGCCCCTCGCCCGTTCATGCTCTGTCTCTCTCTGTCCCAAAAATAAATAAACGTTGAAAAAAAAAATTTTTTTTTTAAATTAAAAAAAAAAAAAGAGTGGGACAGACAGACTGAGAGTGTAGTCTGGGGTCTCGGGTAACTCACCGGACCACTGAGAACCCCAGTTTCTTCTTTCCGATGCTACGGGGCGGGAGGCGAGTCTGCCTTTTCTCTCCGCGAAGAGTGGGGGGCACACCCCCCCTGGTGCCGGGGCGCCTGTTCCCTGCTTTGGTGGGAGTGTTGCTCCCCTAGGCCCGGCCGTCCCTTCCTATCTGGTCCTGACTTACAGAGGCTCCACCCAGCACCTCCTCACCCAGCAGCCCCCGAGCCCCCGGGCCCCCAGCCCCAAGGCCTCTCCAAGGCCATGACCGCACCCCCGAGGAGAACACACTGGTCTGCAGGTGCAGGGGCCGCGACCGTGAGCAGGGGACTCGGCGGAGAAAGCCGAGGACCCCCTCTCTGAGGGAGGAACAGCCTCCTACTCAAATATGAAACATCAAAGGTTTTGAGCGAAGGGGACCTTAAAATAAGCTGAGTTTGTAACACACCCTTTGACGAAGCAGAACACTTAAAAGGCTTTGACAGGCTAAAACCCAAATGGTCTGACTCCTGGCCAGTTCTCTTTTCTCCGCCCTGGGATGAAAGGCTTTGTTCTGGTCTAAGCAACCAGAACCTTCTGCCCCAGGTTTACTTGTGTTGTGAGGGTGTCCTCGAAGGGGGCTCACTTTCACGACAGCAGACGGCTGCCTTTGTGCACTGCCCGGCACTTTTCAAGGGAGCCTCCATTGTCCCCGTTTGGATGGTCCCCATGGCCCCACAGAGTTGACTTGCAGTGGCTTCCTTGTACAGATGAGAAAGCAGCCTGCGTAGGAGCTGACATCCAGAGAGATGAGTGGCCCCAAGCCTCCCCTACCTAGATGAGGGGCCAGATGCCGCGGGCCTAGTCCCGGGCTCCTTCTGACACGGCGCCCTAAGTTCTGCACGATGCCCCTGTGCTGATGGGGCCGGATGTGCCTTGATCCGCGCACAATGTGCAGGACGCCCTCCAAATGACCTACAGCTCACCGTCTCGGGGAGCGGAGGACGCGTAGAGGTGTTCACAGAGGGGCGAGCTGAGTGGTCTGCCCAAGGACGGAGGCTTGGCCCCTCCTCCCCAGTGGCCGAGCAGACGCTGACCCCCCCCTCCCATCTGCTCCGTCCTGCAGAGTGAGGATGATGAAAGCGCCACCCTTGCAGACTCGACGTGAGGATTGGCCGGGTGCGTCCCGTGAACGACCGTGCCTGGCACACGGTACCTGCTGCCCGAGGGCCTGAATTCCTGTGGCGCCGACCATTCCTTCAGACACGCATCCACTCAGCGTCACGCGGTGCACAAACCAGCCTCACCATTCCTACAATTAAATTGACGCAAAGGTCAAGGAAACCGGGGGCCTTAAGGTGCTGGCGGGAAAGGCGGGAGCGCCAGCTCCCTGCCGAGGCTGAGGGGGCAGCAAACCCTCTGGGGGGTGCAGATGCCTGGTGTGACACGGGGAACATGCCCGCGGCCTGGGGCTCCGGGCGGACCAGCAGGTGCACCGGCCCCAGTGCTGTCTGTTCCACCCACTTCCGGTCTGCAGCACCACGCCTCCCACGGCGGGATACGGGCCCCAGCGATCACACTCGGGAATCCCGAATTCTCTGCTTGGGGGTCTTGTCTGAGTTTTAATCCACACGGCTAGAACCAGGGACGCGCGGATCGTTGCTACAAGTCCTGTCTTCTGGGAACCCAACTTGCAGGAAAAGGGGCTTAAGTCAGGGGAGTGCTCCCTTTATCCCCATCCAGGGAGCGGCGGCCAGACACGCATTCACTTGCATTAAGTACCCACTGCACACGGGCCCGTGAAAGTCCCTGTCAGCCAGGGACACAGAAACAAAGGCATCGCGTCGGGATTTCACATGTGCTAGCATGGAGCGGGCACGATGGAACTGGTGTGGTGACAGACCTCGGGCCTGGTGTCACAGGATCCAGATGAGGGACACACTTCCTGGCCTGGAATTAGGAGGAGGTGGGGAAACAGTGCAGGGAAGGGCATCCTGGGGGAGGAGGCCAGCTTTAGCCTGTAACAGGTTCCAAGGTCTTAGAGCTGAAAGGGACCAACAAGTTTGCAAGCACGGTGACTGCCCCGTCCCTGGCCTGAGGTCCCAGCCATGCGTGAGACCCACTCACAGCCCGAGGGCTCGGTGGAGCTGAGGTTTTCCAGGGGCCCCGGAACCCTTCACTCTGGAGGGCGCCACAGAGCCCCAAGTCTCCTGGGGATGCGCTGTTCTGTCACAACCCCTGTGGCCAGGTCACAACCCAGGTGGCCAACGTCACAACCCAGGTGGCCAACGTCAGCCACCACTCTCAGTCCCCGCTCCATCAAGACTCTAGCCCCAAAGGGAAGGGAGGAGGGGATGAGGTGAGGTCAAGAGGGGGAAGGACCCTGAGTGCATCCCGGGGCGACACAGCGATCTATCTGCTGGGAGGAAAGAGCCAGCCAAGATGCCCACCTTGCTCCAAGCCCTGGTTCCTCAGGAACAGAGAGGGGACGTGCAAGGCTCCCCGGGCGGTGTTGCTATTCTGTTCCCGCTGTCCCCTGGCGGCCTCTTGGGCTGCTGGGACCCATGGTCGTCTCTCAGGGTCCCCCCAAGGCCATCTTCAGGCCCGGTAGGAGCAGAGGCTTCTGCGGGCACTGAGGGAAGATGAGGCCAGGAGGCTCGCAGGGAGAAGAGGGCCATGTGACGATGCGGTCTTGGAATGCTGCGTCGCGGAGCTAAGGAGCACCAAGACTTCTCCAGAAGCTGGGGAGAGGCAACGAAGGCCCTGCCCACACCTCAATTTCGGACTTCCAGCCTCCAGAATAGGGAGAGAATACATTTGCTGTCTCAAGCCCCCAGCCTGCAGGACCCTGTTATGGCCCCAGGACACTGACAGAGATGGGAGAAGTCACCGTTGGGAGGGCAGGGCTCCAGGGGCGGGGGGACACTGTCCAGTCCACCTTCACTCACCCCACGGCTAGTGAGGGGCTCCTCGGCCTATCTGGGATGGAAAACAGGCCTCCCAAGCCCCGTCCCGGCCGCGCTCGCCCGCTGCTCCCCTTCCCCAGACGCCGCCGGGGACGCTGCATACGACTCTGTGGTTGGAAGACGTCCACCTGCCCACGTTCTGCTGCAGGTGTGTGTGGGGGAGGGCGTTTTGCGCTCACGGCCTCCTTCTCCTTCCTGCCCGCCCCCTGCCCGTGCTGAAACTCAACTCCACGGCGGAGGGAGGAACAAAACCACGTCCCCAGTGCACCGTCCTCCCTCCGAAGCCTGCCTCGAGGCCCCGCCCGTCGCCTGAGGTTCCTGCCCGCTCCCGGGCTCTGCCTGCAGGGCTCCCTGGGCGCGCCGGGCCCCCACCTCCCCGCCCCGCCCCGCCCCGCACACGCCGCTGGGCCGCCCTTGACCGTGAACCCGGGGAGCAGCTCTCAGCAGCGGCCGGCTCGCTTCCCCCTCGCCCCGCAGGTGGAGCGGGGCGCCCAGGGGCGGGAGGCCGCGCTCGCTCGGGCTGGGCCTGGGGGTCGGCCGGCAGCGGTCCCCCACCACCCCCGGAGCCGCCATCCCCCCCACCCCCCAAGCCCAGGGCCACCGGAGAGAGATGCCCCCCGACACTCACCCGCACGGAGTCGGGCGCGCCCGCGTGCGCATCGGTCTTTTCGGAACCGAGCAGGCCTCTTGTCCCTCCTGGAGCCTGGCGCCGGCTCGCCGCCCGCCCCCGGCACACTCACGCGCTCGTGCACACTCACGCGCTCGCACAGACTCTCACACGCGCTCCTGCCGCAGGGCCCCGCGGCCCAAGCCCGGGGAGGTGCGGAGGGAGGGTCTGCAGGTCTGCGCGGGGGGCCTCGGAGAGCAGGGCCCGCCGGACCGAAGGAAGCGGGGGCGGGCCGGGGGCCCCCCAGCTGCTGCGCCGCGGGGAGGGGGCGGCGCAGAGGGAGCCCCGGGGGCCTGGGGTGATCGCACCGAGGCGGGGGGGGGGGGGGGGGAGGGGGGAGCCTGCGCTCGGGCTGCGGGGCGGGGGTGGGGTGGCTGGGACCCCCTCCCCCCCAGGGGGAGCGGGCGGCGCGGCGCTGGACACCCCGGCTGTGCCCAGATGCCCTCCGAGGCGGAGGGTGGAAGTTGGCTTTTGTCTGACCCGGTCAGACAGAGCCGTTTTGTGGGCGAAAAGGCTTAACGCTCGGTGCACACGCAGAAAAAACTCGGCGCTGGCCCTCTGACAATCCCATTGTCTGGGGCCTGAGCCCGCGGTTGGGTCTGAAAGCGCCAAGTTCATGACATTTCAAAGAGAAATGATACTGGGGGAGGGGGGGCGGGTAGGGAAGGGTGTGCAGGAGAAACAGAATCCTAAAGCGCCGGGGCTCCTCAGCAACGCTCAGACCAGGCCCCTTTCTCAGGACAGATCCGGACGGACGGGGGAGCCAGGCTGATGTCAGAGTCCCCAGAAGCCGCTGTTTGCAGGGCCAAGGTGCAGGAAGGAGCCCAAATAAGCAGTGTGGAAGCTTCCAGAACCATTAGCGGAGTGCAGCAGCCATTAGCACAAAGCTCCCATTGTCTGCTCGGCCCTGCCTGATAAGAATTTGCCAAAAGGACTGTAGGGGACAAATTGAGTTTATTTTTTGAAAGATAGGCTACCATTGTTTTCTTTCCTTTTTATTACTGTTATTACCATAGCCTTAAAGAAAAAACAACGAAGATGCTCTGAGCCAGGGAGGCTCCGTTTTTAGTGTTTAATTTGTTTAACGTGCCCCTGCAAAAGCAAATAATTCGGGAGAGAAAGCCGAGGAGTCAGGAAATTGAATGTGTTTTGTCTCCAGCCAAGTTTCCCTTGAGTGATTTCGTTTGCTTTCTGCACTCGGACATCCAACCTGCTGGGCCAGGCGGGCAGCCCGCCGTCTCCCCCTCCCCACCTTAGGTGGCCTGGGTGTTGGGGGGGTGGGGGGCTCTGCACCCCTTGGCCCACCGGCCAGGTAAACCATCCTCCCGAAGAACAAAACATGGCCTTGCAGAATCCTTCTCCTGCGAGGAGAAAATAGGATTAGGCCAAAGTATCAGCAAGGTAAGTCGGATTATCAGCAATGTTCAATACAGTCTGGCATTCTTGCGTGATTTTTAATTGTGCGAGGGTATACGTTTCCCTTCCCTGGTTTTATTTAAAGAGGATGTTTGTTTGTGCCCAAGAGGTAAATGATGAGCGATAAGGCTCTGTGTGGAATTGGAAACGTATAACCTTGCAAAATGACATTTCGCCCCGGAAAGTGACACGCACGGGCAGATAAAGGCAGCGTGTCTACGCCCGTTCTTTGTTAACGCCTCTTGCCCCCTGGCGTCCCTTTGATGGAAGGACACCCCACGCGCTGCAGACAGGCTCCTTCCCCACAGGCAGCGACAGCAATCGATTCATTTTTTAAATACCCAGACAGATTCGGTGTTTAAAAGCAGAGAAACGCAGACACTGCAGAACTCCACGGCAAAGCCTGTTGTTTCTACTATTGAGAAAAATACGTAGATCTTTACTGCATTTTGCCACATGCAGATTTAGTCTCGATTTGTTAATCGGGCTCCCGTGTGTCATACATTAACACGATTTCTTTGGGGCAAAGCAAGGGAACGTTTCTAATTGTTTCAGTGTGCACAGCGCTGAGCCATGAACTTTGGGGGCCCCCGGGGTGCGTTTCCCGAGGTAGCCACGGTCAGTTCATGAACCACTGGGAAGTCATTGAATCTGACTTGTCCGCGGCATTTCTGAGAGCGCTTTTCAGGATGAGCTGCAGACAGAAAGCCAGAGGGGACAGAATTAATCCAAAAGGCTTCTGAGGTTCTGGCTGAGAGTAAAGTGTGCATCCGTAGAAGCTCGGGGGGCCAAAGGAAAAGAAAAGTTCTGCTTGATCAAAGTTTCCCCCTTGAGGGGAGGGCGGGGAGAGAGGCCGGCCAGGGGGTTCTTTCGGCTTCCCTTGCAGACGGTAAGCCGGGGAGGGCACAGATCTGGAACGTCAGTTTCTATAGGGAGAGACAGGTGTCCCCAGAAGAACCGTGCAGGGCCAGAACGCTGGGTAGATGTCTGCCGCGGTCTGCTCACAGAGGCAGATTGGCTGTGTCCTGTCCGGGGGAATGGAAAGAGAAGTTTGCTTCGTCTGAGCCCTGGCCTCGCCTACCTTGGGGAACTGCTATCTGAGAGCTTCCCCGCGGGCAGGCTGGCGAAGTCCTGGATGACGCGTTTTCATAGTTTTCCTGGGCGATGCGTTTAGGTGAATCCAAGAGGTCTGTGGTTCCCTTTTGATCAATCTGGTGAGAGTGCAGTCAGGGATTTGTTTATTTTTAAAATGTTTCCTGTTTCCCATATGTAGCGTAGTGTGTGTGTGTGTGTGTGTGTGTGCGCGCGTTAGCAGTAACGAAGCCCTTTTGCAAGGCCGCATCTCACAGATTCCATGTTTTAATGGCTTGCTTTGCGAATTCATGCACGGGTGCCCCTTTAAAAACTAATCAATAATCTCACTTATTGCTAAGGCTTCAGGACCCCAGGGCCCGTTATTTTCGCATAGGTGGGGTAAGACCCACGACCTCGTTGGTCTGAACTCTGGTCTGGTTCCTCTAGTGAACACATTAAACACATGAGACAGTTGACGGTCCTAAAGGCCCAAAGAATCTGACCCTTTTGGCCTCTTCTCCCCATCTTTATCACATTTGGGGGTTTTCCTTTACTCAGGTCTGTATCTCTTAGTGAGGTTTTCATTCTCCCAGACGTCTGCCATCATTACCCGACCCCCCTACCACCATCCCCCCCCCCCCCGTAGGTGCTGCATGACGGGAGGACGTGGGGCACACCCCTCCCCTGCCCTTCTCTGGCTCATTCTGCTGAACCCCAAGCTTCAAGTGACACAGAGGCGTCCCCAGACCGGGCCAGGCTAAACAACTGTCAACATGGAGGACAGGGACGGGGGGTGGGGGCGAGGGGGAGAGTTCCACAGCAGCTGCGTGTTGACCGAAGGTGTAGAAAACATCAGAACGCCCCTTCACTCACACACCTTTGTTTGGGCCTGGGATGTACACCCTCTGCTGATTTTCCCAAGCTTGTGCATAACCAGCAGGTGTATGTGTTAGGGGGAAACTGTCTTTATCCGGATTAATTATAACGTTTGTTGTTTAGCCAGAAATGACAAGTAGGGGTTTAGCCAGAAATGACAAGTAGGGGTGAACCCTCCTCTCAGGTGAAAGAGGAAAGAGCTTGAGCTCATAGGTGTGGGGGCGGCTCTCCTCTCCAGGGTATCCCTAGGAGGGGGCAGGGCGGCCTTTCCTTTTGTACCTGCAGGGGCCCTGGAGAAACCCAGAGGCCGGCCTCTTCCTTCAGGCCATTTAGTCTGCACCCCTGCCCCCCGCCCCCCGCCTCCTCATCTCCGACCCACAGACACCACGAATAATAACCACTACAGACATGAGTGGGCTCTCACTGTATTTGTGCCTTTGTCGGCCTTGGGACTGGCAGCCTCCAGCTCGAAGGACGGCGGGTCTGCACCGGTGAACGAAGGAGCTCAAATGATCTGGGGCCCAGGGGCGGGACGTGAGCTGGGGTCGCCCCGAGGCGGGGGAAGGGCGAGCTGCTCCCTGGTTCCAGGAGCGCCGATTACCGATTACCGGGGGGCTCCACGGCCCAGGGAGCTCTGCCAAGGCCCACGCGAGGCTGCCCCAGCCCCAGCAGAGCCCTGGTCAGGCCGGAGCCCGAGCTCCTGGCTCGAGGGCTCTCATGTTTTTGTGCGTGTTGGGAGAGGGGTTTGGAGTGCACCGGCAGAGCACAGAGGAAATATTAGGATGTCTCTGGCCAGAACTAGCGCTAGAACCACGGAGGCCAGCTAAGCTACATTTTAGGGAGGCCTAGCCAGGTGTGTGCCGGGACCAGAAGGGACATCATGTTAGGGCTTCGGGGCGGCCCCACTCCTTTGCACACTTGGAGGGGCTCGGAGCACACAAGAGGCCGTCCAGTGCGCCGCGAGGTTCCAATTCTTGCTCCCCACTGGTGGCCTGTGTAGGGGAAATGAGACAAACCCACGCACAACCACAGAACGCTCAGGGGGAGGGGGAGCGTGAGCCCCAAACAGAAAGGGAGCAATGGAGACCGGAGAAGGGCAAGTTCATCCCCAACAGACCGTAAAGTCGGCGTGGAAGAGAACAAAGCGGGAACTGTTAGTGTTTGTAAGTGTACGTATTTATTCAATATTTGTCTTCTCTAAATACAGCATCTAATAAAAGACGTCTTAAAACCCCTGAATTGGGCAGAGTCCAAAAGCTGTCTCTTGGCCGAGTTCGCACACATCAGCTCCCTCCCCGGGCACCCTCACACGTTTTATTTACCCTTCAGTTTATTCAAACTTATTTTTGAGCCACACGAAGGCCGTTTTATTTGGCTAGTAAAGATTGTGTTTAACTCATTGAGTATGCATTGTAAAAGTTTTGCAGTCAAATGCCAACCCGAATTCCAAATTGGGAAGTTAAATATTTGTTTTTAATTTTCTGGCTTAAAAATGTTAACTAACAGAAATGATTCTTTCTGCTCTGATGTGCTTGCATAAATGGGGTTGTTATTGGAATCTTCCCCTCAAACAACATTTGCTTCCTGTCCTGACACATCGTGTGGGAAAAGTCCACTCTTAGGAGCAATTTTAATATGTATAAATAAAAAGCAAGTGCTTGACCTTACAGTATTTTGGCTCAGAGGCTTAGAGGAGGCCGACGATGAGGACACAGCATTCACATGATTATTCGAGAAGCTCGATTATAGACAAGTTTAAGTAAAAGAACGTATTCTGTGGGAATTTGTAAAAGAGCTTGCTTTCCAAAAAATATTGGCACCAAAGGTCCCTTTGTCCTTTTAATAGGATATATGTTTGTCCTTTTAATAGGATAACTGAAGATTGGATAAATAACTTAAGATCCGGAATTTGGTAAAAAAAAAAAAAAGTCAGATTTAATTGGCCAAAGATTTTAGCTGTGTTGCCTTAGCTTGCGTTTACCTATTCGTACAGGTTACTTGCTTCAATTGAGCAAAGTGCTCTAGCCTTCCCTGGGCACAGGTACCTGATGGGGAGGACAAGGAGGTTTGGAAGTGGCCTCACAGGCAGCTGCACGTGGGGAACGGAGCTGGAGGAGGGAAGTGCGTTTCCAGGTAAATCAAAGTGCAAACAGTTTTAACCCCCCTGCTGCAAAGAGACCCGCAGACGACGGTGGAAACGAACCTTCTGACCATAAGCCAAGACGGGATGCATTGTGGACAGTCAGCACTGCCACAGTCCTCACATCTGAGTTTCTTTAAAAGCATGCTTTTCGGGGGAATAGGTATGTGTGAAGCCTGGGGAGGTGAGAAACGCATTAGGAGCCACGACAAGCAGGTGGTGGCTGCGTCTTAACTCGGAGCCGTTCACCTCCACTCCGCTCTACCTCCCCACATCCAAAGGGAGCCGAGATGCCTTCTTGTCCCTGCCTTTGGGTCCCCGCCAGCCACCAGCCACAAGGGAGAGAGCAGCGGAAGCTCACTGGGTTTTCTGTGGGTCGCTCACCAAGGACCCTCTCTTCCCCTGACCTTGGCCTTGACGCCCATAAGTAAGCGCACACTGCACCTCCTACCGCGACTCGAACCCCTTCCATCTCCTTTCAGCCAAGCAGGGTTTGTGCAAAGTCTGCCTTCTATGGCATCCACATGGCTCCCGCGAGAGACACGTGTCCGGGGGACGGCCATGTATACCCAGAGCATCACAGGTTTCCGAGGGTCAGATACAACCATTCGATGTCCCCCCCCAAGTGTGAACCCCATGACCTTCCTCCTCCTCCTCCTCCTCGCCGTGGGAACCCCAGGAAGACAAGGGAAGAGAGGTGCAGTTCTCTGGTTGCTGCGGTGGGCAGGGATGGAGGGGTTTCCAGGAGGCAAATTTTTACTTCCCTTCACCAAACTCAGCGAATTCGTTCCACCCTGTAATCTGGAGCCAGCCCCGTCTGACATCTCCCCGGGAGAAACTTTTGGGTGGCTTTCTGGGTGTCCTTCCCTGCTCTGAGCTCCAGGACCCCTTCGGGGAAGCCCTCAAGGCCACCCAGCGGAGGCAGGCTTTCCTCTCTGGGCACTGCCTCTCCTGGATCCTTTTGAAATCTCCTCCCCTGGATGGAGTGGGCTTTGCCTGCCCCAGCCCTCTCCTGTCCTGGCGGTCCCGCCGGAAGGGACAAGGAGATGGTCCCTTTTTCATTGTACTCGATGCTTCCTCTGAAAAACAGCGGGAGGAGAGACCGCGGTCCCGCCTGCTGGCTCGCCACCCTGTCGCCCTCCCCTTAGCCAGAAGAGCCCCTGTCCTTGCAAACGCGACCTACAACCCCCTCCGCCCCCGGAAGACACCCGGTTCTCCACCGCCAGGGTGGAGGAGGTCGCGGGGGGGAAAACCGGTCGGAGGGGGAGAGGAGAGACAGTTAGGACTTGTCGGGGGCCTGCCCTTTCCCACCTTCCCTAAGTGACCTTTAGGCCCGTGGCGGCGAGGAAGTGAACACTATTGATTGGGTTCCACGGCGCCGCGCTCCGCTGTGCAAAATGAACCATTAGTGGACGCTATTGACCCGGCGCGCCAGCGGCCTCTCCCCATTCACGTGTCCCCCGCGTAATGAATTCGTCCATTTAGAAACATTACAAGGAATATTGGAGATTGACTGCCAGAGGAAGTGACACTTGACCCTTGCATCCTGCGCCCCGGAGGGCACCGCCGCCGATTTCAAAATAGGAGTCCTGCAAGCAGCGCCGCCGCGCTCCCGGGCTTCTCCGGGGGCCCCTTCCCCGCCCGGGTCCCCTTCCCTCTCGGCGGCCTCGCCCCGCCCGCCCCGCGCGCCGCGCGCCGCGTTCCCTGCTCGACACCTTCTCGCAGCCGCGTTTCAATCAAACGCACTGGGACGGCACCGAGCAGGCGCCAGGGACAAGGAACACGGCGCGGGCGACAACGCGCGAACAAGCCGAGCCGCGCGCTCCAGCGCCCCCACTGACGCGCGCTCCGCCCCGGGGACCCCCATCCGGGCCGCGCCGGGGGCCGGAAGGAGCTGGGGCCCCCGCACGGTGGCTGCCCCTGGGAGGGGGGAGGGGGACGAAGGGACGGCGTTCCCCGACCGCCCCGCTCCCCGCTCCGCTCCCCGTGGGGCCCGGCGCCAAGAGCGGCCGGGGAGGCAGAGAGGAGGCGAGGAGGGCAGGAGGGCCCGGACGCCCGGCGGGGTGGGCGAGGCCGGGGCGGCTCGGGGGCCGCGGGGCGAGGCTCTGGGGCGCGGGGGAAGGGGGTGGGGAGCTCGCGGCCACAACCGGGGCCCCCCCGATTTCGAGGTCGGGGCGGCGTGGCTGGGGCGCGCGGAGCCCGGGCCTCGGCTCGCTTGGCGCCGGCACCGACCCGCCGCGGCCGCCGGGCCTGCGGGTGCGGCTGCGCCCTTTGTTCCGGCCGCCGGTGTCACTTCACGTAAAATGCCCGTTAGAACCACCGCGGCGGCGACACGACTTTCCCCTTGTTTGGCCGCCAACTAACAGGATTAGCCAACAAGAGCGAGATTTCAAATTAACCATAAAAATTGCAAATTGCAATTCATTTAGCTGCCCGTTGACGACATTAAAACACATAAATAAATGAAGCTGCGCTTTCGGAGGGTGGAAGCGCCCGCCAGAAGCTGCGCGGCGGGGCTCGGGCCCGGAGACCGGAGCGCCCGGCCGGGCCTTGGCGCCGGGATTCGCACTGCGCTCCCGGGGACCCGAGAGGCGCCGCGCCCCCTAGCAGCTCGCTCAGCGCACTCGGACGAGGACCGAGCCTGCCGGGCCCCGGCGCGTTTGGCGTCCGCGCTGTTCCCTAGGGCTGCGCGGCGGGGAGCAGTGGGGCGAGGAGGCGAGAGGGCTGGCCGGAAACCCAGCCTCTCGGGAGGAAAGCCGCGGAAAACCAGCAAAAGTGGTTTGAAAAAATCCGGGGTCGGAGCGGTTCTCGTTCGGCGCCTGGAGCCCAAGGAAGGAGACCGGGCGCCTTTGGGCTGCGGGCGGGAGCGGCCTCGGCCAAGTCATTCCCTCAGTCCCTTCCCACCCCGGGCCACTTTTAGGGAGCAGGCCTTCCTCTGGCCTTGCGGGTGCACGTGGGGGAGCCGAGGTGGCCTTTCAAAGCCAGTTGCTGCTTCCGCTAGTGACGTTTTTCATGTTACAGATGCCTAGGACCCTGGATTCTGTCTAAGCGGTAGACCCATTGGGAGGCCTGATTTCTGGGGTCGCCCGCGGTCGAGGCGGGTCAGCAAAGGGGGAGGCGGCTCGGGCAGGGGCCTCTCTTCCCCGCCTTGGCCATATACCAGTCAGAGGGAACGCTGACCAATGCTTGCGTCCCGCCAGGCTGGTTTTTGTTTCGTTCTGGAGATTTCGTTCGGAAACCAGAAGTCTTGGGCCAGGGACACACGCCTTTCTCCTCTCCGCCTTCTGAAACGGGGCCTCCCCAGGGAGGGGGCATTGCCCCCGCCCCGCGCAACCAGCAGGGGGCGCGCTGAGACGCCCCGTGGCGCCAGCCTCCAGCTCTGCGGGCAGCCGCGGGTGGGGAGCCCCAAGCTTCTCCCCACAGGAAGAAGGGACCCCGCAGGTCTTGGGCTCTGCCGGCTGTCCCCCTACCTCAGGAACACCTGCCCTCGAGCACTTCCCTGATTGGAGCCACGGGCGGGACCCGGAGGCCGGGTCCGGAGCCGGCGTCTTGCGCGGGACGGGCTCGGCTCCAGGGCTCCGTCCCAGGATCAGGAGGAGTGCGGATTCCGTCTGCTCGCTGCCAAGGCGCGCACCCTAGTCCTTTCAGACCGTCTTCGCCACTCCTGCCCTAAACTCTTGGCCCGGTCCAGAGAAATGGGGTTTCTCCCTTGAACATTCTCGA
The DNA here is from genome assembly GCF_016509475.1 of Prionailurus bengalensis. Classification (NCBI taxonomy): domain Eukaryota; kingdom Metazoa; phylum Chordata; class Mammalia; order Carnivora; family Felidae; genus Prionailurus; species Prionailurus bengalensis. The sequence continues at coordinate 166,003,020 of NC_057348.1, read as the reverse complement.
ATAAATGCAGAACAAGCAGTCCGAGTCCACCAGTGCATAGGCCTCCACGATGAGGCTGGAGTAAGGTCAGACGTGGAAGGATGCGAGTGGTCGGGTCTGCTTAGGAGACCTTTCTTGGTGCCGGCGCCGCTGTCCCCCCCGGTATGATCTCTCTCCCCAACGGAACCTGCTCAAGGGGTGGGTGGGGCCCACAGAAAGGGCTCCTCCGGCTCAGAGCGGCCAGGATGCAGGGCCATAGACTTTTCCAGAAGCTCTTGGGAGCTGTGGGACCATGAGCATCACCTCAGGCAAGGCTTTGGCGCTTTCGATGGCTTCCAGGATAGGGCGGGCCTGGCCTCCCGGCTGCGCCCCATACGGCGGAGGGACGCTCTCCAGGCCCCCAGATCCCGCCCCGCCCCCACCCGCTGCGCCGCGCCCTGGCGGCCTCCACGCCCCAGGGGAGAAGGGCGCACCCAGCTCACGCCCAGCGCTGCTCCAGCAGCTCGTCCTGGAAAAGGGAGCTAGGCGACAGAGCGAGTCAAGAAATTGTTTTCCTGTTCCCCTGGCTGGCTTTATCACTCTCCTGCACGGAGCCAGAAGACACAAAGGGGAGTTTGTTCTTGAACTCTCCGCCAACAACCCAGCCAGATTATGTTTCCTTTTCCTCCGCTCACGGTGGTCTAGTTCCCGGGTGCAGGGAGCGGGGAGACGCGCCTTTGTTCGGCTGACAAAGACCGGAAATCTAGCCAGGGACTGTCACAGGTTGGATGGGGTCCCCACATTCTTCTGCACGTTTCAGGGCTGCCAGCGGAACCCTGCGGAGAGCTTAGGGGGCAGCTCCTCGGATCCTGACGCTTTTCTCTTGGGGCCCTAGACCCTTCCCTGGAGCCTGCCTGGATGCTTGCAGAATCTTAGCAAAAAATACCCAGCTGCGTGCAAAACAGGACCTTCGGGGAGAGTTGAGGGGCCCCGGGAATAATTCCTGTGACCATGGGAGTCGGCCTCACGGCCCCCAGGCGGAGGGCGGGCGGGTAGCCAGGGCCTCCTTTGTAACAATAACCACGGGACGGGCCAGGTGGCTTTCAGCGCTCTTCGTGGATTATTGTGGCTAATCTTTTCCAACGACTCAGTGAGGCAGGTCCGTTTATCCCATCCAGTGAGGAAACTGAGGCACAAACAGGGCAACAACTTTTTCAAGGCCACACAGCTAGTAAGTTGGTCAGAATTTGACCAAGATCTGCCTTGAGAACTGACATATTCTGCCGACCCCTTCAGTGTGCCCGTGGGGAGCCCGCTCTGCGCAGGGTTTGGGGAGGGGGGCGGTCTCAGATGACTGGCCTGTAAAGTGATGATTAGCCGACCTTACTCCCTTCACCCCGGAGAGAAGAAGCCTAGACTAAAAAGGGATGAGCAAATACTCATTTATACGTTTCTTCAGAAATGCGTAAATATCTCAACGCATGACGTTTGCGCTTAGTGGTGTGGGGCGGGACGTGCTTTGCTTCCTTGTGGCCCAAATGGCCAAGCGCGTGTTGGATTCTGCCCCGTGCACTTGCCGTGGCCGTGCCCTTCGGAGCAGGGGGGCTGTTGTCAGATAAGAGAGCGCTTTGCGCTGGGATGATTTGTAACCCGCTGAAGTGATCAGGGACTGTGTTTCAAATTTCCGATGTGAGTGGATGAGTCACGGAGCTGACTAGGAGGAGGTGGGGTCGAGTCCTTTTGGAGAGACAATGCTGGAATCCAAGATCTCTGGACAGCAGTGCTCGGCAAATTTTATCAAGCACCTGCTATGAGCCAAACGTGGTTTTGAGTGCGCCGAGGGATATGCAGGTGCATGGGCCCTGTAGCCCCCCCAGAGCTTGCCCCACTATGTGTGGTTGTCTTTAATGTTTTTATTTTATTTTGAGAGACAGAGACAGAGCACAAGTGGGGGAGGGGCAGAGAGAGAGAGAGAGAGGGAGACACAGAATCCAAAGCGGGCTCCAGGCTCTGAGCTCTCAGCACAGAACCTGACGTGGGGCTCGAACCCACGAACCGCGAGATCGTGACCTGAGCCAAAGTTGAACACTTAACCGAGTAAGCCACCCAGGCACCCCTGTGTTCTTTTTTTTTTTTTAAGTTTATATATTTATTTTGAGAGAGAGAGAGAGAGAGAGAAAGAGAAAATGTGCATGAGTGGGGGGGAGAGGCAGAGGAGAGGGAGAGAATCCCAAGTAGGCTCCGTGCTGTCAGTGCAGAGCCCAACTCGGGGCTCGAACCCACGAACCATGAGATCACGACCTGAGCCAAAGTCGGACGCTCAACGGACTGAGCCATCCAGGCACCCCACGATCTGTGTGCTTTAACTCAAGGAAGGGAGCCTCCAGCATAGTTTCCTAGTTACCGCTTGGATAAATGGGGCACCGATAGGCCTATCTAGAACCTTCCACACTATGGCGAAAAAGCTGCTCAACTCACTCCCCCATTTTTACTGTCCACTTCCTGTGGACGGCTTCCCTCAGCTTCGAGCCTGGATCCAGTGCCCAGCACGTGAAGACGCCTCCTCACCTGTGCTGAGCTGGGCCAGTGACAGAACGACAGGCGAGGGAGATGTATCTAAACGCACATGCACAGGCCAATCATGCTCTAGAACATCCCGTGGAAGGCCCTTCTGAGCAGACCGTGCTGCCTCGCGCAAGCCTCTGCCGTTCTCACCACCTCTGCACCTGCTCTCCTGACCCCTTAGGACCACATCCTCCCAGGGGGCAGAGAGGGGCTCCGGCCGGGGAACGAGTCCCACCATTGCGGTCCAAAGGTGCATCACCTTTGCAGGTAAGAAGCCTCGGGAGGGCAGGTGCAAGGTGGGGGCGGGGTTTCCCCAGGGCCTTGCCAGATGAAATGATCCACCGAGCATCCACCATCGCAGGTCAGCCACGGGCGGGGAAGAAGGGAGCCCCGGCAGCTGATATCAGCTGTACTTGGGGAGCACTCCCTGAGCAGCGATCACCGTGCCTGCCGCTTCAGGAATGCAGCCTCACAGCGAGCCTGGGGGATAGGCTCCAGCCTCATTCTTCCCATTTTACAGAGGAGAAAGCCGAGGCACCGTGAGGTTTGGTGACCTGCCCGAGGGACGCGCCCCCAGGTAAGCGATGGAGGCTTTGTCTCCAGACGCTCTGGCCCTGCACAGCGTCACCTTCACAAAGAGAGGCCCGTCCTGCCCACCATCCACTGTCGTGAGAGGACAACGGACGGATGGGGAAGGAGGAGGCAACGGAGGTCCGGCCACCCACCTGGCTGCTGGGACCCGGCCTTTCATCCTCGGAGCCTCCTGGTCCCCGCCCTGAGGGTGAGCTGGAGGAAGCCTCCAATGTTCCCAAATCAAAGAGCGCAGCTGGCCCCACATGCCATTTGTCCCGTAACCCCTGCCGGGAGAGATTCCCGATGCTGACCCTGGGCCCCACCCCCCCCCGTCCTTAGCTCTAATGAGACTTAATCCCCGCTGGCGACCTGGCCTCCGTCCATCTGCTTCTGTCCACCATCCGGGCAGCAACGCCAGCCTCTTTGGGATTCTTCGGCCTAAACACCTGTTCCCACTGGCGACCCTTGTCCCCCCAACCTCCTGTCTTCCCACAGGGCGGCAGAAACACAGCTGGAGTGAAGCTGTCACCGGCCCCCTTAAGGGAATGTCCCCCAACCCATCCAGAAACAGCCACGCCTGTTTAATACGCTGCGACGAAAGCTCGGGAAGTATGTTTAGTAACGGATCAGACGATTCCCTCCAAAGTAGGGAAAATAATATTAAAGTGGAGAGGCTTTCTTATTAAGGGAGCCTACCTCACCTGCCCGGCTTGAAACTGTGCCCCTGTTGTCTCTGGAACAAAACCACACTCACGTCGGGGTTCCCGGCTTCCACATTTCAGGGGCTGGGGGCACGGACACAGCCTGATGGAGTTTGGGGAAATTACTCGCTTCCTGCGAGTTTTCCTTTACCCCAGACCCCATAAACGGATGGATGCTGCTGGTGTTTGTTTTAACCAGACCATCTGAGACCTGAAGACACACGGGCAGGTCTGGATTTCAGTGTGATGAGCCTTTTTTGCAGACTCCTCTGAGGAGGGGCACAGCCGCTCCCGGGTGAGGCAGGGGCTGGGGGTCTCTGAACCCCAAGATGGAGTGGCCCCCGAGTAGCGGCTGTTACTCGCCCGCGGCCCCCATGTGGTCTGTGCTCTACAGGAAACAAGCACTCGTGAGCGTCTCTCCCAGCCGTCCTGCTTCTGGGGTCACCTTCACCCAGCCTCCCACGACCTGGCCTCAAAAACAGCCCTCCTGGGGCGCCTGGGTGGCGCAGTCGGTTAAGCGTCCGACTTCAGCCAGGTCACGATCTCGCGGTCTGTGAGTTTGAGCCCCGCGTCGGGCTCTGGGCTGATGGCTTGGAGCCTGGAGCCTGTTTCTGATTCTGTGTCTCCCTCTCTCTCTGCCCCTCCCCCGTTCATGCTCTGTCTCTCTCTGTCCCAAAAATAAATAAACGTTGAAAAAAAATTAAAAAAAAAAACAAAAACAGCCCTCCTGACATTGGCCTCAGCCACAGCTGCTGCAAAATTGAAGTTTAAGCGAAAGGGGAAGGACACCTGCAGGGCTGGGGGCCGGGGAGCCTTTGAAGTGTGGGTGCCGAGCGCTTTGCCACCTTTCAGGTGGCAAATGGGTTTTCCTTCAGAGAAAATCAAATCCTTTGAGAGGGTGCCTGACCAGAGAAGATGGGGACCGAGGCGTGGGCCGCCGTTCCAGACGGGAACCAGCTCCCCGGGTAGTGACGCTCGGCCGAGGAAGCACTACCCAAGCCCGGCCCGCCTCTGCTGACCCCCTCCCCCACGACCGTCCCCACACCGAGTGGACGGCTTTGCTGCAGAGCTGGCTAAGTGCACCCTCCTTGCAGCGTCCAAATCGGAACGTGGCCTATAGATGCAGTGTTTGCCCAGGTCCCGGAGGCGCCCCGCAGGGTCTCCGCAGCACCTGGAGGCTGCGTGTCCAGCAGGTGTTTCCCATACAGCCGGCCCAGTTCCGATGACCCCCCCGGAGCGGGGCATCCTGAGGGCAGGCCCTCCCTCGGTCACGTGTCACGAGTGGCCGGACGAGGGGTAGAGAAACACCCACAGCCGTGGGGTGAGAGCACCCGATCTGTGTTATCGCCTGTGCCAGCCACGTGTGGGTCTCTTTTCCCCTGGTGGCCCCTCGGGCGGACCCAGGATGAGCCGGTGTCCCTGCTCCTCCCCGGGAGCACCTGCGGCCTCACCTGCAGACTCTCAGCACACACACACACCCCCCCCCACCTTGGCGTCCGCACTTCTTGAAGGGCCTGAAGAGCCTGAAGGGCCGCGGGAAGGCTGTGTTCGGCAGTAACCCTGGAGCGTCTGACTTCATCTGACTTTCAGGACTCGCGATGAGCGGTCCCCACCCCTGGGTGGTCTGAGTGGTGTGCCAAGAACCTGGGGTCTGGAGGGGACGCACTCGCTTCAGCGTGTCAAGTCCCAGACCAGGCGCCAAGAAGAGAGCGGGACAGGCCTCCCCGGCTTGTGGTTTGGCTCCCGCTGGCTCCGGCCCCAGAGGACGCAGCCTTGCCCCACGTCACACTTTGGGGTCTCTAGCCTGCCCCTCCCTTAGAGGAGGGGAGAGGACTGTGGTGGGGGGGGGCTTGAACAGACAACGGTTGTACTGGGGCGACAGTGTCCCGCCCCGTCACGTCCTTCCCAGACCCTCAGGGGTCTTTGCACCTGTCGTTAGTCATCCTGGAGCAGGGTGGCCCTGTAGACGTTGACTGGAGGAGAGGAGGACACAGAGACATCCAGAGAGGAAGGCCACATAACGATGGAGGTGGAGGCCGGGCCGAGCGTCCACAAGCGGGGACCAGGGAGGCCTGCAGGCTCCCCCGGAGGCCCGAAGAGGCAGGGGGCCTCCCCTGCAGGTGCCCGCTTAGCCGGGATCTAAGGCTGGGAGAGAGCCCACTTCTGCCGCTCAAGCCCCTGGCCTGTGGGACCCTGTTTCTGCAGACTCCGCAGGAGGAGGGGGGTGGGGCGTGGCAGGCCGGGCGGCAGCCAGGCCGGGGACACAGGAGCCCCCCTCCCGCTGCGATGCCACGGTGCTGTTCCCGATGCCCGTGTGTCCTCGTCCGTCTGCCCTGGCGAGGGGGGCCAGCAGGGCCCACGCGGGACCGGGGTGTGCTGGGCTGTGAGGGTGCGGGAAACTCCCTCCGCCCTTTCCTTCCGTCTGGTCCCAGCCCCCACCCAAGAACATCCGCCTGGGCTGCTGCGTGTTCCAGAAGCTTCCGTGTGGGCTGGGGTGCGGCGAAGGCCGAGGGAGGGGATGAGAGCCAGGCCTGGAAAGAAGCCGCTGCCTACACTCCCGGGACCCCGAGGGGTGGCCACGTGCCTCGCGGGGCCAGGGGGACGCAGGGGCGGGGTGGGGCGGGTGGGCAGAGGGGCAGGAGGGAGGCAGGGCTTCGGGGTTCCCGAGGGAAAGGCCAGCAGGGCTGGTTCGAAGCGTTCCAGTGGGTTCCAAGCTCTGGGGTGATGACGGCAGAAGAGGGTCGCCTCCGGGGGCTCGCAGGCCAGACAGGCGCGTGTGGCTCTGTGGCCGTGGAGTGGCTGGTTTGCGATGGCTGCCCCGAGGCAGAAAGAGCACACGCTGTACGGAAAACAGCACGGACCCGCTCCCGCAACGCCCGTCTGTCCTTCCTCTTGACAAGCCCCACATCCGAGCAGGGACGACGCGGGATTGCCCGCCAGCCGCCTGGGTCACCCAGCCACGCAGGTGCGCCTGCCTCCCTGGGGAGGGAGGGGGTCCGAGGCCCGGAAGAGCTGGCTCGGGGTTGGGGGGGGGACCCGAGGTCAGGTGGAGGGATCGCAGGGAAGAGGCCAGGCATGTGAACTCTGTCCGCGGCTCGTGCTTTATCTGCAAAGCTCCGCCTGCAGGGGAGCGTCAGAGTTCCACGGGGGCGCTCCGTGCCCACGGTTCAGAGACCACGGGGGTCCTTGTGTGTCACCGGGCGCCCGAGGACAGGACACTGCTACCCATCTGCCATTGCCTGCTGCCCAGCCCTCCCCCCGCGGTCCGTAGGTGTTTGCTTAGAGCAGGAAGGAGCTGGGGCCCGTGACCTTGAAGGGGGGAACACAGCTTTGCAAGGTGCCGGGCTCCCTTCCGGGGGGCCACGCGGGGCCCGGCCGCACATCTGCCCGGAAACCCGTGGTGGAAAAGGGCTGCTGTCCGTGCAGTGACAGCACAGCCCTGAGGCCAGGAGGACAGGGCCGTGCACGCCGCGTCCAGCCCCGGTCCCTCCTGGTCCCTCCTGGTGCCTCCGTGGCCCGGCTGCCACGGGAGGGGCGGGGGGAGGGGTCCGCTGAGAGCTGCAGAGGGCGCAGAGGGGTGCCACCCCCGCACCAGCCTCCCTGTCCCCTCCCCATCTTCTTTTTCCTCCCCCTAGACCACTTGTCTGTTCCCCTTTCTCTCTTCCTCTTGGAAGGCAGGAACTGCGGGCAGAGGTAAGTGAGGCAGAGCGTGGCCCTTCTTTAGCTTTTGTGGACCAGGGCCCGGAGCCTCTTTATAAAAACGATGGGGACCGTCACTCGGAGCCAGGCTACGCGTAGGTGTCCCTGTGCCTGATTGCCTCCGGAAGTGACATGCCTCCTGGGAGCACCAGGCAGAACTTCCCGCATGGTCCGAACCTCGGGGTCCGTGTTTCCCAAATGGTGTTCCTGGGAATGTCAGTCTGTGCCATGCAGAACGGACGAGGGGGTTCCGTGAAGAAACAGTCGGGCATCCCACCATCTGGAGCCTCCTCCCAGAGGTGAAGATACTGGTGTAAGCATAATAAAGGCTCTGACAAGTCCTGAGATGATAAACCTGTGTGGTTTCATTTAACCAGGCATTTCCCCCGGAATCTCTCCCTACGTAGCTCCTACTGATTCCTCGGCGTCTGGTGTTCTGGAACACTTTGGGAGGGTCCAGTTTTACAGCATCGGGAAGAAATGGTCTGGGAGCAAATCAACAGTGCACATGGTTTCCATTTTTGTGACCTAATAACCGAGCGGGCTTTGCCCACTGACAGGTTTGAGAGTGGTTGTCTGGGCCAACTCCTGGGGAAGATGGGACGGTTTGTCTTCAGTGTCCTTGGCCTCCCCTTCTCGTCCACTTCTCCCCTGTCAGCGTCCCCTCTCCTTGACCTGCTCACATACCCAGTGTTCTGATTCTGCCTTTCTTTTCTGTCCTTGAAATGTCCTTCCATGACTAGGATAGAAAGCTCGTTTATACTAATGTGTAAATGGCTACCCGGCTGATATCACTTACATTCCTTTGGGCAGGAAGCTTTGTGTGCGCTGCCCACGTGCCTGGGGCGTTTGCCTTCTAGCCGAGGACCATCCCCCTATTAGCTTCAAGTTGAAGGTGTCCTCTCTAACTACAGAATTTCAAAGACGGCAGAGTTGCTTAGAGTATCTATTTACGGAAGCCTTCGTCCATTCAACAAGTATTAATAGCACTATTATGAGAAACCCGGTCCTGTTCTAGATGCAGATGCAGAAACTACCCCGCAGGTTGGCAAGAGGGATAAGACCCCTGGGGCTTAGCTTCCGTCAGGAGAGACAGAGAAGACCAAGGTAAAGAGGTGAAGTACGTTTAATTTTAACCGAGTTGCTCTAGGCTAAGTTTGGAGGGATGGAGGCTGTCACTGGGAGCCAATCTACACCGTCCAGGAACTAGCCGCTGCCAGAGCGCGTTCCGCGGAGACAGGAAATTATGAGATGCTTAGAGCCAGGTGGGCGAACGCGTTCTACAAAGGGCCTGATAATAAACAGAGTGAATTCGGCTTTGAGGCCACGCAGGGTCTCTGCTCGCGTGCTTTTGTGTTTTGAAAACCCATCAGAGACGGGAGACCCACAGTCACTCACCCCGGGGCCAACCTGGTCCAGATCCCCGGCTCAGTGATGGAGTTTTGCCCACCGGAGGGCCCTGTTTTTAGGGAAGCGTTCTGGGTTCCTTCAAAACAAAGCAGAGTAAAACTGTAACAAGCATTTGTGTAAGTCTGGGGGATAGAGGAGGAAAGTGCCTGAGGTTACGGTTGTCAGTGGTCTGTGTCCTCGGGGCCAGCCTCTGGTGCCCCGGCATTGAGTCCGACACCAGCCTGGATGCTGCTGTGACGGTATTTTGTAGCTGTGATTAACATTTAATCAGTAGACTTTGGGGAAGGAAATTACCCCCCAGAACATGGGTGGGCCTTATCCAATCAGTTGAAGGCCTTAAGCGCAAAGACGGCTTTCCTGGCGAAGAGGGAATTCTGCCTCGAGACTAACATACTCGTCCTGTTTCCAAGCCTGCCGCCTTTCAGAACTTGGCCTCGAGATGGGGACACCAAATCTCACCTGAACTTACAGCCCCTACAGTCAAGTGAGCCCATTTCTTTTCTATTTTTTTTAATGTTTATTTATTTTTGAGAGAGACAAGAGTGTGAGTGGGGGAGGGGCAGAGAGCGAGGGAGACACAGAATCCGAAGCAGGCTCCAGGGTCCGGGCTGCCAGCACAGAGCCCGACGTGGGGCTCGAACTCACCACCTGCGAGATCGTGACCTGAGCTGAAGTCAGACGTTTAACCGACTGAGCCACCCAGGCGCCCCAAACGAGCCCATTTCTTAAGTAAAGGTCCCTCCTCACATACCTTCTTGGTCCTGATTCTCTGGAGAACCCAGATGCAGCAGCTTCGAAAATAGTTGTTAATCCGAATCACCTCTTGGTAAATCACCCCGGGCCCTTGAACCTTCCCTGGACGCCTGCAAATGGCCTGTGGCGTCTCTGGCCCCACCCTTCCCAGGAGGGAAGAAAGAAAAGACTTCTCTGGAAAGGCATGGGGCCAGGCAGCTGCAGCGTCCTGAGCGAGGGGCGCACGGACCTCTGTTGAAAATCAACAGCCAGGGGCGCCTGGGTGGCTCAGTCGGTTAAGCGTCTGACTTCAGCTCAGGTCACAATCTCGCATTCCGTGAGTTCGAGCCCCGCGTCAGGCTCTGGGCTGATGGCTCAGAGCCTGGAGCCTGCTTTGGATTCTGTGTCTCCCTCTCTCTCTGCCCCTCCCCCGTTCATGCTCTGTCTCTGTCTCAAAAATAAATAAACGTTAAAAAAAAATTTAAAAAAAAATAAAGAAAATCAACAGCCGCTGTGAAGACATCCCCCCCGTTCCTCTCTTTCTTGCCCCCTGTCCCTCAGGGCCACCCAAGGTTGTCTGGCCTGGCCCAGGAGCACAGCCACCTGCCTCTCAGCGACATGTGTCTCAGGTGTCGGGAGGAGGGGCTGGGGGCTGGGCCCCTGCGCCTCCACCTACAAGGTCCCTTCCCTTTGCTGGGCTGTCCTTGAGGTCTGACCCCTATCATTTGGCATATGGAGGTCCTGAAGGCTTTCCCTTTCCGAGTCCCGGGTTCAAGTGCAGCTAGGCCCTAGCTTTTCTTTTCTCAACTGTGTCTTATGGCGTAGGATCAACCACGAAGAAGGGCTACAGAGGTTCTCGCTCGGCGTGGTAGAGACGGTTAACTGTCCCTCCGGACACAGGAAGAGTTCCCGGTCTCCTCTGGATTAGGTGAGGTCGGGGAGAGTGGGACGGGGGTAGTAAGTGGAAGGGGTCCTGCCCTCTTTCCATTCCCCTGTGGCTGGTGGTAGGCCACTCGCCCCGGAGGACAAAGTGACCGCTAGGACGCGCAGCAAGGCAGCACGCGGGAGGCGCCTGGGCACCGGGCAGCCTTGGGGAGCAGATCCTCCAGACCTCAGTCTCCACCAGCCCCTACTCCTCCTTGGGAGACGAGTGCATCTTCGCCGGAACCTTCCTCCGTTCTTGAGAACTCTTCTCAGGAACCCTGTCTGAATCAGCATCGGCTCACGTCCTAGGCACCTGCCCACACCTCGGTAGGGACCCTGTTGGCCAGCTGCGGGGGGGAGTGGCATCTAGAGCAGCGGAGGTTTGCAGGGGGAGGGCGAGGGTGTGGGAAGAGCCCCGTCAGGTGACGGTGGGTTGATGGGGGGCCCATCCCGGGGGTCCCATACTCCTATAACCCATCTTCGCCTCTGTGGCCACGGGTGGTCGCTAACGGGGGCATCGGAGGCCCTGCCTACCCAGCAGGAGAGGCGGGGCCGGGGCTGTCCTGGGTCCCCAGACCAGGAGCGGGAGTCCCCAGACCTTGGATTCTTGCCTTTCTGTGCTATTGGTCTCTCCGGAGGCAGCACGGGCTCAGAGGAAGTGCCTGAACGTGCGTGCGCGTGCGCGTGTCGGTGCGCGTGCGCTCCGACTGGGCCTTCCCAAGCCAAAGGGGAGGACCCGTTCAACGCGGCCAGAGGACGGATCCGTGGAGTGCGCACAGAACAAGTCAGACCTTTCTGAAACCTGTGTTGCCTTGCTGGTGGGTCCAATGGTGTTACCTTCTGTAAACAGAGCCGCGATGGGCGATTGGGATGGGGGTCCTGGGGCCGGAGGGACGGGAGTAATTGGCCAAGTGAGAGACACTCTCCTCACGGCAGAGCAGCAGCGAGAGCCTCTCGGAATTATTATATACCGGGAATGAATTTTAAAAATTCATGCTTCCCCGTCTTTTTCTCTTCATCACATGGTTCTTTAAGAATATCATCCTCAAAAGGCAATCTTAAATATTTAACAGGATCATTCTTGATTAAAATCTAATAAAAGGCGGGGGCTGCCTTCCACACAAAATGCACGCGCACAACCCAAGGGGGGGATGTACGTGCTCCAGGTGGGGTCCCCCTTCTGTTCCAGGTGTCCGAGGGGCTCATGACGCGGGTCTTGCTTCCGTCCCGCGAATCCAGGACCCCTGCTACTTCCCTGCACTTGGCAGGTCTACACCCGCCTCCAAGGATGGGGATCTGATTCCTGGGTTCTTATCCTGACTCCCCGGTGAGCAGCTGAGGAGATCACATCTACCCAATGGCCCAGCCCTGGGCTGACCCGGCGCCCAGCCAGCCACGCAGAAACTCAGCAGGGTGTCCTGGGGCCTGGGGGGGGGGGGGGGACGAACATGCCACCGGCTCCTGGTCGTTTCCAAAAGTCGAGGACTCGTTCACGCCTGGACATCGTCTGTGCGTCTCCGGGCGAGAGGGCTTTTGGTCTGGAGAAAGACAGAATCTGCATTTGAGTGTCGAGAAAGCGCTATTCAAGTGACACTCCGTGATGCCTTGTCCCGTGAGTGAAATGCGCTCATGCTTCGCTGGTGGCTTGTTTCTGCCCCCCCTTCGTCACTTTCAAATTGTTAAAAGCCTTAGAATGACTGGTAGCTCGGAGGCTTCAAACCCGTTCCCCCCAGGGCCCGGGAGAGTCCTTGCAGCCTAAGAAACGGGATGGGGACAAATTAAATGATAATTGTGCACCTGCTCCGGTCTGTAATTCAGACTCCTGTCATGAAAAAACAATGGATAGCTTGGCCTTTCTTCTGTGTTGAAAGCTTTCATCACAGTTGTGCAGGTTGCAAATAAAAAGCCATAGCCCCCCCCCCCCCCCCCAGCAGATCGCTTCTTTCTGCCCCCGGGGCTGCTGTGGGTAGACACAGAGTGCGTTTTCCGAGCCGGGAGCCCCTCTTCTCCTCCGGAGGTTGGACGGGCTCCCTGCTCCCCTTGAAAGGCTCCCTCCATGGTGCAGGGTGATGACACTTCCTGCCGGTCTCGGGGTCTGGCCTGCACGGTGAGATCCACCCCTCTGCCCCCGCCCCCGTCACGTCTGTGTCCCTGCGGGATGATGTCCTGTAAACCACCTGGCCCAGAAGCTTCTCAAGTCACTGCGCTGGCCCACGTTTGCTCACATGGCTCCGCGTGGCTGCGAGGGAGGCTGGGAAGTGAGGTCTTCCGCAGGGAGTCCTGGTGCAGCCTGGGTGTTCTGGAAGGTTCTGAAAGGAAGAGAGGCTCCTGGGGACAAAGTGTGGTGTCTGCCATGGCCACGGGCACGGAGCAGGCACAGAGAGGAGCCGTGTGTCCACCTGTGAGGGGACGCCTGTGTCCTATGGTCACTCCTTGGCACTGAGCTTCCCTCCGGCCCCAGGGCTGGTGTCGGGACGGACGAGAGAGAGCTCGTCCCTTCCACTGGGGTGCGAGGGAGAGGCCCCCACCGCAGGCTGTCCCCTGGGCCGCCTGGCCACCCCACCTGCATCTCAGGCACCGGGCCTCCCCGCCCTGCCCCCCACATGGTGTGGGGCTCACACACCAGCACATTCCGAGGGCGTGTGAGGATCAAGACAGACGAGCGGATGCCCAGCTGGGGGTAAGGCCGCCAGATCACAAACCAGGGGCTTAAGCAGCAGAAATGCATCGTCTCTCAGGCCTCCTCGAGGCCCGAGATCTGCTGCAGTTGCCGGAAAACACGTGCTCAAGCCACCGCCCCCCCCCCCCCCGAGTGTGGCGGCCCCTGGTCCCCAGGCTTGTGGCAGAGAACGCCCCCGCCCCCACCCCCCATTCCTGTCGGTGTCCACACTCCCCTTCTTATGAGGATGCCAGTCACACGGGATTAGGGCCACCCTGCTCCCGTGTGACCTCGTCTTAACTTTCCAAGGAAGGTCACATTCGCAGGCGCTGGGGGTTAGGAGTCCAACAGATCTTTTTTGGGGGGGGACACAGTTCAACCCACAGGAAGGGTTCTGTCCAAGTTGAGGGGAGCTGGGGAGAGGCGAGCAGGAGGGGGAATCCACGGGAGGTTAACTGTTGCAAGGTTTTATCTTTTAATAGGGTGGGGACAACAAGTGCCTTTTTATCATTCTTTGTATTTTTCACTTGTGGTAGAAAAGGAGTAAACCCACAACAATAGAGCAGGGGAGGAAATGACGCCAGAGGGCCATGGAGGGGTGTCCCAGGGGGGACGGGGTGGGGGGGGAGGAGGAGGGCCGCCCAGGATGGGGGCAGGGTGCCCGGAGGAAAGACAACCAGTGATAGCTGGGGGTGGGGGGGGTTTTATAGTCCCCACAGGTACCGCGGGGGCAAACAAGCCCTGTAGAAGCTAACTTAGAGGGCAAAGACCGTCATCAACATCAGGGAAAGTAAAACTTTGCACCAGGGGCGCCTGGGAGGCTCAGTCGATTAAGCGTCTGACTCTTGCTTTCCGTGCCTGGTTCTCGAGTTCCAGCCCTGCATCGGGCTCTACGCTGACAGTGCAGCACCTGCTTGGGATTCTCTCTCTCTCTCTCTCTCTCTCTCTCTCTCTGCCCCCTCCCCGGCTCGCTCTCTCTGTCTCTCAAAATAAATAAAAGTAAACTTAAAAAAAATTGCACCAGCAAATAAACATCTTACCGCATAAGGGAGCGAGCTATGAACAATATTAACACAACCATATACTATCGTAAGCATCCGGGATCAGTGTGGGGGGGGGGATGTATGACAGGGTTAAACCACGGTTCCCCATAGGAACCAACGAGGTAGCTATTCACAGTATTCATCCGCATGAGGAAGGCTCTAGAAACAACAGCCAGAAGAGACGGCTGTGTCAGCACAGAAATTCCAAGTGGTGGGGGTGGGGTGGAGGGCTGCTATTCTGTTATAAGCTGCCCAACGCGTTACTTTTTTTTTTTTTAAGGTTTATTCATTTTTGAGAGCGAGAGAGCGAGAGAGAGGACGAGCTGGGGAAGGGCAGAGAGAGAGGGAGACACAGAATCCGAAGCAGGCTCCAGGCTCCGAGCTGTCAGTACAGAGCCCAGCGTGGGGCTCGAACTCACAAACCACGAGATATGACCTGAGCCAAAGTCGGACGCTCAACCGACTGAGCCACCCAGGCACCGCCCCCCGCCTTCGACATCTTTAAAAAGGTATATGTGTCAGAACACGGCACCAGTGGGTGAAACTCAGTGTGGGAGCCCCAGGGACGCAGGCACGGAGGGCTGGACGGGCTCCTGGCCGCACATGAGGGCCAGTCGGGGGCGAGTCGTCCCTTGTGCTGGGGACCGTCAGGCTTTGTGGGAGGCTGTCCCTCCGGCTGCCAGCAGTGTGTCCCTGGGGGGTGGGCGACAGTCGAGAGCAGCTGTCCGGGGCGCCTGAGGTCCCCGCAGGCCTTGTGCCCGCGCTCGAGACCCCGGCTGGAGGCCTGGCTCAGCTGGCGGTGTGCTCCAGAGGGAGACAGCACCCGGGGAAGAAGGCAGGGCCGCCGGCCTGGTGGGGCCGGAAGGGGACATGTTCAGGCTGGGGAGATGCCCTAAGGCAGCCCCCGGACCACCTCCCCCTCTTCTGCGTCTCAGCTCCAGTCTCGATCCGGCCACAGACTGCTGGGGCTCTGGGCCTCAAGGGGCGGCCCACACAGCCGTGCCTCTGGCCAGAAGCCCACTCTGGACCTTTCGGGACGCACATCTGCAGAGACAGTCTCTCTGATACCCGGTTATACCTGCAGCAAGGGACACGGGGGACAGCAGGGCTTGCCTGGGGCGACGTGGCTTGCAGGGGCCTCAGGCTGCCCTCTGTGGCCTGGGGGCAGCATCGCGGGACCCCCATTCCTTCTTTCAGGGAGCCCTTCCTGTTCTCAGCGGCGTCTGTGGCCCCCAAACGGCTAAGGGCCACCCCCTTCGAGTGGGGCTCGGCCGGGCTCTGTCAGCCTCTCCAGCCCACAGATCTGTCCTCGGCCACAAAGGGCAAAGCTGTGGGGTGACAAGCCAGGCTGGTGCCGGAGGGCAGAGCGGTGTCATCACGTCCCTCAGGCATCGAGGGACGACGGCTCCTGGACGTCTGTGCGTGGAAAGGATTCCCAACCTCTCCTCTGTGCCTTCCCCCCACTGATCTGGCTTCCAGCCGTTTATGCCCATGAATGAGGGGGAAAAGTGTATCTTTCTTCGGTAATGTGCCTGCGACCAAAGCGCCTCATTTAAAAATTCATTTTGGCAGAGGCCGTGGCCTCTGTTACCGTTTTGCCTGGGCCCCGGGGGTGAAGGCTGTCACCTTACTGGCTTCAGACGGTCCTGCTCGAGCGTCCCGTTCCGCAGCCAGGTCTCAACAGCAGGCAGGAGCAGCCGGGGGTCACCGGAGGCCCCAGTTCCCCTCCGGGTCAGACAGACGGGTGTGGGAGCCAGAGACGGGAAGGCAGGTGTGCGCACCCGGCCGGAGCCCTGCTGCCCCTTCCTCCTGTACCCGAGCCCTGACAATGCCCGCCGCCCTGATCCGCCGGGGGATCCAGACCCATTTTCCTCCCCGAGCACTGGGGGGCGGGGGACACTGAGTCCCGGAAACCCCTGATGAGGCAGTCTGCAAACGGGCCGTGAGCCGCCAGTTAAACCACCAGCCGACCGTAAGGTGACTGGGGAGGGGTCCGGGGGGACCCGGTGGCTGCTTCCACAGCATCAGGGACTCTCCCTTCTGGTTGTCGACGTTTTGGCCACGGACGTGGCACCCTTCCCACACTGTCATTTTCAGCAATCTGGAGAACTGGCCCCAAATCCCAGTCCCCCGTGACCCTAGCGAACAGATTGTCTAAAGCTCTGTCGTGTTTGTCTGTTTGACAAAGAGAACGCGGTACCGACAGCCAAACTGCCACCGGGTTGGCCTGGCGGGACACACCCCGGGCCCCCTTGGCCGCTGAGGAGGGCGCGCGCCCGGGAGGACGCAGGTGCCGCAGTGGCCACCAGGGGGCGCGGGCGCCACTTGGAGAACGTGACCAGGCGCCACCGGGAACCAAGGCGGGCACACAAAGGGCCTCCCCATCCCAGCCCCAGCAGGGACGGCGCCCCCGAGTGTAGGGAGCATGTGTCTGTGGAAGGCGTGGCCCGGGCCACAGCGGTTCATTCTAGAAGGGGGGGGTGGGGGGGTGGGAGTGGCGTGGAACCTGGGGACAGAAGCAGCCCTCGCCACAAGCACAGCCACGTCTGTTCCAGGAAACGCCCCACGTGCAGGACACGCTGGCCACAAGCCCACATCAGGAGGAAACGTCTGGCGACCGTGGGAAGGTCTTTGAAGCAAGGTGGGGTGCTTTCCCGACGGGGGTCCCCACGGTAGCGAGAAGTGGTTTCCAGAAGGCTGATCTTTGGTCAAGCAGGCTCCCCTCCGCTTCCCCCGGTGTCTGGGGGGGCAGGCAGGTGAGGCCCAGGTTCAGGCTATTGTTGGGGTTCGGGCACTGGCTGTGGAGGGGGCTGTGCCAGGCAGGGACGGCGAGTGAGGCCGGCACCCCGCGCTTCAGTCCCTGCGACTTTGATGTGGGGACATGTTTGGAAAGGGGGGAAGGTGTCACTGGCGTTTAGTGGGGAGGGGGCTCCGTGCCCCGTTTCCTCCTCCGGCTGTGGGAACAACCCCAGTTCATCGGCTGTGGGACAACAGTGGGCTGACACAGGAAGCCTCAATGGGTCAGTGGATGATGCTCACCACCCTTAGGAGGAGGGGACCGGGAGGGCCATCAGATGGTGCCACGCGCTGGTTGATTCCAGGCTCTCGGCTCAGATCGAATTTCTCCCGGGTCTGTTTCCACCATTTCACCTTCAACAAAATACCTAATCCAACAGGAACATCCGATTGCTCGGTTCCCCCGCTCATTTGTTCACTGGCTCAGGGAACTTTATTGATTTCCGGGCTAAGTGACAGAATAATGTGTTGTGTTCACACAGCGGAAGGGTCCATCCTGGGGATTGCTCTAAAAACTGAGAACAGCCTCTTTTGGAGGACATCTGACAGGGCCCGGCCGCTTCAGGCAACTTTCAGACAACCTGTTCTGGCCCATCTTCACCATACTTGACCTTTGCAAAAAAAGACTCAGGAACCCAGAGAGGGCGCCACACTGGATGCGACTTGTCACTCCAACCCAGATACTGCAGGGTGAGGAGGGCTATTACAAGCATGGGTTGCACAGAAAAGACAAAGACCTAACTTTCCTCACATACAAAGAGGCCCTAGAAGTGAGAAAACGGTAACAATTAAAAAACAAAAACCTTGGGAGTGCCTGGGGGGCTCAGTCGGTTAAGCGTCCGACTTCAGCTCAGGTCACGATCTCGTGGTCGGTGAGTTCGGGCCCCGTGTCGGGCTCCGTGCTGACAGCTCGGAGCCTGGAGCCTGCTTCGGATTGTGTCTCCCTCTCTCTCCCTGCTCCTCCCCCAATTGCGCTCTGTCTCTCTCTGTCTCTCAAAAATAAATAAATGTCGGGGCGTGTGGGTGGCTCGGTTGGTTAAGCGTCCAACTCTAGCTTTCGGCTCCCGTCATGATCTCATGGTTCATGAGTTCAAGCCCTGCATGGAGCTCTGCACTGACAGTGCCTGTTTGGGCTTCTCTCTCTCTCTCTCTCTCTCGGTCTCTCTTCCCCTCCCCAGCTCTCTCTCTCTCTCTCTTTCAAAGTAAATAAATAAACTTTAAAAACAATAAACAAGTAAATGTTAAAGAAACTAAAAACTCCAACCAAACAAACAAAAAACCCCCAAAAACCTTGTAGAAAACTCACAAGAGAAGGGGCGCCTGGGTGGCTCAGTCGGTTAAGCAGCCGACTTCGGCTCAGGTCATGATCTCGCAGTCCGTGAGTTCGAGCCCTGTGTCAGGCTCTGTGCTGACCGCTCAGAGCCTGGCTCCTGCTTCGGATTCTGTGTCTCCCTCTCTCTCTGACCCTCCCCCGTTCATGCTCTGTCTCTCTCTGTCTCAAAAATAAATAAACGTTAAAAAAAATTTTTTTTTTAAAAGAAAACTCACAAGAGAAGACACAAATGGTTAAAACCGCCCTGAAAGCCGCCCGGTCTCACTGGAGAAACGCAAGATAAAAATGAGAAACCATTTCCACCTGCAGATTGGCCAACGGGTGAAGGCCCGGGCGTGAGACTGTCATCCGTGAGAATGCGATCAGGCACCACAGCACTGAAGGGACCTCCACAGCCTCTAACAAGCGGCCAGATACGCACACGCCATAAATCCCGATGTTTCGCTTTTGGAGCTCCGGCAACAGAAATACTCAGGCAAGGTCATGAGGACGACTGGACAGGCGTGTCTGCCTGACCGCTGGTTATGACGGTGAAAGCTGGAGATGACCTTAGGCTCTCCAGAGGGGGAAACTGAAATAGCTTAAAACCTATTCTTTTGTTTGTTTCAGATTTAAAAAAAAAATGTTTATTTTTGAGAGAGAGTGAGAGGGCAAGAGAGGGGCAGAGAGAGAGGACAGAAGGTCTGAAGTGGGCTCTGTGCGGACAGCAGTGCGCCCAATGTGGGGCTCGAACTCACGAACCGCGAGATCACGACCTGAGGCAAAGGCGGATGCTTAACTGACGGAGCCACCCAGGCGCCCCAGTAGCTTAAAATCTTTTCGATAAAAGGGCGTGTGGCCATTAAAAAGAGAGAGAGTGCTCTAAGGGGAATGCGGTAAATCGTCTGCATCAGACGGGACTCCGGGACTCCGTCAACCTCGCCTTCTCTCAGATCCCTTACCCGGCTTCTGAAATGGCCAGGGGGTCCCCCCACTGCCTGAGGTTGGCCAGCTACGCCTTGAGTCTCCGGTTCCCACTGCCCTTTCTGGGCTCGGATGAAGCACCAAGTTCAAGGACATGGGACCTGGTTCCCGCCACAGCTGACAAGGTAGCTAAGGGACACAGCCCGGAGACAGGGGGATAGCTGCAAACTTCAGTTAATGGAGGGGGCGGAAAGCAGGCAGCTGGGTGTCTCGTGTGTGCTCTCTCCAGTGCCCGTCATCCAGGCCAGGCGTGGCTTTTCCATACAACCTGCCCGGAGGTCTCCCCCGTGGCTAAAAACCCAGTGTTCCTCTCCACGGCCTGTGACAAAGCCTCAGCAGCCCCGGGGCGGCTTGGTTAGCTCTCCTGGCGCCCACACCCGCCTCTCCACCCTTCCTGTCCTCACTACTGTTGCCCAGGGGTTACACCTCCAGGAAGGTGCTAGCATTTATGCCTCTCCTTGGCTTTTGTTTTCTAAGGAGCGTGAGCTAAGCCAGCTTCCAAGTGAGGTGTGTGTCTATATGTTTGCTTTTAGAGCTTATTTATTTATTTTGAGGGGGGAGGGGCAGAGAGAGGGAGAGAGAGAAGCCCAAGGAGGCTCTGCACCATCAGCACGGAACCTGACACGGGGTCCGATCTCACGAGCCGTGAGATCATGACCTGGATGCTTAACCGACTGAGCCACCCAGGTGCCCCCACGGTGAGGTTTTTATTTCAGACATCCTACTCAAAATTGCAACCTCACTCACTGGAAGTGAGTGAACCTTCCCAGCCTCACTCCTAATCCTCTTTACTTTGTGTTGATTTCTTCCCCATAGCATTTGCCATCTTCTAGCATACTGTATCATTTGTTTGTTTACTAGTCTGGTGCTCGTTGTCCCCAGCTGGAAAGGACACTTGAAGGAGGGGGGGGGGGGCTTTGTTTTGCTCAAGTGCCTAGAACAGTTCCTGGGACACGAAAGGCACTTACAAAACACTCGATGGATGAATGGATGAATGATTTGTATAACTGATATCAAAATATATTCCTGATATCCCGTTGGGTAAAAAGCATAGTTTTCAACATCCTGTGTTCAGGGATTGACAGACATAACGTGTCAGTACCATCTAGAGTGATCTACAGACTCGACCCAATCTCTATGAAAACACAATGGCATTTTTTTGTTTTTTGGTTTTTGGTTTTTTTTGCAGAGATTGAAAAAAGTCATCTTAAAATCCAAGTGGAATCTCAAGGGACCCAAGAGAGGAAAAATGATTTGGAAGGAAGGAAGAACAAAGTTGGATGACCCACACTTCCCGATGTCAAACGTATTACAAAGCTACGGTAATCAAAACAGTGTGGTGGGGCATGGAGACTGACACACACATCAACGGAACACAATAGAGTCCAGAGATAAACCCCTGTGTATGTGGTCAAATGATCTTCAACATAAGTACCGAACCACTCAAGGGGGAAAGGACAGGCTCTTCAACAAGCAGTGCTGGGAAAACTGGACATCCACATGCGAAAGAATGAAGTTGGACCATTATCTTATGTCACATACAAAAATTAACTTAAAGTGGATGAAAGGCCTAAATGTAAGACCCCAAACTACAAAACTCCTAGACAAAAACAGGGGAAAAGCTTCACGTCATTGGGCTTGGCGGTGGTCTCTCGGATATGACACGAGACACACAGGCAACAAACGCAAACATAGACAAATAGGACGACACCAAACTCAAAAACTTTTGTATAGGAGAAAACACAACCAACAGAGTGGAAAGGCAGCCTAAAAATGGGAGGAAATATTTACAAATTATATACCTGATATGGGGATAATACTCAGAATAAAGAGCACTTCTATTCAACATCAAAAATGAACCCAGTTCAAGAATGGGCAAAGGAATTGAGTACACATTTTTCCAAAGATGGTATACAGATGGCCAATAAGCATTAACATCACTGAAGTCAGAGAAATGCAAATCAGAACCACAGTGAAATACTCCTTCACATCTGCTTAGGATGGCGTCTATCGAAATAACAAACAGACAATAACAAGTGTTGGCAAGGATGTGAGAAGTTGGAACCCTTCTGCACCGCTCGTAGGATTGTAAAATGGTGGAAAACAGTGTAGAGATGTCTCAAAAAATTTTAAGAAGAACTACCATGTGACCCAGCAATCCTGCTTCTGGGTATATACTCAAAAGAATTGAAAGCAGGGTCTCAATGCGATCTTTATACAACACCCTCATAGCAGCGTTCTTCTTGATAGCCAAGCGTTGGAAGCAACCCAAGCGTCCATCAACGGGCATTTGCCAAATGGATAAACAAGATGTGGTCCATTCAAGCAATGGAACGTTACTCAGCCTTCAAAAGGAAGGACATTGTGACCCCTGCGACAGCATAGATGAACCTTGAGGTAATTATGCTGAGTGAAATAAGCCAGTCATAGAAGGACATGTGATTCCCTTTATATGAGGCACCTAGAGTAATCAGATTTAAGACACAAAATAGGATGGCAGGCGCCAGGAGCTGAGGGTGCAGGATGGGAGTTAGTGTTTAATGGGGACAGAGCTACAGGTACCCCACTATATGTATTATTCTTACTATTTGTGTTATCAGAAAAGACCTGGAAGTATACACACCACATTGTACTTACTCCTGGAAGTAAAAGTGGGAGGAGAGAATTCTAATTTTTTTTATCCATTTCTATATGGCATTTTCAGAAGGAAAGGATATTACTATTACAGTTTTTTTAACCAGAAAAATAAGGTTTAATATTTATAAGGTTTAGAGAAATAGGTAGGGAGAGAGATGATAGTTGGTTAGCTAACTAGTTAAACATAAATGCTTGCTTACGAGTGCTGAAACTCTGTCCACTTCTCCATCTTAAGAAGGATTATTATTTTTACTTCTCCAGGTAAAATTTGTTATTTCTATTTTTGTGCATTTATGCTTCAGGATTGTAATTCTAGAAATCAGAAGTAGGGTCCTGTAAAGTAGGCTATAAAATTCTTCTGGTGGGCTTCTCTATAGATGGCCATAGTAGCCAGGCAAAGCAGAGTAGAGCAAACAAAAGGAGCAAAGAGATGATGATGGTGGTGGTGACGGTGGTGGTGGTGATGATGATGTCATGGCGGTGAGGGTGGTGAGGGTAGTGATGGTGGTAGAGGTGGTGGTGATGGTGGTGGTGATGATGGTGATGATGGCGATGGTGGTGATGGTGGTGATGGCGATGGTGGCTATGGTGATGATGGTGATGGTGGTGATGGTGATGATGATGGTGGTGGTGATGATGGCAATGGTGGCAATGGTGGTGATGATGGTGATGATGGTGATGGTGGTGATGGTGGCGATGATGGTGATGGTGGTGATGGCGATGGTGGCTATGGTGGTGATGGTGGCAATGATGGCGATGGTGATGATGGTGATGATGGTGATGGTGATGGTGGTGATGGTGATAGTGATGGTGGTGACGGTAATGGTGATGGTGATGATGGTGATGGTGGTGATGGTGGTGATGGTGGTGATGGTGATGGTGGTGATGGTGATGGTGGCGATGGTGGCGATGGTGATGGTGGTGATGGTGATGATGATGGTGATGGTGGTGATGGTGATGGTGGTGATGGTGGTGATGATGGTGATGGTGGTGATGGTGATGGTGGTGATGGTGATGGTGGTGATGGTGGTGATGGTGGTGATGGTGATGGTGGTGATGGTGGTGATGGTGGTGATGGTCATGGTGGTGATGGTGATGATGGTGATGGTGATGGTGGTGATGGTGGTGATGGTGGTGATGGTGATGATGGTGATGGTGATGATGGTGATGGTGGTGATGGTGGTGATGGTGATGATGGTGATGGTGGCGATGGTGATGGTGGTGATGGTGGTGATGGTGATGGTGGTGATGGTGATGGTGGTGATGGTGATGGTGGTGATGGTGATGGTGGTGATGGTGATGATGGTGATGGTGGTGATGGTGGTGATGGTGATGATGGTGATGGTGGCGATGGTGGCGATGGTGATGATGGTGATGGTGATGGTGGTGATGGTGATGGTGGTGATGGTGGTGATGATGGTGATGGTGGTGATGGTGGTGATGGTGGTGATGGTGGTGATGGTGATGGTGGTGATGGTGGTGATGGTGGTGATGTGGTGATGGTGGTGATGGTGGTGATGGTGATGGTGGTGATGGTGGTGATGGTGGTGATGGTGGTGATGGTGGTGATGGTGGTGATGGTGGTGATGTGGTGATGGTGGTGATGGTGATGATGGTGATGGTGGTGATGGTGGTGATGGTGGTGGTGGTGATGGTGGTGATGGTGATGGTGGTGATGGTGTGATGGTGGTGATGGTGGTGATGGTGGTGATGGTGATGTGGTGATGGTGGTGATGGTGATGATGGTGATGGTGATGATGGTGATGGTGGTGATGGTGGTGATGGTGATGATGGTGATGGTGGCGATGGTGGCGATGGTGATGATGGTGATGGTGGTGATGGTGATGGTGGTGATGATGGTGATGGTGGCGATGGTGATGATGGTGATGGTGATGGTGGTGATGGTGATGATGGTGATGGTGGTGATGGTGATGATGGTGATGGTGGTGATGGTGGTGATGGTGGTGATGGTGATGTGGTGATGGTGGTGATGGTGATGGTGCTGATGGTGCTGATGATGGTGATGGTGATGATGGTGATGATGATGATGTCACGGTGGTGAGGGTGGTGAAGGTAGTGATGGTGACAGAGGTGGTGGTGATGATGGTGATGATGGTGATGGTGGTGATGGTGGTGATGGTGATGATGGTGATGATGGTGATGATGATGATGTCACGGTGGTGAGGGTGGTGAAGGTAGTGATGGTGATAGAGGTGGTGGTGATGATGGTGATGGTGGTGATGGTGGTGATGGTGATGATGGTGATGGTGGTGATGGTGATGATGATGGTGATGGTGATGATGGTGATGATGATGATGTCACGGTGGTGAGGGTGGTGAAGGTAGTGATGGTGACAGAGGTGGTGGTGATGATGGTGATGATGGTGATGGTGGTGATGGTGGTGATGGTGATGATGGTGATGATGGTGATGATGATGATGTCACGGTGGTGAGGGTGGTGAAGGTAGTGATGGTGATAGAGGTGGTGGTGATGATGGTGATGGTGGTGATGGTGGTGATGGTGATGATGGTGATGGTGGTGATGGTGATGATGATGGTGATGATGGTGATGGTGGTGGTGATGATGATGATGTCACGGTGGTGAGGGTGGTGAAGGTAGTGATGGTGATAGAGGTGGTGGTGATGATGGTGATGATGGTGATGGTGGTGATGGTGGCAAGGGTGATGATGGTGATGATGGTGATGGTGGCGATGGTGATGATGGTGATGATGGTGATGGTGATGATGATGATGGTGGTGGTGATGATGGTGATGGTGGTGGTGATGATGATGATGTCACGGTGGTGAGGGTGGTGAAGGTAGTGATGGTGATAGAGGTGGTGGTGATGATGGTGATGATGGTGATGGTGGTGATGGTGGTGATGGTGATGATGGTGATGGTGGTGATGATGGTGATGGTGATGATGATGGTGATGATGGTGATGATGGTGATGGTGGCGATGGTGGCGATGGTGATGATGGTGATGGTGGTGATGGTGATGATGGTGGTGGTGATGGTGGTGATGGTGATGGTGGTGGTGATGATGATGTCACGGTGGTGAGGGTGGTGAAGGTAGTGATGGTGATAGAGGTGGTGGCGATGGTGGTGATGATGGCGATGCCGACAGTAGTTAACATTTGTTTAGCTCATGCTCTTGCCAGGCTATAACAACTCCACGAGATAGGTACTATTATTGTGCCCATTTTACAGATAAGGAGAGTGGGACGCTGAAAATTCATCAGCCAAGTGTGTGTAGCTAGGAAAGGATGCAGCCCTGGACTTGAATCTGGTCTTAGAGCCAATATCCTGGTCTGCCTTTCCTCGTCTCCACTGCAGGAGAGAGCAGAGTGACGTCAGCTGGGCACAGCAGAGCAAAGCCTGTGGGACAGGGTGGCCCTCGGGAAGAGGGAGCAGAACTCACGGGTCTGTGCCATGGGATGGGCTCAGGCTCATAGCACCAGGAAGCTCCAGGAGAAATCCTCAGAGCCAGGAGGGTGGTGAGAAAGGCACGACCCTCCCCGTAATCACGTTTCTGCCATCAGTAAGGTCAAGGTCAGAGCTTCAGCTCCTGGGGTGGGGGATGTGGCTAGGGAGGGGGGCAGGGCTCTGTTCCAGGAGGGCACAGGCTACTTGGGGGAAGCCCGGTGATGTGAATTAGGGCACACAGTGCTCACAACGGGAGCCCAACAAGCATAACCCACACCCCACCGTTATTACGACAGAGTGCCCCAGTGCAGGGGAAGGAGGGCGACGGGGAGCCCGGGGGACAGCAGTCCCTGCTTGCTTGGCCACACCGGCGGCTGCTCATAGGAGCAGTGCCCGGCCCAGAGGTCAGCACTGGGATGCACCAGTGGGAGGAAGAGCTGGGGCTGGACGGAGGAGCTGGGAGAGGCCACGCTCGGACACGGCAGGTTCGGTGTCCCCTCGGGCTTCCAGCCCCTCACCTGTGCAGCGGAGGGGCAGATGTGGATGGTTCCTAAGACATTCCCGCCTCCAGTGTGACTGCATTCCCAGTAACAGAAGAGAATTCCAGCCAGGTCTTCCCACGGGCCCCGCGTCTTCGGGCCCCTGGGAAGGGCAGGGATCTGGCTGCCGAGCGGAGCCGGGCTGGGCCTGGGGTGAGGTTCCCCGGGGGGCGGGGGAGAGGGGCCTGGGCCTGAGCTTTCACTGTTTTGTTTTCCGGAGTCTGTCGTCCTCAGGGCCAGCTGCAGAGAGGAGACTGACGGATCCCAGCGGGACAATCTGACACTGGCCGTTGACACGCTACCTGGTTAGCGCTAACTTTAATCTGAGCCACTCACGTCCACACAGGCCGGCAAACTCTTCCTTGCTGACCGTGTACAGCCTTTCAGAGTCTGGCTCCCAAGCCCTGGACTGGCTTTGCGGGTTCTCCGTCCATTTCTCCACCACTGCCTGGGAAATGAAGCGTCTCCACGTTCCAAATGACAGCAATCGAAAAGTGAATCGTACTGTCATTTCCAACTATCTATAATACAGCGTGAATATCCTACCTTAGGATGGTTCGGATGATTTGGAATAGATTTCAATACACTTGTACTGGAGAAAAAAGGACTTTGGGTCTAGCTTGGGAGACGCCCAGAAGTCTGGATGAAGTGGGCAAGTAAGTATGCAGACCAGCAGGTCTCCTGTGCTTCTGGAAAAGTCAACGTTGTTGTAGGAGACAGGACACGAACAGATTTAGTATCTCGGGTTCTGGGGTCTGGGCCAACGTGTCACGGGATCGCCGTCCCCCCGAAGGCACGGGGGCAGGACATGTCCCAGCCTCCGTCCTCCCTGGGTGTGGACACATCGCTGCAGAGCCCGGCAGCACGCGGCATCCTCTCCGTGCTTCCCCGACCATCCTCTGTTCGCTGGTCTGCGTCTACGATTCCCCCCCCTTGGGCAAGGACACCCGTCCTGCTGGATCAGGGCCCACCCTCGTGACCTTGTCTTCCCTCGCTCACAACAGCAAGGATCCTCTTTCCAAACAAGGTCACATTCTGAAGTGTTGGGAAGAGGGAGGCTTTTTTGCGTTAAAGACGGGTTCATAATGTCAGGTGCCTGGGTGTTTAACAACCTCCCTCCCTCTTTCACTATTATGAAAACACCTACCGTCATTGTCATTCCTGATGGTTTTAAATGACCAACAGTACACCTGCAAACTCCTTTATGTGCCTCTTAAAAGATGCAACAATTTCAATGAGAAGCCCCCAGACGGGGCTGCTCCGTGTGCCCAGATTTTTAAAAGGACTGGAAGCTTGCTGCTAACCCCATAATGGGAAATAACCTGCAGACTCTCCCTCCTTTGGACGCGTGAAACTCTGAAATGATCTTTCCCGTGACTTGTTGGCATGCTGACCTTTTTCCAGACGGCTCGGCCAGCTGGCGGGGCGTCCGAGGGAGACGGATAGTGACGTGTGATGGAGCGGGAGGACGCAAACCCCAGAACCGGCCCGACAGGCCGGACTTGTGGAGGGCTATTGATTCCAGCAGGCTGTCTGAGCAGGGCCCGCACCCCTCCCTCCGCACCCACCCCCCCCCCCCCCCCCAGGCCGGCTGCAGGAACCAGGAGTCAGGGAGGAAGCCGCTCATTAGGGGCACAGCCGCTCTCCTCACCCAGAGAGCTTTCTCCCAGCTTAGCCCCACACCTGCCCTGCCCTCGTTGGGTCTTTGCAACAAAGGTGACTGACAGGAAACTCGGGCGCCACCGAGACCCTAGCGAGTTCGGGATGGCGTTGGCAGGTTGGCGAGCCCACGCGGGAAGGGCCGGGCACGGCGGCGCGTGGGCGGACGGGGGTCCGAGCGAATGAATGAATTCGTTTACTCGGCATTCGTCCGGCCGAGTGTCCGAGGCCAGGCCAGGCGCGGAACAGGACGGCGGGGCAGCCTCCCCCTGGCGGGCTCACGGCTGGCGAGGACAGGGCCCTGCGGCCCCAGGAGCTCCAGGGATGGACGTGCTGCGGGAAGAGGGCGACGCTGGCCGAGGTCTGAAGGATGAAAACGCTACACCGCACAACCGCAAACGGACGGCCTCTCAGAGACACAGCGAGAAGACTCCTTGCGTGGACTGAGCGCGTGTCTTCCCCGTGCTCCCGAACTTGAGAACGTGCATCGGAAGGAACAAGGCGCCGTGGCGAACTAGGAAAACAGGTGCCAAAACACTTCGCCAAATTCAGTGTCCAATAAACGGACATGGTAAAGAAACACCACTTGTCGGGGCGCCCGGGCGGCTCAGTCGGTTGAGCCTCTGACTTGGGATCAGGTCATGATCTCACGGTCCGTGAGTTCGAGCCCCGCGTCGGGCTCTGTGCTGACAGCTCGGAGCCGGGAGCCTGCTTGGGATTCCGTGCCTCCCTCTCTCTCTGCCCCTCCCCCGCTCACACACACACACACACACACACACTCTCTCTCTCTCTCTCAAAAATAAACGTTAAAAAAAAAAAGAAATACCCCTTGTCACGTGGGCCATTTTGTCTTCAAAATCAGGAGTCCGGCAGGACCCCGCCCCCGCAGCACTCTGCCCACTTGTTCTTTCCAGCCGACCTCATGCCCAGCACTTGCAGGTGTTTCTAGAAATGCTCGGGTAAATCTCTCCGGCGTGAATCTCATGAAGAAAATCCACAGAGCGCCAGGATTAGGGGTTGGGATTGGATCCGTTTCATGTGTGTTTCTCTACATATTTTGGCCGTACTCAGGGATCAACAGGAAATCCCTCCCGTGGCCAATTTATTGCGCATCAACCCACCTCCTTTTCAAGGGCAAGCCTGACGGTAGCTTCGTGGGGAGTGGGCCAGAGTCTTAGCGCATAATATATATTGGAGCCGAATTGTAATGTCCGTATTAACAGTTCACAACATAAAGACAAAAGCTGAAACTCTCATACAGCGAGGGTTGTTAGGTCTATCTTAACACACGAAAGAGAAAAGACAGGTTTAGATTTAAGCCGGTCCCCTTCCCTTTTTACCAGCACGGTGGTGGGGGTGCCTGGAATTCAAGGCCAGGGCAGTGCCGGGACACTGGGCGACTTGAGTCGGGTGCCGGTCTTCCATCTCCAGAAACACTCTTTACGTGAGGTTACAAGTGACTCTGAAAACCAGCTGAGTAAACACAGCACCTTCGTGCCCGTCCCGGGTTCCCGCACTCAGCCTTGCTTGGGCCTCCGACAGTGGGGACGAGGAATCTGCGTGACTGGGTGCCCGGCCCGCAATGAAATGGGACGACAGGATTCCTCCCTTGTTGACCAGATGGTCCAGGAAGCGCCCCACTCCCCGGACTTCCCCTCAAACACAGGTATGGACGGGGTCGGTGTGGCTGATCCCATGTTGGAGCCACATGAATTGGACTCAGGCAGCATTTGGAGTCTCTGTGGGGAGGGACAGGCCTGCCTTGCTGGCGGGCACTCAGCACGTTCCCCTTCTTCCCGGGCTCTGTCTGCTGGGAGCCCAGAGCCCCTGGGACACCCATCTGAATGGGGAGAAGGGGCCCTGTCACCCCAAGACCGACTGTGCACAGTGCTCCTGGGAGAGGGCAGAGGAAGGCACAGCAGGTGCCTGGCTTTCCCTGAGTCAGGGAGGAGGGCAAGGGGTGGGGGGCAGGGGGTGTGAACATGGCCACTACCGCCTGTCGCCTTCCACCGTGACAGAAAATACACTCAAGTGGGGTTTTCCCAAGAGGCTGTACAGAAACGTAGTCAAATTTGAAGAGCTATAAAACAGTTCTCCATTTCACCTTCTAACATCCTACAGAGAAGCCCCCCCGCCTTTAAAGAAAAACTCATAAATATGATGGTTGGTTTTGAACCTTTAATAAAAGTAACAAACGAATGGAAAAAGAACACAACGCTGAAAACTTAGTGCGAATGTGAACCTCACTAGATGTCCATATCTCAGATAGTGCAAATTTTGTTCATAGTATTTTACATTTTTACAAACTCAAATCACTTTGGTTCATATACTTGCTATAAAGTATTGGCAAAAAAATTCTTCGGATTCACATTTTTTTGGCTACATTATTCCTAACAGAGATTTACTTCCAGTTTAAGAGAAAAAAAATACTTATTGTTTGTACATGATCAAGTATATTTTAAAGAGTCAATTACTGCTTTCACCTAATAACTTCCGGTTTTTCAGAAAACGCGTAGGGGTCATTTCGAGGTGCGGAATGGCCCCGTTTTCTTTTAGACAAAATTCCTTGAAAACAAATCAGCTACACAGCCACCGAAAATTTACTCCAAGGCGTTTTTCGCAGAACAAAGGAACCACAAACCCATCGCGCGGACGAGGCCAAGCACACGTGGCCACAGGCGCCAAGGGCGCCGACCCCCGTCCCGCCGACTGCCTGCGTCTAGTCAAAAGGAGTCTCTTCATGAAATCGCTTCACAAAAAATTTAAAACAAAAACATTTAAATTGCAAAATATAAAAAAGGTAAATTTGTCAGTAAAAATTACAAGTCTACTAAACCCACAAAACTGGAGTATTTCAAAGGACCAGGGCTCAGTGGAGGGCACAACAGAGTAACTTCATAACTGAAAGAAATTATTGCTGAATTTTGCCTCCATGCAGCACTGAAATGAATGGAGAATCCCTCTTTAACATCTCATACGTTAAAAAAAAGAAAATAAATATTTAAGAGAATACAAGGCTCAGATTGGTTTTCAGATACATTGCACTTGAAGTGTGAGACCCAACCCTCGCCAAGCGGGTCTACTATGGTCTATGCCATTAAGTGAATACATTGTGCTCACCGAGATCTTTGAGTATTTAGAAACACCAAATGTTCAACGTGGTGATATGTGCACGGTTCTTTTTACAAGGCAATCACAGATTGCAAATTCCATAGGGCTGCGGAAAAATCGTCATCTCTGCTCTGGAGGATTAAAGAAACGACAGACAATTCTGGCTAAGAATACACGGCAGACAGGCGTTCCCTCTTAGAGGACTGTGGATTTGGGATGAAACTTCGCAAATACGGAGGTGAGAATTCCAGCAGGTCACAGTGGAGAGCCGCGGCCTTCGCTGCCTTCTGCGCTCGGTGAGATTGTCTACACAGGGCTCCGCGGGGGGGAACGGGGCGCGAAGGGTCTCCGCGCCGCGACGGCGGGAGCGGGCCTCCCGGGGCTCCCGGCCGCTTCTCTTTTTACACAACCCTATTTAAAAAAAAAATCTCTTGGATAAATACGGTTCCTATTAGACCACACTTCACCTTTGTTAAAGCACCATCAAGCTATCCCTTGTGGGCACGGATACGAAACCAAGAGCTGGTAATTAGGCTTTAGTTCAAGGCTTTGAAATATGGCAACTTGCTTTTAATAACATAAATGAGATCGAATACTCGGGAAGCCGTGCCTGCCTGAACCCCCGCCCCGTCGGAGCGGACGCAGGCACGGGCGTGTGGCGCAGGTCCGCTTGGACATCGGCGGTTCCCCTCGCTTGCCGCTCTGGAACAGGGGACTTCTTTTTCCGGGAGTCACGGGGACAGTCACCCAATCTAAACAGATCACGGAGGAGAAAGATCATCTTTGTCACAATCCAAGGTCACAGGTTTTCTTCCCAAATCGTGCTTTTCTTCAGTGGCTTTTGAGACTCAGTCGCTGTGTGGCTTCTCGGGAACACCCTGTGTGGAGAAAGAGTGGCCGCTGGTCAGCACCACGTGCGTGCACACTGCAGGGAGCCCCGCGTGGACCCTGAGAGGCCAAGAGAAACCGCCTTGACGCAGGAGGTGATGGCGACGGAAGTGTGGGAGACGGCGGCCCGGGCCCTCCTCACTGCCCCCGGCCGGGAGCTACCCATCCCACCTGGCGGACCAGGGACCGTCAGGTGACACGGGCGTGGACGGCCCTCAGTGAAGCTGCTGTGCGGGTGGAGATCAAGCCCACACCTGCAGGGAGGCGGCCGGCGGTGGGACGGGGCCCGGGGGCTGTGGCTCCCTGAGGTCTAAGGCAGCATGCTGCTCTGTGCAGGATGGGTCTGCTCCCGTGAGGGGGTCTCTGCCCCCCACCTGCACGGACCCCCGCTTCTCCGCTGCTCCTCTCCCCTCTGCTGCCTGGGGAGACAGGGGCCCGAAACAGGTGTTGCTTTAGGACGCAGAGTGACGACTCTGCCTCCCTCGACACAGAAACACTCTGCACCCCACTTCCTCACGGGACCCTCACCCGCAGGTGCCCACCGCCCCCCAGGCCCTGCCGGGGACTCCTCCCTGGAGGACGGGCGTCCCGCTGATGGACGAGCAGGGCCGATGCCGTTCCCGAGGCCACAAAGCTATTGATGGGCACGGGAACACCCGCGGCGAACACTTCCTGCCCTGAGTATGGGGTGCCCGCCGGCCTCCCCGTCTGGCCACCAGACCGCAGGGCTGACCATTACGAGTCAACTACAAAAGGCTGAGACCTTGCGTGTATCCGGACCCGTGGGGAGTGCCGTGGGGGTGTGGAGGCCGCCAGAGGTTCTGGGGTGCTCATTCCTCCCCCAGGGAAGCACAACTTCTGTTCACAACTGGTCGCCCGAAAGCATCATGAACTGACAACCACAGACACGAGGATGGTCCCGAACAAACGTCACCCACGGGAACCCGGGGGCTGACCCACCACGCGCTGGGAGGAGGCCCATGCTCCTGCCGAGACATGCAGAGAACAGGCCTGGAGTCCACGGCCCACGGGAGACTAAGATCAGGTCTGGCATTTCTGTATGAACACGAGTGACCGCTGGCGAGAGGTAACGGGTCAGCCTGGGCCGGGCACTGCACTCGCGCGACCCGAGAGCAGCGTGTCCAGGGGTGGGAGGGGCCGCGCCCCACGGAAGAGCCACGGGGAGGGAGCAGCGCACAAGAAGCAAGAAGGGCACAGGTGTGGTGCGTACTCCCGCCCAGCCCGCCTCACACCCCTGCACCCACCGGGCGAGCCGTTAACCTTCCCAAGCCTCCGTTTCCCCATCTTTAAAATGGGCTAACACCAGGTCCCGCTTCAAACTGTTGTTATAAAAGGTGAAATCAGCCGACAACGAAAATGCACACCCGTGCACAGCGAGTGTTAATTCACCCTCGAACAGAACACCCGCGTTATCCGTGTTGCAGCTGATCGGGTCAATCACAAACAGGAAAGGCAAGTTCAACAGCCGAGGCCGGGGCAGCCCGGCGGCAAGCAGGCATCTACTGGAAGCAGTTTGAAGCCTTAGCTTTTTAAAAAACCTGAAGCTACGAATAGCGATAAATAGAAATTTCTATAAAATTATGCTATAGGGGCGCCTGGGTGGCGCAGTCGGTTAAGCGTCCGACTTCAGCCAGGTCACGATCTCGCGGTCCGTGAGTTCGAGCCCCGCGTCGGGCTCTGGGCTGATGGCTCAGAGCTTGGAGCATGTTTCCGATTCTGTGTCTCCCTCTCTCTCTGCCCCTCCCCCGTTCATGCTCTGTCTCTCTCTGTCCCACAAATAAAAAACGTTGGAAAAAAAAAATTATGCTATAGACTCATCATTTCCTTTTCAACGCCGGGCTGACAACAAATACCACGCAGAAAAAGCCACGCGAACCACTGAACCACAAGCAAAGCCCACCTGTGGCTTGTGGACGTGGCCATCCTTCTGGTAATTAACGTTTCTTCCTCAGGGAGGGGGCCGCGGGGAAGGACAGAAGAGGATTCTAGAACCCAGATGGAGTCGGGGCAGGGATGCACAGGGCAGGCGCCCCCGGTGACACTGGGTCAGGTGTGGGCAGGGCTGGCCTGAGCAGGGCCCCCGTCTTCATGTTCCTCACTCAAGGCACGTCCGTCACAAAAGCCCCACTTGGTGGAGTTCCTTCTTAGATGCCGCCCCTAAAATACCAAACCGGGTTCATTTTTCACGCAAACAGCTCGAGTGCAAAGGCCTGTGGGAAAGAGACAGCTCGACCGAGCTGCGGGCAGGGCCCAAGGACGGGGCCGGGCCGGTCCCACCCGACACATCCAGCAGCTTCCTGGGTTTGAAGGGCGGAAACGAGTTTTCGAATTTTGGCAAAGAGTAGGCCTGTTTTTACAGAAAGCTGTTACTTTTTCATTTCTCTGAAGAGAGAATAATTAAGGTCGTAGGTGCAAGTATCCTCTCTCTTTAAAGCACCTCTTTTAACTTGTCCTTTTAAAGGTAGTTGTGTCCTCGATGATGAAGCTTCCAGCAAGGGCCCACCCTGTCACAGTGTCGCCTTTCAAGAAGCCACAACAAGAGCGGTAAGAGCAAAGCTCCAAGGTTCACCACTCGGGGACCCCAACACACAGACCTGCAGAACGGGGCCGTCTCCCCCAGGCTGTTGGGGTGCACGGGCCTCAGCGCTGCCCTGGGGGCGGCCGGGGGGCTCACTCGACAGAGCGCGCTGCCCTGGGCGCCGCAGAATCGGGGCCGGGCCGCGGGAGGCACCTGCAGGCCCTCGACGCCTCCAGCCCATGGGGACCACCTCCTGCCAGTGCCGGGGGGTGGGTGGGGGTCGGGGGGAGAAGCCCCCCGAAAAAGGAGGCCCCGTGAAAACACAGCGAGGCAGGGAAACGTTTATTCGGAGCGCGCACCTCACCCTTTGGTCCTGACGCAGCCTGAGACCATTCGATTTCTGACACCCCCGATTCCATTCCCACAAAGAACACAATTTTGGCCTCACGCGCTTCTCTTGTTGATGCTGTGGCAGCGTGAGCTCAGCAGGCCGTCTGTGCGCCCGCCGAGAGGGCACAGAGGGCAGCGCCCTGGTGCAGAGTGGACGGGGTGGGCCGCCGGGCTCAGGGGCCCACGGCACCGGCCGCTGGAGAGCAGAGGCCCTTCCCCGAGCACCAACATAGAAGATGCACTGCTTTCGGGAGGGGCTGGCACACACACCTCCGGGGGTGGAGGCCAAGAGAATCGGAACGCAGGGACCCGCCGACAGACCCGGGGCGGTGGGGGGAGGACCCCGCCTTCCACGTCCACGGCAGCCTCGCGCCACGGTCGTGCCCCGAGTAAGCTGACCGGTCTTCAGGAGCCGCCGCGACCAGGCTTCCCTGCGACCGCAGGCACGGCGTGCTCCACAGACCGTGGGACGGGTCCCTGCACACCTCGCCCGGGGACGACCACGACAGTCACGTTCGCGTCGTAACTTTCACGACCAGAAAAATCGCACTGTAAAGGCCGCGTGCGGTTCTCTCCAGAAGCCGCCACGTCTAACCGTCCGCACACCCTGCTCTCCCCATCCCCCAACTCCGGGGGGGGGGGGGTGCTGCCCCCCAGGGTCGAGGGCCCACGATTCCGGCCCCCTGCTCTCTGAAAACCCACACACAGGACGAGGACCAGGCTGAGCCCCTGCCCTGGAGCCGTATCAGCGGGTGGCGGCCGGGGCGCCACTGGTCCCGGGGAAGGGAGCCCCGCGCTCCCGAGGTCTCAGCTCACCCTCCTTGCGGGCGGGACCCAGCGGGAAGGACTTACGTTCTCACGGGTGGAAAAAACAGTGAGCGAGCGGGGTGGGCGCGGAGATTTGATGACCCGGGAGGGAAGGGATCGTGGCCCTTCCTCGTTTCGACGTACGACAGGAACACGTCTTACGCTCATCCCGACAACCTGTACTTAATTTCCAAATTTGCACCCAAACGACTGCAGGGGCCCACCCAGGATCGTTTACTGAGACAGTCTCCAAGCGGTAGTATTTTCAAAGGTAACGATTTGCGCGACTCCTTTGAAAGAAGTTTCCTCCCACCGTTTCCAGCCGCTTGCAACTCGCACACGTGTGAAGCCTCCGCCTCTACCGAAGACGCGCTCACGTCCTAAACCTGGTTCAAAAACGTCTTCGCGCACGAGGAACACTGACCTCAAATAACGACAATTCGCTGAATGTTATTAAATTTTAATTTTGTGAAGGGTTACCCTGGCTGAGGACGGTTTTGTCCTGGAAGCCCTATTAGGGGTTCTCTATGGAAGCTACCAGACTAAGAACCAGCACAAGCACCGGTGACCTGCCCGGGTCTCCTGAGGAGAGCAGCCAGGGGGGCTGGGAGGGAGCCAGGGCACAGGTCTGATGTGGTGCTGCGGCCAGTGTTAACAGGACCCAGTCAAGGGGCACCTGGCTGGCCCAGTAGGTGGAGCGCGGGACTCTTGATCTCGGGGTTGTGAGTTCGAGCCCCATGTTGAGTATAGAAATCACTCAAAAATCTAGATGTAAGTCTATAGATACATCTACACACACACACACACACACACACACACACACACACACACACACGTCAAATCCTCTGATCCTCACTGCGGGTGCCAGAAAGGGTATTTTAATCGAGTCCTCATTCTGGGGCGGGATCCACAGACCCTCCAGGGGTAGAGGGCGGAACGATGGACTCAGGAACCAGCGGGACACGCTACACATTCTATCTTTTTGAAATTAGTTCTATTTTTGTGAACCAGCCGAGTAGCCTTTAGACTCAGCTCCCACTGGTGAGTATCAGCACTAATAAATGCCTTGTTTTAAAAATAGCATGTGAGGGACCGAGATACGTTTTCTGAGCAAGCCCCAGGGTTTATCTCTGAGGGCAATGGCCCTCAGAAGTCTCCGTGGTTTCCTTCAGTTCATTCTATTTAAGCCCCAGAGTCTAAGTCAACGCCAAGGAACGCTTACGTGTCCAAAGTGGATTTCCTCTTATTAAAGTGTTCAAACGCAAACTTTTAACTACGGAATAGAACTGCCATAATTATTCCCGACTTCATTTGCCTTTCCGGCTCTCAGGACACGGCTCCGTGCTGGAGGAGTCCATCTACCCAGTGATGGGGGGGGGGGGGGAAGGGGGGAGGTCTGCGGCGACGCGGGGCACCCCCCACGCCGCCCCGGGGCCACCTGTCCCGGGAAGGGCAGTGTTCGCTGGGCCAGGCCCCGACCCGGGCGCGGGGTCTCTGCGGCGTCAGCGAGGGGCTCATTTCCAACCACTCCCGTTACCATCTCAGTAACTTTCCTCTGCCGCTTTCCATGGAGAGCTCAGACCCGTCACCGAACAGCCCTGTAACAGGACGGGCTGCCCGGGAACCCTGGTTACTTCCTGGCTCATCACGCGTTTACAAATCCCCGAAGCTTCACATACCGAGGAACTGCCTCGGGACCGTTAGCTACTTTTTTTCAAGAGTATGCTGTTCTAGTAACTGTTGTTCTTGAGTCCCAACCAGACATCCGTCAACACAAATCACACTGTATTACATAAAGCGATTGCAGCAGGCCAGCAGAGCTGATTGCTTCACGTACCATAGCCAGTTGGCGTCCTATGTTGCCCACGGTGACGCCTCCTGAGAAAAATATACAGGGCAGCCAGGAGCGGATGTAGAGGAAATCCGGGGACGTGTACCTGCAGAAAGAACAGAGGAGGAGACCTGTCTCCGGGCACTCGGCCTCCCCGAGTCGGGCTCGCCTCCGGGTGGACTGTCTTCACCGGGGAGGCACACGACACGACACGACACGCCGTGGGAGGGCCACGTCGGGATGCTGCGCTTGCCGCCACTGCTGCAAGCCCCCCAGGTTAAACGGCACGTTTTTAACGTGTGCATCAACGGCAAATGCATTTTTGAGACTCTCCTGCCTAAATCGACGCCACGTGTGTGCGCATACAACCTGACCGCCCAGCCTGGCGGGTGTTTTTCATGGGAGTCAGGTGACAGCTCGGGGACAAAGGCGGGAGTCGGGAGCCCGTGCTTACTGATAGACGCCGTTATACACCAGCAGCTGAGTGATCAGCGTGGCCAGGAAGGCGATGGTGATCCCAAGCCCGAGGCCGCTTCTCGACCGGTCGAATGTCCACCACAGGCCCAGAGATAGGGCTGCTAACGTCAAGGAGAGCTGCACGTTATTGGCAAAATCCAGTTTCTGGAGGCGCGAGGCTAAGGAAACTTCAGCGACGTTTAAGGCCGTCAAATACAAGTCAACAACAACAACCCCCTCCAGATCCCACACGCGTTTGTGTTTTCGTTACGTAGCATGAGATTCTCCATCCGACAGTCCTGCCCAGGCTGTGTCCAGATCTGCTGGATACAAGAGGGACGGCCCTTCTCTGATCACTGGGTTAAACCCACAATTCTACCCGGAAACTTTCTGAACGCCGCGGCTGCCGGCATTCTGAGCACACAACAACGTATTTTGCTGGTAAGCCACCTGGAGGCGCTATTCTGTTTTTCGTTTTTATTAGCAATTTGAACGGAGCAAACACTCTTCTCTTGGCGCCTCAAAGACACCTCATCAGTTGGCAGCAGAATCACACTTGCGCCTGATGGAGACACAGCTAGCTGCCTTTCATCACAACACTGCTGGTCAAGTGGTGAAAACACAGATTTGTCAGAGCTAAGCTAGCCTGTAACACCCCTTCCTGAAACTCGTTTCAAGAAAATACAGGTAGCGCCGATTTAAGAATCAGTAACTCTAAAGTACCTTTCCCTAAAATTTCAAGATAGGACCTAGGCTTCCTAAAGAAACCCCAAATTTCTGAGACCTGGTACTCGATGGCCTATCTTCCTGAAAAATGCACTTAACAACAGACACGTAACATAAGTCTGTGCAACATACTCCACCCGTGGACTCTGGAAGTTTGGGGACCTTCCATTAGGAACCCTACTCCGGGGGCACCCGGGGGGCTCGGTTAAGCGTCCGACTTTGATTTCAGCTAAGTCCTGATCTCACGGTGTGTGAGACTGAGCCTCGTGCGACAGCACAGAGCCTGCCTGGGATTCTCTCTCTGCCCCCCCTCCGCTCCCACATGCACACACACTCTTTCAAAATAAGTAAATAAACTTAAAAAAAAAAAAAGGCTCCTCCAGAGAACACCACGTCGGTCCCTGAAACTTCATGGTCACGGCCAGGGAGGGGGTTCTCCCAACCTCTGGAAGCAGTGGCCCCAAGAAGAGGAACCCCCAGCCACCGGTCACTGGGCCACAGAAACCAGATCTTCACAAGGGAAGATGCGAGGTAGGAACCTACGAGGGAATTTACAAAACCAACTGCAAGGAACCAGAAGATTCTGTCTGACAGAAGGCAGAACAAAGAAGTCCACTCTGCTTCCGGTACTATTTTGACAGTCTCCCTGCACCATTTCGAAAACTCTGAAAACTCTCGCTAAGTATAAACCAAGCGGCACGCTTTAAAACGGAATAGCTGGAAGGAGACCATTCAAGTGACCCATAAAGTAAGACGCTCGTTGAAAGTCACAAAACGCTGCAACACGGAACCCACGAGAATGCTCTGGACCCGGCACAACCCACTGAAGGATACAGCACTGGCGTGGTTGATGCCAACGAAAACCGCTACGCAGCGCATTACGCTGGCCCACTCTCTCTTGAACTTGTGGGGTTCCCCAAGGTGACTGTCGATGCACGGGTACAGCAAGCCGACAACAGCTGTTAAAACGAAACAAAACAGTGTTAGACTGTGCCAGCTTCAAGGTGATAGGCTTTCCACGTGGCAATTGTTAACATATTACTCAAATCAGTTCTTTCCCTAGAAAACGTATGTGCTACAGAATACAGTATTTTAATTAAGATTAACTTTACATTTTTGTTGTCCTTGAGAACAAAAGGATCACACTGGCTCTGACGGGACCCGGATCCTCGTGTTTGTTTTCTCATGTGTAAAGTGATAAGGGTTATGTAACTACAACAGCTTACTGTGGTCGGGAGGAGTTAGGGAGTTTTTACAGACACGGAACTTTAAAGCATGGGATCGGATAAGGAGAATTTAGACGGGGGAAGGGCGTGGGGTTCCAGGCCAGAAGCAAAGCGGGCTGCTGGGGATCCAGGCCCACGGGAGCGACTGTGGGGCACAAAGTTCAGCTGGTCAAGTCACTGAAACGCTGAGGCTTGGAAGCCAGGGAGCACATCCACCTGGCGTCCTATGAAAGAGGCAAGTATTTCAGGCTCTTGAACCGAGAAACAAGAGGCTCGGTTCTAGAAACTCGGGTTGCAATTTCATTCGACATTTTCTCAAGGTCCAGTTTCGGAGATTTGAAAACTGGAATGCAAATGATTCTGTAACTTATTTCGCTACAATTTAATCTCACCTTTGAAGGTTAAAAGCGAAACAGGTACAAACATACGAGGGGGGGGTAGTAAGAGAAATTGTGTTTCAGGTAGTCCTGGAATTCCTTCAGGCTGCAATTGCAAAGAAAGCCTAAACTAAACGATTTCACTTTTAGAATCAAATTTTTGATTCAAACAAACTGCTGTACCAAATGTGCATGAAAAATGCAATCTGCATCTAGGTAAGTATCTCAAAAAGGATATTTAATAGTAAGCTATGGGGGCGCCTGGGTGGCTCAGTCAGTTAAGCGTCCGACTTAGGCTCAGGTCATGATCTCACGGCTTGTGAGTTCGAGCCCCGCGTCGGGTTCTGTGCTGACAGCTCGGAGCCTGGAGCCTGGTTCAGATTCTGTGTCTCCCTCTCTCTCTGACCCTCCCCTGTTCATGCTGTCTCTCTCTGTCTCAAAAGTAAATAAACGTTAAAAAAAAAATTAATAGTATAGCTGTGTTACTTAAAGGTTTAGAAAGGCAAAGTAGGATCCTAAGTTGTTTTTTTTTTTTTTTAACGTTTATTTATTTTTGAGAGAGAGAGAGAGTGTGTGAGCAGGGTAGGGACAGAGACAGAGGGAGACACAGAATCAGAAGCAGGCTGCAGGCTCCCAGCTGTCAGCGCAGGGTCGGACGCC
Organism: Prionailurus bengalensis; assembly: GCF_016509475.1. Classification (NCBI taxonomy): domain Eukaryota; kingdom Metazoa; phylum Chordata; class Mammalia; order Carnivora; family Felidae; genus Prionailurus; species Prionailurus bengalensis. The sequence goes on along the minus strand of NC_057348.1, from coordinate 165,962,392 downwards.
GGGCTCGAAGTCACAAACCTCGAGATCATAACCTGAGCGCAAGGCGGTCGGACACTTAACCAACTGCGCCCGCAGGCATCCCAGGACCCTACCTTTCTAAGAACAAAGATGAAGACATTCTGCCCGCGGAGTAAGTGCAGTACCCCCCAGGGATGTGTCCTCACTAGAACACAGCTCCCCATTCCCAGTCCTGGGCCCTCCGGCGGTTTTCGGGGAGCGTGCTCAGAAGGTGCTGCGTTTCCTCAGTGCGCCGCACACACACCCCGACTGCGGGCAGGCAGTGCGCAGAGGTGTGAGCAGTGGCCCTGCTCTGTACTGTGTGCCCTTAGACCCAGTCGCTTAGCCTCTCTCTGTGACTCAGTTTTCACATCTGTAAAATGGAGCACCGGCAGAGAGCGCTGTTGTCAGGCGCGAAGGAAGCAAAGCGCAGAAGATCCAAAGTAATAAGCAGACCGCGAACGCCGGCCCGGCTGCAAAGCAAGCAGCGGGGGGCGCCCCCGTCGCCGCACCTGCGCGGCCCTGCCCCACGTAGACGCACCTTTGCTCCGCGCACCGGAGCGGGCCCCTGCGCCGAGGGCAGGGGCGGGCTCAGCGGAGGCCGCAGCCCGCACCTGGCGAGTGTCTGCCGGCCGACGGGCGCCGCGTGACTACAGAAGCAGCAAGCGCTCTTCTGGGCCCGGATCGGCCGGGTCTTCCTACGCGCGCGGCCGGGGGAGCGCACCGGGCGCGCGCGCCCGCCCGCAGCTGACAGCGGCCGGGCGCCCCCGCACCTGACCCGCGCCCCGCCCCGCCCGCCGGCCCACGTGACGGTTTGTTTTCGGCGGCCCGCGGGTAGCGTGTTGGCGCGCGCGGCCAATGGCAGCCCGGCCGCGCCGCTCACCAGTTCCGCGGCGGCCAATCCCCGGCGGGCGGCGGGCTCCGCGCGCGGCCCCGGGGCCAGGTCGGCGGGAGCCCGGCCCGACGCCCCCGCGGCCCCCGCCCCTGCGCGCCCACCTCCCCCCCCCCCCAACCCCGGACCTCCCCCCTCCCACCCCGCTCCACTCACCGGCCGCCGTCCCACAGCAGGGGGGCACCCACCAGGCCGAGGAGAAGATGGTGGCGATGACCTCCTCGGGGAACAGGGTGACGTTCCGCTGCACCTGCAGCAAGTTGAGCACCAGGGCCAGCACGACCCCCACCGAGAACAGCACCAGGCTTCTCTGCACCAGGTGGTGGTGCCAGCTGCCGGGGGGGCCGCCGCCAGCGCCGCGCCCCCCCGGCCCGGGGCTCCGAGGCCCGCGAGCCGGCGCGGGGTCTGGGTCCGGGCCGCGGCGGGCCGCCAGCGCCGCGGGGCCGAGCATGTCCCCCACTTTGGCCGCCAGCCCTCCGGGCCCGGCTCGCGGGAGGCTCCGGTGCCTGGCGCCCTGAGCACAGGAACAGCTCCAGCAGTGGTCGTCCAGCCTGGGCATCGGTCCCCGGGCGCCGGCCGGCGTTCCTGCAGGGGGAGGGGGCGGGACCCCGTCAAGTTCACGGCCGCCGGGTGGGGACGCTACCCCCACCCCCCTCAGCCCACCTGGCCGGTGCGCCGACGGGGGAGGGGGGCGGCCAGGTGTCCGGAGCAGCTGCGCCGCTCTGCGCGGAAGCAGGGCACGCACCTCGACTGCCGGCCCGTCCAGCCCGAAAGTTTCCCGGACCCCGCCCGCGAGCTGCGCCAAGTTCCCGGGGCCGGCGGACGGAGGGGGGCACTGAGCCGGCCCGCAGGGGTCAGGGGTGCAACCCCGCCCCGGGGCCGGGCCGGGGGCGCCCGGATCCCCGGCTCCCGACCCGAGCTCGGCGCCGGCCCGCATCGACCCCGGGGCATCCCCAGCGCGCCCCACCTACCTGTCCGAGGGGCGCCCGCGCGCGGACTCGCTGTGGAAAGTGGCCACGGCCCGGACCGCTTGGAGTTGGGCCCTGGGCGCGGGGCGCGCGGTGTAGCTTTTAAGGCGGGCGACGGTGGCGGGGCCGCGGGTCACGTGACCCTGCCCGGCCCGCCGCTTGGGGGCGTGGCCTCCGCGCGCCCCGCCCCGCCCGCGCGCCCGTCCGCTCGGGGTCTGGTGAGGCGGCCGCGGCCAATCGGGGGCGGGCGGCCCATATGACGTCAGCACACGCCACCGCCGCCTCGCGCCCGGCGCTGGCTCGGGAGCGCGGACGGCGGGCGGATGGACTGACGGACCGAGGGGGCTTCGGGGACTCGCCGGCCGGGCCTGGGTGGGAAGAGCGGGGCTGGCCCGGAGCGGGTGGGCGGCATCCCTCGGTTGAACAACCTGGGCCCTCGATCGTCACGTAGACGTGGCCCACTGATGAGCTTCCCCTGCTGACCTGGCCCCTCCACTGGGCGGGCAACAGGTGATCGCTATGCACCTGCCGAGTCACCTGACGATGCTCCGACCTCTGTCGTGTGGCCGGCTTCCGTGGCGCCGGCTGGTCACCACACCTGCTAGTTTACGGCGAGTGTACTGGTGCGTGCAGTGCCCCGGGGCTCGGAGGCGCGCTGCTCCGCTGTGTGTGTGTGTGTGTGTGTGTGTGTGTGTGTGTGCGCGCGTGCGCGCGCGCAGGCGTGCGTGCTGTTGAAGGTGCATCGCCGCTTCCCCGCGGCAGAGCGGTCCTCAAACCTCTGGTCCACGTGACGTCTGTTACGAAAATGCAAATGGTAAAAATCTCATTCGTCTTTCCTTAGCCACCACCATTCAAGAAAAAAAGGAAATCTGAACTCTTGACTCTCCTCTTGAAGAGTAGATTACTTTACCGCGTTGGTGCGTGAGTGTTTGTGTCCTGCTGGCCAACGTGTGTCACATCAGGCCCCACAAAACCCACATCTTGTTGAGCGAGGTCCTGTTGTTTCGCGGGGTCTTCAGCAACCGTAGGGGAAGAGTCAGGTCTGCGGCACTGTCCGCGGAGGAGCAGAGATTGGGAGGAACTCGGACCTTGAGAGCAAGTCTGATGGCCACGACGTCGCACAGACTCAGGCGGTGTGAGGTTCCACTGTGTGGCATCTCCAGTATCGGGGCTTGTGGCCATCTGCCAGAATCTTAAAAAAAAAAAAACAAAAACAGCCTGTTTCCGATTCCGTGTCTCCCTCTCTCTCTGCCCCTCCCCCGTTCATGCTCTGTCTCTCTCTGTCCCAAAAATAAATAAACGTTGAAAAAAAATTAAAAAAAAAAAGGGGTGCCTGGGTGGCGCAGTCGGTTAAGCGTCCGACTTCAGCCAGGTCACGATCTCGCGGTCCGTGAGTTCGAGCCCGGTGTCAGGCTCTGGGCTGATGGCTCGGAGCCTGGAGCCTGTTTCCGATTCTGTGTCTCCCTCTCTCTCTGCCCCTCCCCCGTTCATGCTCTGTCTCTCTCTGTCCCAAAAATAAATAAACGTTGGAAAAAAAATTTTTTAAAAAACACAAAAAAAACAAATAACAACAACAACAACAAGAAAACAAAAAACCAGAAGCAGCCTCCTGAGATATTGATGTTTCTCAAAGTTCCTGGTTTTGGTGGTGGGGGGTGGAGGCAGGATTCGCATGCATTTTTCATGATTAAACAGGAGACTTCAAGGAAAAGCAGTGCTTGCAGTGCTGGGGTCACACTCCTTGACTTTAAGGGGTGTTGCCCTGGGAGAGTTTTGAGGAGCGCTGGGGGAAGACATTTGCCACTGGTTAGCTGGTCACTGTTGCCCCCCCCCCCCCCCCCCCCCGCCAGTAGTGGGTTTTCGGCCACGGTTCACTTGCAGGCCAGACACAGCCTGGTCGTGGTGTAGGTATCCCACACCCAGTCCAACATACCATGCTGCTGTGACCTCTTAACCTAATCTACGTCCGCGAGAGCATACATTTTTAAGAAGTGTCATCATCACGCGTTATGACAAAGTGGCTTTCAAACCGTCGTGCACAATCTGGACGTGGCATTTGTGAGGGATGTGACTTGTTTACATTTCTCGAGCATGACCCAGACAAAGTGGGGGTGGGAACGGGGAGGGGGGGTTCCGTGGTCACGTCTTCTCGTGGGAAGGGCAGGAGGCTCTCACCCTCTCTCCGTCTGCCCGGGCCCCCACTATAAACTCGGTTTCCGGAGGCTCGCAGCACTTTTGACCTCATAGCTCGCTGTGATCTGGGTCCTGGCCATTTTCTCCAGCGCGCCTTGTGTAAGTGCGTCCTGTCGTAGGAGCCTTGGGACTTTGTCAAAGCAAGAAAAGCAGAGGCTGCTCTGCTGCCCACCGGCAGGACGTCAGATGATCAGTGGGGGCACGCCTATCCAACCAGACGCCGAATAGTCGCCTCCTTCTTCAGTCCGTCCTCAGAAGCCTGCGCGTCTCTCCCCTCCTCGCCCCACCCCCATCAGCCTCAAGCGCTGGGTAGAAACAGGACAGAAACACATTACACATCACACAGGCACCTTGAGAAGCACTGATACACTCAACGCATGGACCTCACAGAGATGTGTCCCTCCCACCGTCTTGACCCTGAAATGTGGGCATGTCACGGACTCTGATAGGAAACGCCGGTAAACGCACGGAGCTTCTCGCCAGCTTTCAGAAACTGGCTTATTCGGGTCTATAAGGCCCAAGAGGCAGAAGCGACAGCTCTTTGCTTCCCAGCGGAGCTGCTGTATATGCGGATTCCTTACAGCACAGAACTCCGTGTATCTGTCTTCCAGGGTGTAAGGTGCCCTCGGTTTTCTTTACGTTTTCCCTCTTGCCACTCGGCCTGGCCGTGCAGACCTTCCCAGTGTCATTTTGAGTTGTCATCCTCCTTCCGGACAGGTACAAACTTTATGAAAGTATTTTATGGCTTCCTGTGTGGAAAGGGACTCTCCGTCCCACGAGCTTATTGATGAAGTCTGTTCACTTGGCCCACCTTTCTGTCCACCTGAGCCGCTGTCAGCACAGCCCAGCCTCTGACTCTGTGTTCCCTCCCATCTCTACTGGGTCCTTGTGAATCAGGGGGCCTCCCGGAGCCACGCAGAGGCCCACAGACCACGTGGGAGGGTGCTTGGGGGCTGCGTTCTGTTGGGTCCCTGCTGAGGGCTGTCGGTGTGGCCTCCATCCCACAAAGGGTTTGTCGCTGCATCCCCAGGGTATGTATCATGGGAGTCTGGTCCCACGAATGAAGTTAGTCTAGGGGAACGGCAACGGAGGAATGTGAATTTGCAGTCCTGGAAACCACAGCCTTGGTATCGGAAACCATATTCAAGTATTTTGAGAATTTGCAACTCAATCAGCCCCTGCCACGGATGGATCACAGTTGTTGTTGTCCTTTCTCTAATAAATGAGGGCTGTGTCTCAACCATGACGGGATCTGCTCTCCCTAGCCCCAGTTACTCTGACTTAAGTATTTAGGGAAATGTGTTCAGGAGGGTAACATTTGGTTCTTAACGGCATCCCCGGAGGGTAATCCGTGTAGATGTGCCATCATGTGAGGAGAGTTTACTCCTCACTTATGTCGCTTATGGACTAAAGGTAGCACAGTGCCTTCTTCCCAAATCGCTGACCCAGGACACAAGACCTCTGTAGCTCTTCTGGACACAGAAGACTCATGGGAAGAAAGGGAGGACATGGTGTCTCAGATATTTGAGAGGTCATGCAGTGAGCAATCTGCTGCCTTTTTCTTTAAAGAAAAAAACACATTAGTAACCATTTATAATAAATACTCTTAAAAAATAGGGTAGATGACTAAGTATATTATTTTTAATGGAAAAATATCACATGCTCCCTGCAAAACATTCAGAAAGCATGCAAGAATATATTTAAAAACCTCATAATCCCAGTGACTAAACATAATGTAACATTTGGGGGTGTGTATTTCCACATTTTTTTCTCTATGCATAAATTGTGTGTGTGTGTGTGTGTGTGTGTTTCAAAAAAAAAAACAAACACGAATAAGATCACACTTCGCATATAATGGAACCAGAACTTTGGAGATAATGAGTATCTTTCAGAGTCAATCAGTGTAGACTGTGTTATCATTTTTATACAGCTTTATTAAGATATAATTCACGAACCACGCAATGTACCCATGTGAAGTGTACAATTCGAAGGCTTTTAGTATATTCACGGATCTGTGCGACCATCACCACCGTCAATTCTAGAACATTTTCATCGACCCGAAAAGAAACTCAAGCTGTAGCTCACATCTCCGCTACCCCCCTCCTCCCCACCTCCCAGCCTCCTCTCCTCAGCCCTCGGCAACCAGTAATGTACTTTCCGTCTCTATCTATAGCTTTTCCTGTTCTGGAAGTTTATTTGAATGGGATTATATAACATGTGGTCTTGGGGGACTGGTTTCTTGTACTCAGCATAATGTTTCAAGGTTCACCCATGCTGTATCGTGTGTTAGTACTTTACTCCTTTTTATGGCCGAATAATATCCTGTTATGAGGAAATGCCCGTTTTGTTTATCCATTTGCCAATTGATGGATAATTGCGTTGTTTTCACTTTGAGGCTCTGATGAACAATGCCCCTGCGACCATGGGCGTGACCGTCTCTGTGGGGGGCGGGGGGGCACGCTTCCCTTCTCCCAGGTGAGGCTGCCCGCAGTGCAGGTGCTGCGTCCAGTGGTGACTCTGTCTTTAATCATTAGCGGAACTGCTAGACTCTTTTCCAAAGCAGCTGCCCAGTTCACATTCCCGCCAGAGTATGAGGGTTCTGATTTCTGCACATCCTTTCTATTCATTTTATTTATTTATTAAAAAAAAATTTTTTTTTAACATTTTATTTTATTTTTTGAGAGACAGAACGCGAGCAGGGGAGGAGCAGAGAGAAGGGGAGACAGACAATGTGAAGCAGGCTCCAGGCTCTGAGCCGTCAACACAGAGCCCGACGCGGGGCTCGAACTCATAGACCGTGAGATCATGAGCCGAGCCGAAGCTGGACGCTTCACCGCCTGAGCCACCGGGCACCCCACCCCGTTCTGCACATCCTTTATCAACACCTGTCACTACTCGCCTGTTTGAGTCTCATTATCCCAGGGGGTGTGAAGGGGTTCGGTCCCGATTCCGAGAGCAGGACCGTGTTCTTGGATGTCGAGGAACATCTTGGCTTGCACGCTAAGACTTTATTGGTGAGTGTCACCCCCTCAAGAGTGGGGGAAAGAAGCGAGTACACACATGCAGGGGCCACACGGGCGTCCTCTGCTCTGCGGGACCGGTCCTGTGGGGGAAGAAGTGTGGCTGTTCGCTCTCTGCTCCTGTCTCCAGCGGGCCCAGGTTTGCTCCAGCGTTGTTCACCCCTCTGCTCTCCTTGTTCTAATACTCCGCGCCCCGGTGCCCCTGCCTGTGCGGGAAGGCTACTCAGACCCTCCTCTGTTCCCCCGCAAGCGGGAAACAAATCTCCCATGTGAAAGGTGCCCTCCCTGTCCCAGGAGGTGAAGAGGCACCCTTACGACCAGCGATGGGAGATTTAGGGCCGAGAAGGCTGTATAGACAACCCTTGTTACTTTCTACTAATTTACTCCCCAGCCCAAGTCTGTTTAGGATCCCTCACTACCACCGGAAGCTCCCAAAGTTAAGCTTTTCTGGTCTCGTCAATTCCTCACGGGTCCGTCGTCTCTTTGTCTCAAAAGCGGAAAAACTGCCCGCCTCGGTCATTTCTCTGGGTCTCAATTTCATTCGCGGGCCACCGCGAGCACGTGATAAAACGCTGGTTTTCTGTCCTGTCGATCTGTCTCACATAAATTTAATTATTACTCCAGGGGCAAGACCTCGAAGGATAGAGAAGGATGCTTCCGTCCTTCCCAGACCACCTTCTTGGCTGCGGCAGGTTATGGGCGCATCCATCAGAGACCATCCGTAGGGCGGCCGAAGCCATTGGACGAGGGACCAAGGCAGAGTGTGTAGGATGAGAAACCAGATGAGCCTCCGACAGCCCTGGGAAGGGAGAGGAGGAAAAGAGGCGGCAAAGCGTGTGGGGGTGGGAGGTCCAAAGGGGCGGGAAGAAGATAGGGCCTCCAGAAGTCCGGGGGCGTGAGCTCCAGGAAGGAGGGCCGGCCGTGGCAAAGAAGGCAGGCCGCTCCTCACTGCCCCACGGAAGTGTGCGGCGATGCGGGGCCGCTGGGAACCCCGAGGAGAGCTGGAGCCCAGGAAGGTGACGCAGCAAGTGTAGACAAGACGGCGAGAGGCTGGGAGCCGCACAAGAACGTGAGGCGGAGGCAGCTTTCTTCTGTTTCAAAAATGGGGAAGACGGGAGCAAATTTAAATGCTGCTGGAAGGTTCCAGCAGAGACGGATAAAGGGGAAGGACGTGGGGGAAGAGTCCTGCGGAGGCTGGGTAGGCATTTCCTGTAATTACCCAGAGGCCACCTGTAGGGTAGAAAAGACTGGAGTCCTGGGTGGGCTGCAGGGCGTCGCCCTCAGGCAGTTCCGGTTTTTGCCCGAGGAGGAGGAGGAGGAGGAGGAGGAGGAGGAGGAGGAGGAGTGGTTCAAGGGAGGGAGGGGCTGGTTCGAAGAGACTGCAGTCTGGGTTTCAGTGTGGACGGCCTGGCTGAGGTTTCTGCCGGGATCCCGCAGGGGCCTCGGGGCGGTGTGACTATTGTGAGCCACACCCTGGGCCGGCGGGGAAGAGAAGGCCCGCCCTCTGAGGCATCTAGAACTGGCCTCTTCTGGGACAAAGTGGCAAGGAAGTCCCGGCCCCTGACTGGTGGTTGAAAGGGGCCCTGGGGCCCAAGCAGGGCTGGGGGGGGGGTGGGTGGGGGGGGTGGGGAGTGCAGCAGGGAAGGTGGGGGGCCGCCTCTCCTGGAGGTCGGCTCCACCCCGGCGGGGTCATCGTTCCGCCCACTGATGGAAACCAAGCAGTCACAAATTTGTTACTGGAGGTGACACCTGGTGTGGAAGAGGCCACGGGAAGCTTTATGAATGCATGGTTTCAGAGGGAGACAGCAGCTGCAGACGATGACAACGTCTGTGCCGTGGCCCCAGGATTGGGTGGCTGCGGTGGTGTGGAGTGAGTCACTGGGGCCGGCGAGGCCGAGGCGCAGAGCGGCCGGGGTTTGGATGGGTCATGTTTGTGGAGGACGAAGTTGCTTAAGCCAGTGGCACACCTGCCATGTGAAGGTGGGCCGTGTGGCTGGGGCCTGAGGTCCTGGGGAGCGAAGGCAGTTGCCCGGGAGGGCGGAACAAGGCCGTGGCACACCCGTGGCACACCGGCGTGCCGGGCTGGCTAGCGTCCCCCCGCATCCTGTCCCTTCTGGGACCACAGAATACACCCTTGTTTGGAAATTTGGTCGTTGTGCAGGTGACTGGTCAAGATGAGCTCATCTCGGACCTACTGGAGTAGGTTTGGCTCTTAATCCAACAGGCCCGATGTCCTTAGAAGGAGAGGGGAGCCACAGAGGAGACACGGGAGAAGGCCACGAAGCCGCAGAGGTGGAGGTCACAGGGATGCGGCTCCCAGCCCCGGGGAGGCCGAGGGCTGCCAGGAGCAGGAGGGGCAAGGACAGTCCTGCCCCCAGAGGCTGCGGAGGCGCGAGCGTGCCCACACCTTGACTGTGGGCTCCGTCCTGGCCGGCGGGCCTGGGAGGGGTTGGAGCTCTCTGCTGAGTCCCCTCCCTCCGTGCGGGGCTTTCCCAGCTGCAGGGGGCTGGCAGGAGGGGAGGCACTAGGGGTGGGGGGTGGCTATAGGGCAGGGGTCCCGGGGGGAGCGGGCTGGCGCGGGTGGGATTCCCGCGGGGGACGGTCCGGAGGAGGAAGCACAGCCGGGTGGCGGGGACGGAGGCGTGTGCGGGGCGTGTGCGAGGCGTGTGCAAGCTCGCGAGCTCATCCGTCGTGCCTCACGGCCCTGTTTTCTGTTTTCCTTGGTTACCGTCCAAAATGCAAATGCCCGATATCACCTCTGTTGTTTAGTCCTCGCACACACCTGCCAGACCGTCATCGGGGACGTCAAGTGAAGCAACGGGGTCCCGAATGAAACTTGCTCAGAGCTACTGCGCACTGTTGAGTGGCAGAGCGGGGTTCAAATCCAGGTCCTTCCGAGTCGCGAGAGGCTGCTCCCCCGACCCCTCTACCTGCCCCTCCACCTCCAGCCCCCTCCCCTTCCCCCGCCCCCCACCGCTGTCATTCACAACCCCTCTCGGGGCCTCTGCTGTATATGCCGTGCTGGGCACACTGGGGGCTCAGCCCCTGCACGTGACCTGGAGGAACCCCCAGGAGAGAACGGCACGGTGTGACTTTCCCAGGGGCCGCGGTGGCAGGTTGTCCCCAACTTAGTGGCTTCAAATAACAGATGTGTTATCTTAGCGTTCTGGAGGTCGGACGCGGGAAATGGGTGTCAGTGAGTGGAAATCAAGGTGTCCCCGCGTGCGGCTCCTTCCGGAGGCTCCACGGGAGAATCCATTTCCCTGCCTTTCCCATTTCTGGAGACCACCTACTGTTCTTGGCTCTCCGCCCCTTCCAAGTGTCAGTCCAGCCTCTGCCTCCCGCCTTACGTCTCCTTGTCTGACTCTCCTCCCCCAGCCTCAGTCACGTCTCGGGACCCTCGCACCCACATAGGACCCACCGGACGATCGCCCGGTCTCGAGACCTCCAAGATCCTTAATGACATGTGCAAAGGCCCGTTGCCGTGGAAGGTGACACAGGCTCTGGGGTTGGAATGTGAACAGAAGGGTAGAGGCTGTTGCTCCCCGTGCCCGAGGGGAGGACAGAGTTTCCAGGCACCGCGGCAGGCTTTCTCGCGGAGTTTAACGCAGAATGCTAGGGAACAGAGGTGCAACGATGAGAAAAAGCTCCTCAGGAGGTGGGATGTTTGCACTGGGTCTGGAAGGACGAGTCTGTGCTGAGGAGAAGCGGAAACACGGCAGGAGGCAGATGGAATAATGCACAGTGGTGCGACGTGCCAGAACTTTGCGGGCAGGGCTGCGCGTGCTGGGAGCGCGCCTGGGGAATCTGGGAGAGATGAGCTGGGCCACGTCCTGCGGGAGGGACAGGCTGAGAAGCTTGGCCTTTATCCTGTGGGTTCGTGTCTCCAGACCTTGTTCGGTCGTGTGTTCCTTTTGGCTGAGCCGATCTTAGCTCGCACGCCCAAGTATATCGGTGTGTTTATGAATTACCCGGGCATCGCTGTGCTGATATCTTGTGTATGTCGTAACACGCGTAAGGCAGAGAAACCTAACAGAGCGCCTGAACCTTGGCTGGCTGCCTGGCCACCAGGTAGAGACCGCAGCTCTCAGGCTCCCTTCCAGCAAGGTGTGGTCCCATGCCTGAGCTTGGGCTGATAGGATGTGCACGGACGTGCCACGGGCAACTCCCGGCCCGTGTCTCTAAACACAAACCGGTTTCCTGGATTCTCTTTGTTCCTGCAGCTGGAAACGTAGAGAAGTGAGCCAGCTTCTACTATGCGGGCAAGATGATACAGGGCCGTAGGGCCCTGGGGTGACCCGGGAAGTCAACCCACTCACCTCCAGGTGGCTGGGGGAGACAGGGCTCAGCTCCCGTCTGAGTCACCTTGTTTTCAGACTCCTATATAGCGGTTCTGTTTACCCCTAATACACATGAGGGGTTCACGTTTAAGCTCAAGCTGTTTTCTTTTGTCTTATTTTATTTTATTTTATTTTGAGAGAGAGAGAGCAAGGGAGAAGGGCAAAGAGAAAGAGAGAGAAAGAGAGAGAGCGAATATCCCAAGCAGGCTCTGTGCTCAGCACGGAGCCCAGTGTGGGACCCCAGCCCATGACCCTGGGATCTAGACCTGAGCTGAAATTAAGAGTCGGACGTTCAACCGACTGAGGCACCCGGGCGCCCTAGTTTTTTTGTTTTGTTTTTTTTTCATACTTCTCCCTGATAGACAACAAGGCTGTGCATGCAAGAAAATATTTTCATGGTCACTTCCCCTTCCTCATAGAGAATTGTAAAGATGTTGTTAGAATTACATAGAGCGTAAGCCGTATCTCTGTTAAGATGGCCTCTAGGCCAGCTCTGGGCTTCGGCGGGGAAGCGGGCCACAGAGTGACGGTGGCTTGAGTTGGTAGGATGGGAGGGGGCTTTGATCTGGGGGTTCTGGGGTGGAGAGTGGTGGGTGGCCGTGCCTTCTGTCCCTTCAGTCCCCGGGACGAAGGGTGCCTTGCTGGCAAGGGCTGAGCCCCGCTGGGATGGGCCCTGTGGCCTGGAGAGTCTGACCGAGCACAGAGCCCACGTCCCCCCTGCGTGGCCCTTCAGGCCCGGGACCTGTCAGGGAGAAACAGCTTATCAAGCAGCTTATCGTGTCTTGTACTTGGCTGAGCCCAGGAGATGGGGGTGGGGACAGAGAAGCCAGTTCTCAGAACAGAAGGTGGAAAGCCCTGGCTGGACCTGGCTGGAAAGACCTTCGGAAGGGAGCCGAGGGCTGTAGGCCGGGGCCAGTGGTTCCTGCAGGACTGGGGGATGTTTGTCACTTCCCCTGGTTTGTTGGTTTTTATCCCTTGTCAGCTTCCCTGCGGTTGTTGGCAACAAAACCTTTGAGACGAAAAAGGGGCATTCGTTGTGTGCCCTTGTTCAAGGTTGACAGGAGACAGGGAGGGAGAGGAAACCACTGCTGTTTGGCAACCAGGCTTGGGGTGGGGTGGAGGGACCCGGGACAGGACCCTAAGGGACAAAGTGCGTGATGGCAGCAGAGAGAGGGCAGAGGGCTGGGATCCCAGACCCGGCAGTTGCCTGAAGGCACAGGTGCCTGGAACCCCTCAGAGACGGCTGACGGGCAGAGATTGTGGCGTGTGCACGCAGAGCGGTATCGCTCGGCCGCAAACGAGAACGAAGCGCGTCCACCGGGACAGCGTGGGTGGACTTCGAGGGCACTGTGCACGACAGAAGCCAGTCTCAGAGACACTAGCACTGTGCACGTCACTCCATCACAGGTCCCTAGAGGTGCCGAGTTCACAGGGACGGAAAGCAGAAGGGTGGGCACTGGGGGTGGGGGGGGAGGGGGAGGGGGGTTAGTGTTGAACGGGGACAGAGTTACAATCCAGGATGACGGAAAGTTCTGGAGATGGGCGGTGGCGGTGGCTATACAGCAACTGAGTGTACAGATAACCGCACAATGGCGTCCTTACAACGGTTAAGGTGGTAAATTGCATGTTTTGTGGATTTTGCCCCAACTAAAAACTGTGAGAGAGGGGTGCCTGGGTGGCTCAGTCGGTTGGGCATCCGACTTCGGCTCAGGTCACGATCTCACGGTCTGTGGGTTCGAGCCCCGCTTCGGGCTCTGTGCTGATGGCTCGGAGCCTGGAGCTGCGTGCTTCGGATTCTGTGTTTCCCTCTCTCTCTGCCCCTCCCCTGCTCATGCTCTGTCACTCTCTCTCTCTCTCTCAAATAAATAAACACTAAATAAAAAAATTAAAAAACAAACAAACAAAAAAACTGTGAGAGGAAAGAGGGAAAGACGTAGAAATGACCGTGGCCTGGTTCTCCCGTGTGCGCGTGGTCACGTCGGGCCTGTGTCCCGCGGCCCCGGGCTGGCGAGCCAAAGCAGAGAAGAGAGAGACCCGGGAGGAAGAGGGGCCTGTCGCCTGGTGCCATGCCGTCCGTGTCCTCCGCAGCCGGGGACCGCAGCAGCGTCAGAGATGACAGAAGGCCTTTGTCAGGCTTCTTTCTCTCTTTCAAGTGTCTTTTCTGAATATTCACTGTCCTTTCCCCCACGCGCTCCCCACACTTGACTTGTAGTGTCACTTATCTCTGCACGCTGAATAGTCACAGTTGCTAAAAGGCGCGGGCTGCGTGACAAGAACGTTCTTGGATGACCTGGGGTTTCCGCGGCTCCCTCGGGTCGTCCGCTAGGTTGGGCTCTTTCAGAAAGATTCCTCTGGGGTCATCGTCATCCTCTGCCCCCCGGACCCATCTCTGCCCTGCCCGGCCACCGCCTGGCCGCTGCGTGTCCTGTGCCCACTGTGGGAGACTGCTTTGGGGAGGAGGGCTTGCCCTCCGGAGGCCCCTCCAGCCCCCCTCCCAGCTGCATCGACCCCACGGTGGGCATGACCTTCCCCTTGGTTCGTCTGTAGACACCCGGCTGTGCCTGGTTTGTTCCCTTCCCCCTGGCCTCCTCCCTAAGTAGTCCTCACCAAGTCTTTCCTTAACAATCCGGGGGAGTTCGATCTCCCACTCGGGCCTGGTGGAATCACTGTTACCTCCTCTTGTGCTTCTCCCAGCAAGAAGCTTCCAGAAATTTCTGAGGACAGCAAGCCCGGTGGCCATTCACGAGGTTATCGGAAAGACACCGAAGGTTCTGAAAATGTCCCCAGGGCCTAGTGGCGTTGCCGCTGCCGTGGGAGTGCGGGCTTCCCTGGAGAGCCGGGCGACGTGGCCACTGCATTGAGTATCCCTAGGGGCCGTCACCGTGAGTGAGGGGCTTAGGACGCACTGAATCTGAGCCATCCACGGATATTGGGAAAACTCTGGGCCTGATAAAAGCCGCATTTGTCTTGTTACTGCGCTGGTATTAGTAGGTACAATGGGATTGTGGAGAGTGGAACTGATAGAAATCAAGGTACCAGTGGGGCCACACTAGCTCCAAAGACTTCTAGTGGAGAATCCGTCCTTGCCTGTCTGGGTTCTGGCCAGCCACCTCTCACAGCCCCCTCCCTCCAGTCTCTGTCCCGGTCGTCACATGCCCGTCTCCCGTCTGGTGTGTTCCTTCCATGTTTCTCCCCTCTTGTCATAACACACGGGTCCCACTCCAGCAGGACCTCATATTTATTTTGTTTCTTTTTAGGTTTATTATTTATTTATTTATTTATTTATTTATTTATTTTAGTTTTTTTTTTTTTTAATGTTTATTTTTGAGACAGAGAGAGACAGAGCATGGACGGGGGAGGGGCAGAGAGAGAGGGACCCACAGAATCGGAAGCAGGCTCCAGGCTCCGAGCTGTCAGCACAGAGCCCGACGTGGCGCTCGAACTTACAGACCATGTGATCGTGGCCTGAGCCGAAGTCGGAAGCTCAACCGACTGAGCCACCCCACTATTCATTTATTTTAAGGGAGAGAGAGCACGTGAGCAGAGGGAGGGCAGAGAGAGAGGGAGGGAGAGGAAGAGAGAATCCCAACAGGCTTTGTGCTGTCAGCGCAGAGCCCGACCTGGGGCTGGAACTCACGAACCATGAGGTTGCGACCTGAGCCGTTATCAAGAGTCGGACACTCCACCGACGGACCCACCCGCATGCCCCAGGACCTCATCTTTATTAATTCCACCTGCAACAACCCTATTTCCAGAGAAGGTCGCGTTCACGGGTCCCGGGGGTTAGGACTTGAACACATCCTCTGGGGGACACAATTCAACCTTTCAGAGTACCGCTTGGTTGAAAGCAGGGATCTTAGGCAGACCCAACTGTAACAAGAAGGTCACGTAGGCAAGTCAGAAGAAGCAAAAACAAGAAAATAAAAATGACCTATGGTTCCCAGACTCGGAGGTGATCATGGTATGTGCACACGACCAGATCTTTTACTCGTGTAATTACACTTGTCAGCCTGTGGACAAGTATCATTAGGATTGTACTGTACCTAATACTTTGTTGCTTTGTCACTTTCCTCTTGCCCCCGACGGTTCGATAATCCAGGGTAAACATCAACCTGGGGTAAGAAACATTTGGCCACCGCGATGGTTACTGGCTACATGGGGTGTGTGTGTGTGTGTGTGTGTGTGTGCGCGTGCGCGTGACAAATTTCTTAGCCTATCCTATCAGTGGACACTCACAGATAGCCTCCTATTTTTCATCATCAGAAACAAAGCTTCAACAAATACCTTCGTAGCTAAATACGTACGCACATCTTTCTTCTTTCGCCTTAGGAGAAACTTCAGCACTGTCTTTTGAAGTTCGTCCTCTGTGCCTCATGGGTCACATGGCTCCTGTTCTGCTTTTCATTCACAATCATTTCCTGTTTCCCTATTTTTTTTTTGTTTTAAATCAGAGCTGAGCTTAAATCTGTGGTTGAACAAGAAACCCTTAAATTGGTTATAATCTGAAATATTTACTGGCACTTTGAAGACAAAACAGTGTATAAAGTTCATCAATGAACGGGATAGCTGTGTTTCATCAGTGCAAGATTTAGCTTCTGTTGCTCTGTATGCAATTTTGCGGTATGACAAACAATTGTATCTAGCTAATGGAATTCTTTTCCCTTTTTGCAATAAGTAGAATTTCATGAATTGTAATTTATTAATTATTATTAAGTATTGGACTAATTTCCTTCTTGCTGCAAGGTATTGGGATGTAAAATTTCTACATATTAAGAGTTGAGAAAAGAGATTAGCCTCCCCCTTCCCCACACTCAGGGCCACACCCACTGAAAACAGAGCCACTAGGTATTTGGGTGCGTGGGTGCCCTGTGACCTCACCGCAGATGACCCCGACCTCTAAAGGAGACAGGACTGCCTTCAGAGTGACCTGGGCTATGCCTGGGCTCAGTGTCAGTTTACTCAGGTGACCCACTCAGCAGCAAAAAACAATAAAATGTTTTGCAACCAAATGTGCATGGCTAAGATCCCTGCAAGGTTTTGCATCTGGTGAGAACAGAGTGAGATGGAAAGCTTCCTCTGATTTTCTGAGTTTGCCTGATCTGCTCAGGATCTCTGGTTTTTCTCCTGATTTGGGGCAATTAAGTACAGGATGTGTGCAGGGGCTGTGTGTTTGCATGCCAACTGCAGGGTGTGTGGTGTGAGTCGAGAAAAGTGTCTTCTGTCCTGAGCCCTGCCGTGTGTATTTTGAAGCTCTGTTATTAGGTGCATATGCCTTTATGATTGTTACAGCTTGATGATAAATAGACTCTTATTATTATGAAATGTTCCCCTTTTTCTGGTGATTCTCTGCTCCCTCCGCATCTTTGAGATGATGTCAGCACAGGGACTGTGGCCTTACCCATCGTGTCTGGGCCTTCTCCACCTTTTTGTTTCCAGCCTATCTGTGTTCACATTTAAAACACATCTTTTGTACCCAGCTTATCATTGGGTCTCCCTTTTTAAAATCCACTCTGCAGGTCTCTGCCTTTTCTTTGGGGAGTTTAATCCTCTATATTTATTGTAATTATTGATACAACTTGTGATCTATCATTTTGCTATTTGCCTTGTGTTTGTTTTTCTTAATTTTTTTTTAGCTGGTATTGTTCCTCTCTTCTTCCTTTCTTGTCTTTAGAGTTGCTTGATTTTTAGCATTCCATTTTATTTTTAATTTTTTAATTCTTTATTTTTTTTAAGTTTATTTATTTATTTTGAGAGAGAGAGAGAGAGAGTACAAGCAGGGGAGGAGCAGAGAGAGAGGGAAGAGAGAGAATCCCAAGTAGCCTCCATGCTCAACACAGAGCCCAAAGTGGGGCCCGATACCACGAATTGTGAGGTCATGACCTGAGCTGAAATCAAGTGTTGGATGCTTAACCGACTGAGCCACCCAGGCACCCCTATACCACATCTTCTTAATCCATTCATGAGTCAATGGACACTCGGGCTGTTTCTATAGTTTTGCTCTTGTAAACAATGCTGCTATAAGAATTGGGGTGCATGTACCCCTTTGAATTAGTGTTTTTGCATTTTTGGGGTAATAATTTTTGTACTCCTCCATGGTGGATTTATTACTATTAACAAAAAAATCCCAGGGAAATTTGTTAATTTTAATATCATAAGAACTTGAAAATAATGGAAAAGAGGTTTTTTACTGATTTTTTTAAATGAACACTCTTTTAAAAAAAAATTTTTTTAATGTTTATTTATTTTTGAGAGAGACAGAGAGAGAGAGTGAGCAGGGGAGGGGTAGAGAAGGAGACACAGAATCCGAAGCAGGCTCCACTCCAGGCTCTGAGCTGTCAGCACAGAACCTGACACGGGGATCGAACCCACGAACGGCAAGATCATGACCTGAGCCCGAAGTCGGATGCTTGACCGACTGAGCCACCCAGGCGCCCCAAATGAACACTCACAAGTGTACAAGAGGGTTGATGGTCTGACGCATTAAAGGTATTCAGGCAAACAAAATTGGAGGGCAGCGATCGCACTTTTGAGAATCACTTTTGACCTCGATAATTTTTCTTTCCACTGTGAACATGCAGGTTTGTAAATAAACACAGGTAACAGATTTTGTTCTGAAGCCAGGCATACACACGCCTTTGATGCATTAGCAAGGCGTGAGGATACGGTTCCCATTGTAGAAGTTACGCCTAACACAAAACCCAGCGAGTACCAGCCAATGGCGTCAGAATAGAGGCATCAGAGGCATGAGAACAATAGGCCAGCTTCTAGGAAAGCTGTTCATGATGCAGCAGAGGGAGAGGACAGTTGTCTCGAGGAGAAATATGGTAGATGGGCTTCCCGTGAGAGGGCACAGCCCCTCCAGGCAGAGAAGGCAGGACTGGTTTGAGTCCTTGCAACGCGGAGCAGATTTGAATCTTCCGGAAGCACCTCTCTGTCAAGGGTCTTCTCCAGACTCCTGCTCTCAGGGCAGCTCAGCCCCCACTGCGGGGGGGGGGGGGTGAGGGGGGCGGGGGACTCCCACTGCGCCCACCTGTCCCGCCCCCGCCTCTGCCGAATTAACCGCAGTAGTTGACTCTACTTGCGTCTTTTTTCCTACTTCCCCACTCGGCGTTTCTCCGCACTTGAGAGTTGGGGTGGGGGCTGTGGAAACTCTCTCTCTCTCCTTGAGACACCTCATTCCTCCAGTACCCTCTTTTTCACTTGTACCTTCAAAATCTCCCTGGGGCGCCTGGGTGGCTCAGTCGGTTGAGCGTCCGACTTCGCTCAGGTCACGATCTCACGGTCCGTGAGTTCGAGCCCCGCATCGGGCTCTGGGCTGACGGCTCAGAGCCTGGAGCCTGCTTCCGATTCTGTGTCTCCCTCTCTCTCTGGCCCTCCCCCCGTTCATGCTTTGTCTCTCTCTGTCTCAAAAATAAATAAATGTTAAAAAAAAATTTTTTTTTTTTAAATCTCCCTTTCTGCTGGCTCCTCCGTTTCAAATCCCCTTTAATATAAAGAAATTTGGTGAAGGCTTCTTCCAGAAACGTTTCACGATTTCCTTCCCAGGCGTGAACATGCGGCCAGTTATGTTAATTTCAATCAGTCTACATAGGAGGGATAAAATGAGGTCCTCTCAAAAAAAAAAAAAAAAAAAAAACCTACTCCGATGCCATGCATACAGAAAGCATTTAATAATTGCTTCATATTGCCGTTGTGGATAATATACATCTTTTGACAGCAGTTGCTTTCTTGTGGCATTGAAAAGGCAAAAGAGTAGGAAATACAAGATTTTCACCAAATATCTATCAAGTCCTATCTAATGCCTTCCCTGTCAAGCTTTAACGTGAACGCAGATTCCCAGGGGATCCCGCTACAGTGCAGATTCTGATGCCTGGGTCTGGGGTGGGGCCCAAGACCGTGCATTCCTCGCATGACCCCGGCGATGTTGGCCACAGACCCGGCAGTACCTTGCAGTAACCTGGGAACGGACATCCAGTTACTGGCACATTCAACCACTCGCCCTCTACTTGGGAACACTGAGAAGTTCCCGGGTGCTTGTTTATGGTGTCAGCCTCAATTTTCAACTCTTGGTGTGGAGTGACGCAACGTTTCGTGACTGTGTTTGTCACGTGCTTGCCTGGTGTTCAATACGTAAGACCGACGATAAGAAATCATGTTCATAGAACATTATTACAGCTTGATTTTGTTGCTGACGATCCCCGTCCTCGCCTGGCCAGTTGGGGGTCTGTGCGGGGGCCACTGTCTTAGACGGTTTCAGGAGTGTCGTGCCCTGGGACGCGGCATAACTGTTGTGTAACCACCAGCTCTAGGCTCTTGATGCTATTTTGGAGAGTGAAAGTCGTATGACGACTTATGCAGTGTGTTTGTTTATTTAAAATATTCCTACTTCCACAGATTTCTCTACCCGCCCCCCCCCCCCATCTCTCTAGAGAGAGAGAGATGGGTGGGGGACAGAATCTCAGTTTCCACACTCAGCGTGGAGCCCGACACAGGGCATGATCCCACAACCCTTGATCACAAACTGAGCTGAAATCAGGAGTTGGATGCTCAACGGACTGAGCCACCCGGGGGCCTAGATGTGAGATTCTTATAGAGGAAATGGGGTGATATATACAATTTAAAGTTCTCCTCACTTTCCCCATTTAACAGAGCAAGACAGAGGAAGATCAAGACTCATCTGTATTCAGTTGCTCCACTGGACACATCCAAGAGTCATCGTTCGTGCGTTACTCTTACTTCCTAGAACATTCTACGTGTCCATGACTAAGGGGGTGCGTGTATGTGTGCGCATTTAATCATATTATTTATTCATTTTTTTAAATGTATTTATTTGAGAGACAGAGAGAGCGGGGGGGGTTGGTCAGAGAGAGAGGGGGAGAGAGAGAATCCCAGGCAGGCTCCGTGCCGTCAGTGCAGAGCCCAAGGCGGGGCTCCAACTCACGAACCTCGAGATCGTGAGCTGAGCTGAAACAGAGAGTCGGACGCTTAACCGGCTGAGCCACCCAGGCGCCCCGGCGCGCGTTTGATTTTACAGGCAGTGTGGTGTCAGGGCAGTTCGGCCTCTGACTCAGAGGTTCTGAGTTCCAGTTCTGACTCAGCCACTCATCGCATGAGCTGGAAGAAGTCATGATCTTCCCGGAACTTCGGCTTCCTCAAACATCTGGAGATGATCAAGAAGTCCCAAGGTGACACCAAGGCGACTCCCAGCTCCAGGAGTCTGCTTCCCTCTCTCCTCCCATTCCTAGCCTGGGATGTTGGAAGCATTTCTCCATCAACACCAGGAGAAAAGAAGGTAGAAATGGCTTCGAGGAACGAGACGTGTGACTTTAGACGACACTAACATATTGAAAGATTCTAAATAGGGTGAGAATTACTTTTTCGTCTTGTGCTTGAGCAGTAAACACTGTGTTGTTCGTGTCCGGAGGTCGACGCCCGCGGAGGTGGGTCTCTGCTGCATCACCCACTGCCCTCTCCTCTCCGGGGCTGTGCCCTCTCCTCCGGGGCCCCGCGCTCATGGGTGAGCTCCTTTGGGGAGGCGAGTATGTCTGGCCCCCAGCTCTCATGACAGCCTGTCTCTGTCTGTCCCTGTGCCCAGGGAAGGTGCGAATGGTCCCCCAGGGTGGGGTGGGGGGTCTGGGGTAGGCTCCCCGCTCCCCAGCCCCCCGCGGCGCCTCCCTGCCCGCCTCCTGCAGCCCCACCGTCCACGCGGCCTTCTCTCCAAAGAGAATGTAGCTGCGGAAGTCACAGCTCCTCTAACACAGCGAAGCAGATTGACTCCGTCCGGTGTGGCCGCTTTGTAGGCGCTGGATGGTTCCAGTCGGGGCTGGAGGATGGGCGTCTGGCATGTGTCCCACAGGCGTTACCTCTCCTGACCGCTCTGGTCCTGACCTGAATCTACTGCATCATCGGCTCAGCATTATCGATTGGTCCTGTGCTGTCCTTTCCAAGCTGGGAGACCATCCAATTGGAGACAGGACAGCTTCCAGGAGTTTGGTCCCAGAGGTGCTTTTCTTGGGGACGCCAGTGGGTGGCAGAAAGGGGGTCTGCATCATCACCCTTTTGCGTGACGGCCGGGGTGCTACATTTGGGGGTGGATGCGTACCCACAGCTTCTGTTCTCTCTCTCTCTCTCTCTCTCTCTCTCTCTTAAAGACAGGGGCATTTGGGTGGCTCAGTCGATTGAGCATCTGACTCTTGATTTCAACTCAGGTCGTGACCTCAGGGTCTTGAGATCAAGTCCCAAGTTGGACAACAGACTGAGAGTGGAGCCTGCTTGGGATTCTCTCTCTCTCTCTCTCTCTCTCTCTCTCTCTCTCTCTCCCTCTGCCTCTCTCTTCTGGTCGTGCATGCTCTCTCTTTATAATAATAATAATAAAAAAGATAAGGTAGCAAGTCTGTAAGTTGAAGTCCTTTAAAACGGGGCTGTTCAGGGGCGCCTGGGTGGCGCAGTCAGTTAAGCATCCGACTTCAGCTAGGTCACGATCTCGCGGTCTGTGAGTTCGAGCCCCGCGTCAGGCTCTGGGCTGAGGGCTCAGAACCTGGAGCCTGTTTCCGATTCTGTGTCTCCCTCTCTCTCTGCCCTTTCCCTGTTCATGCTCTGTCTCTCTCTGTCCCAAAAATAAATAAACGTTGAAAAAAAAAATTAAAAAAAAATAATAAAAATGGGGCTGTTCAAACCTCGGTGTTCCTTCCCGTCACCTGGGGACCTCGTCGACCTGCAGGGGTTCATCGACAGGGCTGGGTGGGCTTGGGTTCTGCATTCTAGCAAGTTCCCAGGCAAAGCTGGTGTTGCTGGTCTGGGGACCACACTTGGAGTAGCAACCTTTTAGGAGAAACCTCATCATAATCCTTCGCATCTTCTTTTCCATCGTCTTCTGCTGTGTGAACTTGAGCGCTATTTTGGTAAGCATAAACTCTTGAATCGAAATGTGCGTCCAGAAATACACATTGTGCTGTCTGCTCTCAGCTTTGTCTTTTTCCTGAATCTCTTTTCCCTCAGATGTGGGTAAACCAAGTTGGGAGAGGATAAAAAAACCCTTGCCTGTAATTTATTTCCTTGTGAAGTGGGAAGTCAGGACAGCCCATGACTCACATAGCATAGGCTTATATATTGAAGGTAATCAAATGTTTGGGGCACCTCCTCTAGGCCAGACTCTGCGTCAGGCATCCAGGGGTGCAGATATACCCCAGCTCTTAATGAGCCCCCTTAGCGGAATCGTGTTAAGAATAGAAGAAATGCTTACAAGCTATTAAATAGGATAGGGATATGTCCAGTTTGCTACGTGCTATGATAGATTACTAGCCAAAAATTAAGATTTGATTTGTATTGGTGAAAGGCATGTGCTTCTAAACCAAGGCTGGGAGAACTGCCCTGCTGTCCAAGGCTCGGCTCAGCGGTCCTACTGTGATGCTCTCAGAAGGAGACGGTTTGTGGCTCTCCTGATGCCCCAGCACCTATCCTGGCTCTAGTGCACGTGCTATCCAACACCACTGGAAACCCTCTGCAAGCTGGGTTTGCGTCTTCACCATCGGGGGTTCCCCACAGTACGTAACACAGGCGAGTTACGCTCCAAGCGTCCCAGTGCCTCATGGCCACCACGCCCTGAGCTCGGACTTGGGTTTCCCTCCGCCGTGTTGGGTGGGACCAGCTGGACCACAATATGGGGGACAGAGTTCCTGTCCTTCCCCTTCCAGCAGCCTTCAGGCTCAGGGTACGAGACACAGTGATGTATTAATGAACAGACACCTCAAAATTCAGTGCCACCTGCTTGCAGGGCGCTTGGATTCAGGCTGATGTGTTGCAGGCAGGGGGGGACTGGCGGTCTCAGGAGGGGCGGGTGGGGACTTCCCGGGGGGGTGCTGGAGGCCAGCGACTCAGCTGCAACACCCATGCTTTATTATTTTATTTTATTTTATATTTGATTTTGTTTTATTCCTTCATAGATTCTCACTCTTTGTTTTATTTTATTTCATTAAAAATATATATATAATTCATTGTCAAGTTGGCTAACATACAGTGTATACAGGGTGCTCTTGGTTTTGGGCGTAGATTCCCGTGGTTCATCGCTTCCATACAATACCCAGTGCTCATCCCAACAGGTGCCCTCCTCAAAGCCCATCACCCATTTTCCCCTCCCCCCCCCCCACCTCCCCATCCACCCTCGGTTTGTTCTCTGTATTTAAGAGTCTCCCGGGGCGCCTGGGTGGCTTGGTCGGTTGAGCGTCCGACTTCGGCGCAGGTCACGATCTCACCGTCTGTGAGTTCGAGCCCCGCGTCGGGCTCTGTGCTGACGGCTCAGAGCCTGGAGCCTGTTTCCGATTCTGTGTCTCCCTCTCTCTCTGCCCCTCCCCTGTTCATGCTCTGTCTCTCTCTGTCTCAAAAATAAATAAACGTTAAAAAAAAAAAAAGAGTCTCCTGTCGTTTGCCTCCCTCCCTCTCTGAGACTATGTTTCCCCTTCCCCTCCCCCATGGTCTTCTGTTAAGTTTCTCAGGATCCACATGTGAGTGAAAACATATCACATCTGTCTTTCTCTGACTGACTTATTTCACTTTGCATAATACCTTCCAGTTCCATCCACGTTGCTGCAAATGGCCATATTTCACTCTTTCTCATCGCCAAGTAGTATTCCGTTGTATATAGAAACCACATCTTCTTTATCCATGTGTCAGTGGATGGACATTTAGGCTCTTTCCATGATTTGGCTATTGTTGAAATTGCTGCCATAAACATTGGGGTACAAGTGTCCCTATGCATCAGCACTCCTGTATCCCCTGGGTAAATTCCTAGCAGTGCTATTGCTGGGTCATAGGGGAGATCTATTTTTAATTTTTTGAGGAACCTCCACAGTTTTCCGGAGCAGCTGCACCAGTCTGCATCCCCACCAACAGTGCAAGAGGGTTCCCGTTTCTTCACAGCCTCGCCAACAGCTGCTGTTGCCTGAGATGTGAATGTTAGCCATTCTGACCGGTGTGAGGTGGTATCTCATTGTGGTTTTGATTTGTCTTTCCCTGAGGATGAGTGATATTGAGCATTTTTTATGTGTCTGTTGGCCATCTGGATGTCCTCTTTGGAGAAGTGTCTATTCATGTCTTTTGCCCATTTCTTCACTGGATTACTTGTTTTTCAGGTGTTGGGTGGGGTAAGTTCTTTATAGATTTTGGATACTGACTCTTTATCTGAGATGTCATTTGCAAATATCTTCTCCCATTTGGTCAGTTGCCTTTTAGTCTGGTTGATTGTTTCTTTCACTGGGCAGAAACTGTTTATCTTGATGAGGTCCCAGTAGTTCATTTTTGCTTTCAATTCCCTTGCCTTCAGAGACATGTCAAGTAAAAAGTTGCTGTGGCCAAGGTCAAAGAGGTTGTTGCCTGTTTTCTCCTCTAGGATTTTGACGGTTTCCTGTCTCACATTTAGGTCTTTCATCCATTTTGAGTTTTTGGCACCACCTATGTTTTTAAGATGCACCCTGTCTTCTTGATTGAGGAAAAGAAAATATTGATTTCCAAAAACTGGCTGTTCCAGAACATGTTTGTTGGCACAGGATAAGCTTCTGTAATTTCATTTCTAACTGATGCCCACAGATTTACATTTTTTTTTCTTTTAGGGAGAGTGAGAGCATGAGCAGAGGAGGGGCGGAGGGAGAGAGTCCCAAGCAGGCTCCACGCTCAGTGCAAAGCCCAACACGGGGCTCGAACCCACACCTCTGGGATCACGATCTGAGCCGAAATCAAGAGTCGGAGGCTCAACCGACTGAGCCACCCACGCTCCCCAGGTGTTCACGGATTTAAGGCCCATTCTGGCTTTGAGAAGAGGAAAGAAAACTAGTGGAAAACACTGTTAAACTTGAAACGGTCTGTCTGGGTGCGAAAGACAACAAAGTTTCTCAAACTTCCTGGTGATGCTTCATAGATTTCGATCCATTAATTTCCTTTAAGAAACATCCCAGCCACGGGGCGCCCTGGTGGTTCAGTCGGTTAAGCGTTTGACTTCGGCTCTGGTCATAACCTCATGGTTTGTGAGTTTGAGCCCCACGTCGGGCTCTGCGCTGACAGCTCAGAGCCTGCTTGGATCCTCTGTCTCTCTGTCTCGGGGTGCCGGCAGGAAAGGGACGGCACGCTCAAGTGGGTGACGGAGGGGAATTAAATGGAGGGGTGAGTTACTTTGAAGAAGGGGTGAGGCCCACCCCGCCTGGTGGCGTAATCAGCGGAATGTGCAGAAAGCTATAACAGGCCTGCAGCTTTCAGAGGGCCCCCGGAGAGAGGCTGTGGCCTTCAGAAAGGGAACAGCAGCCGCTGCCAACACGGATGGGGAAGCACGAGAGACGGACCTCATGTCCTCCCCCCTCCACTCTCTGCCAGTGACTCCTACCTTCCTCTTTGAATGGACCCAACTGGAGGCCAGAAGAAAAGGAAGCCCAGTGATTCAGTCCGTAGCAGCTAATGTCTTGGGGCACAGAGTTGAGTGGAGCTAAGTGGATGATCTAGAATGGCAGGGGAGAACATCCAGCCCTCTGCTGTCCTTAGACCGTGAGCTTTCCCCTGGATACTTGTCAGTCACCTCATGGTGCCAACGGGGCTGCAGAACTCTGGGCATCACACCTGTGTTCAAGCCAGTGATAACTGGGAAAAGCAAGGAGTCAAAGGCCTATGTGGACTGTATTGGGCCCTTTGTATCAGGACGGCTAAAGATTTCCTGGAAATGCCACCAGCAGATTTCCGATTTTATCTCATGGGTTAGAAATGGGTCCATAGTTTTTCCTCTCAAAGGAAAAGTGTGGGAGCCTATCAACTCCCAGACAAGTCCCCATGTTAGGCCATCCATGGGAGGGGGGGTCTAAGAATTGGAAAATCTATCAAAGCCTGCTTGAAGGAAGTGGGTAAAAAGTAACTATACGTCGATGAATAAAATGGAGAACTAGCGTTTGTGTTTATGGTTAGTGTATCGGATAGTGAGAAGTTTTGCAAAATGAAAAACAATTTATGATCTCAGACTAACAATCGAAACTGGGTTTACAAAGACGACGTTGTAATATATCATCTTTATTGTCCTGTACAGTCTGGTGGGGAGACCACTGCACTCAGGATCTATCCAAAGGACAATGTTTTAAAAACGTGTATTTATTTTTGGGGGAGAGGCAGAGCGCGAGCAGGGGAGGGGCAGAGAGAGCGGGAGACACAGAATCCCAAGCGGGCTCCGGGCCGTCAGCACAGAGCCCGACGCGGGGCTCGAACCCGCGAACCGCGAGATCATGACCTGAGTCGAAGTCGGGCGCTCAACCGACTGCGCCACCCAGGCGCCCCCCCAAAAACTTTTTAAAAAGTGTATAGCAAGCGTTTGAATTCCTCACACCACCACCGCATTACTTTTGTACCCAGAAAAAAACAGCGTGAAGAAAAGCTTAGGATGACATGCTCGCGCCGTCACGGTGGATGTTTTCCAGCGCGAACTGTCCGAATTCTGCCATCGGCCGGGTCTACCGCCGAGGGCGGGCCGGTCTGACCCAGCGACCTGAAGGAGCCCGAGGAGCCCACTTACGTTGAAACCGATTCAGCAGGTGAAGGGATCACGGGCGCCCTCGTGACGCGTGGCAGCGTGGAGTCGCTGTGCTGCGCCTCTGAAGCCGCTATAACACCGCGTGGGAACTACGCGGAGTTAGAATAATGCAAATACACAGAGTAAGTTTCCACCAGCAGAGCCGTTAGGTGCCCGTGACTCGCCGCGTCGAGGGCCATCTTTTGGATTAAGGCACCGTGTCTGTAAGAGATCCCTACTGTCTACCGGGAAGGATGGCTCCCCAGGAGGCCCACGGCGGGGGTGGGGACTGGACCCCGGTGGGGGTGATGATGATGTCAGAGCAGGGGTGCCTGCCGGTGAAGAGGGGCGCGTGGAGGGCGCGAGGACCGGCCTGGGGACAGCAGAGAAGCGCACGATGGTCACAGTCCTTGGGCAGGGAGAGGACACTTTTCCCACAGCACCCAGAGGAAGGTGGTGAGGGCATCGGCCGGGCTCCCCGCCACCCACACCCAGATGGCCCGGCCCGCGGCCACAGAGGGAGCGCTGGAGCGGGACCCGGTGAGCCCGCCGAGCCCGGCCGTGCCGGGAACGCGTGGGGAAGGCGGCCTTGCTCTCCCGGGACGGCTGGCGTCCCTGTGACCCCGCGGTGGCCCCACACGGTCCTGTGCCAGACGACGGCCTCTTGGCTGGTCCCCTGCTCGCTTCACATCCACCTGCTGTTCGGGTCCTCGTCATGGTCTGCTGAGTCCCCAGGGGACCTGTTGCACAATTCCAGATATTCTTCCTCCTCTGAACTTCCGGCGTGTGTGCTGTGCTCAGATCGGCCGACGCCTGCTTCCTCGGCAGTGTGGCTTAGGGCCTCGCGTCTGGTCGGGGCTTTGAGGGCGAGCCTGGGTGTGCCAGATTTCACTCTGCCGTGGTTCCCTGGGGCGCGGGTTCACACTCTCCGTCCCCCGTGCCAACAAAAACACACGACTCTATACCGGATATCCCGGATCGCGCTCGCCGTAATCCCCGGGTCCTGGGTTTTCACACAAGAACTTTTCCTGGTGCCTTGACCTTGCCAGGCATTTCTAATTATTCTGGTTAATCATCTTCTCATATTTTTATGCATCTAGAAGCACAGGGCTCCCTTGGTGTGAGTCAGCCTGGCCTGTGAGAGCCACCGGTGTGACGGCCGTTGATGATAATTCGGAGCACGTGTTTTCTAAATTCTCCAGGTTTCCTTGTCATACTTTTAAAATCCTGACCTTGAGGAAGTGTGGGACTTTTCTGTCACGTAGGCCAAAACAGCAATTAATTTTCTTGATGGTTCCAGGACCTTTGCATCTTTATTTTTTTTTTCTTTCATTACTTTATGTTTCATTAGTGGGGAAACATAGCATCTGAAGAATTAGTACGTGGCCCGGGGTGCGTGGCCCGAAACAGCGGTACAGGTAGAGACCCATTAGACGCACCCGCAGACGCGGGAATGCGCTCGTGTGCCCGGGACACAAGCCTCGTTTGGGCTGGTAAATCCTCCCAAAGACAACAACCAACCTCCTGGGCTGCCAGCAGCAGGGAAGAGACACGGTGGAGTCCTCCTGCCTCGTCCCTAAATAATTCCGCTTCCGTCTGGACTCCCTGGACCCGTTCCCATCTCTGTCACTCACGCCTCCCTCGCGGATCTCTGGTCACTTCTCACCCAACTGTCGCGGGTCGCACAGTAAACCAGGCCGTGACGGAGAGTTATCAGACTATCTCCCCACTGAACCGTGAGCCTCCAGCATTCAGACCCCGGAAGTGTCATTCTCTGCCCGAGACACCCCCGTGCAGGGGCTCCCCTGGAGCGTCCCGAGGCCCCAGGATGAGCCGCACAGACCTCCAGGGTCTGCAGCCTCCCGCTCCGTGTGCTGGCCGCTCTTGCCCCAGCCCCCCGAGGCAGAGCTCCGTGTCGCCCTCCATCTGGGGACCTTCGTCCTGCAGAACGCGTGCCTCGGTCAGCTGGGGCTGGCCCGACAGGACGGTGCAGCTTCTCTCAGTCGTGGAGGCTGCCAGCGTGCTGGGGTTCTGGCTCCGGCTCTCTCCTGGCTTCCAGAAGGCCCTTCTCGCTGTGTCCTCACACGGCAGGGGGAGAGAGAGAGAGAGAGAGAGGGAGATCGACGCTGAGTGCTCTCCGGGGTCTCGCTGTAAGAGCACTGACACCGTCATGGGGGCCCCACCCTCAGGACCTCACCTAAACGTACCTGCCTCCCAACGCCGACACAACAGGGTTAGGGCTTCCACACAGGAACTTTGGGTGAGGGCACAGAGGACGCAACTTTCAGTCCATTAACAGCCAGTCAGGCGGACTATTGGAGCCTGGGGCCGGGAGACGGCGTCGGGGACCACACGTGTCCCCCGGCAGCCAGTATCAGTGCCCCCAGAATTGGAGCACGCACGGGCTATTCCAGGACCCCTCCCTCCACATGCATCTTGTCTTCTCTCTCCTCCTCCCCCTCCTGCTCCCGTCCCCTCCCCATATCTCTTGCCCCTCCGCCTCTTCCTCCTCTCCCCTCCCCATTCCTCTTGCCCCCTCCCCTGCTCCTCCCCTCCCCCTTCTCCCCTCCCCCTTCTCCCCTTCCCCTCTCTCCCCCTCTGGCCCCTCCCCTCTTCCTCGTCCTCCCCCCCTGCTCCTCGCCATCCTCCCCCTGCTCCTCCCCTCCCCCTTCTCCCCTCCCCCTTCTCCCCTTCCCCTCTTTCCCCCTCTGGCTCCTCCCCTGTTCCTCGTCCTCCCCCCTGCTCCTCTCCATCCTTCCTCTGCTCCTCCCCTCCCCCTTCTCCCTTTCCCTTCTCTCCCCCTCTGGCTCCTCCCCTCTTCCCTGTCCTCCCCCTGCTCCTCCCCTCCCCTTCACCCCTTCCCCTCTCTCCCCCTCTGGTTCCTCCTCTCTTCCCTATCCTCCCCCTGCTCCTCCCCTCCCCCTTCTCTCCTCCCCCTTCTCCCCTTCCCCTCTCTTCCCCTCTGGCTCCTCCCCTTCTCCCCCTCTTCCTCCTCCCCTCCCCTCCCCCTCCTCTCCGTCCTCCCCCTGCTCCTCCCCTCCCCCTTCTCCCCTCCCCCTTCTCCCCTTCCCCTCTCTCCCCCTCTGGCTCCTCCCCTCCTCCCCCTCTTCCTCCTCCCCTCCCCTCCCCCTCCTCCCCCTTCTCTCCGCCCTCCTCCCCTTCCTCCCCCTCCTCCTCCTTGTCCTCTTTCTTCGATGAGAAGGATGACAAAAGCAAAGAGAGGTGATTAGGCACAGATAATCCAGAGAAGAGATAGTGGGGAAAGCATCCTTACAATTTTATTCCGCCACAAGCACGGTTCCAGTTCACTAAATGAGCCCAAGACGAAAACCATCTGCGATACCGCTTCTTGCGGGTTACCCGCCCCCGGAATCGGCAACAGTTTCCCATCATCCGCTGTGAGCTGCTGGAGGGCGGAGGAACGGACGCCGTCTGGGGGTGAAACGGAGGCCCCCACGGGCTGAGGACCTGCTGAGCCCTGGCCCCCGCTGGGCGCTCCCACCCGGCTTGGATTCGGCTCCCATCCAGCCCGAGGGGGGCGCGGGGCATTGCTCGTCTGGACCGGCGGGACCCAGACTTGGAGAAGCCTGGCAGCTTCCCTGGGGCCGTGCCTCTGCCGGGGGGCGGGGGGAGGATGGGGCCCCACACCTCACCTGCCCCTGCTGCCTGGGGTCACGCACGCACAGGAGCTCTAGCGTGTCATTTGCTGCCACCACGATGTGGCAACATCGATGCACGGAAACAGCACCGGCGATCAACAAGCCAGGGCTACGGACGGGCCACCGCCAGCGGCTGAGCGGGGCTCACTCTGGGTCAGAGGAGGCCGCGGGGCTCGGAGTCAAGGCGGGTCTCCCGCCAGGACTGGGTGGGGTGACAACACGAGGGGGCCCCTGGGGAGGAGGGTTTGGGAAGCAGCGGAGACCCCTCGAAGGCTTTGGGTGATGCTAAAATGTGAACAGAGCAGCGTGTTCAGGTATTTGAGGGAGGAAGCAGGCAGACCCCAGGGATCAGCTTGTCCAATCCCTCGCCCGGCAGACGAACAAGTCCGGGGGTTGGGGGCGGAATGTGTCTCTCAGGGCCACAGCCAGGAAAGGGCTGTGGGGCCCCTGCCGCCCTCGTGGCCAGTGCAGGAACAGCCTTCCAGACCCTGCTGGGTACAGAGCAACCAGCCACGTGTGGCTGTTCAGATCTGCGTTAATGGAAATGGAATGTACCGGGCAGCCCAGTCCAGGATTGTCGAGGATCCTGACTCGCCCCGGACACTTCTCGGGTGCTCGGTCCGCATGAGGCTGCCACCCTGGACGTTGTAGATCTAGAACATTCCCATCGTTGCGGGAAGTTCTGTTGCACAGGCTGCCCGCCACTATGGCTGCTCTGCCTTCCAGGATTTCAGGCCATCGTCTGCACACCCAGGACCCACGTGTGAACACCGCCCCACCCCCCCGGCTCCTGGCTCTGTGTCCGGCACTGGGCCGGTGTCCACGAAGGGTCTTGCCAATGCATCTGGGGCCACTTCGGGTCTTGTCAGTTTCCCCTTCCCTTCTGTTCCCTGCAGCCACTCGAGCCCTTGGCAACAGCCCTGTTCCCTAGTTCCGGGCCCAAATCACCGAGGCGTGCGGCTGGTCGGAGACGTGGCACCACTGTGGCCTGGAATGTTCTGCCCTGTGGCCTGGGCCTGGCACAGGAAGCAGGGCGAGGTGAGGAAGGAGCCCAGCGAGCTGGCGCGAGCCAGCCTTGTCCTGTGGAGAACCTGTCAGAGCCGTGAATGCCCTGGAGCTCGTCCTTCCACGGAAACGTCTGGAATGATTGTCTCTGTGTTCCTCAACCAGTTCTCCCAATAATGGTGACACTTCAGGCGTTTCGAACATTGTTTTTTGGGGAAACACAGTGTCTCCTGCTCACTTGGCTGTGTTAAGTCATTTACTTATGCTTTTTGCTCAGCAGGTGGCATTTTTGTTCAGTGATTTCATTCGTCGCTGCCTGTGTTTATCGAGCATGACATATTAATCATGCAAATTAGGACATTATTAATGAAGGAAAAATTAATTCCGCCGCTGCTCCTGGGTTTGCTGTGACAGCTTTGTTAATGCCCGTTCACCGCTAACTCCGGCAGCGACTTCTCCGCGGCTGCCGCGAGTTGACACGTTACGTTCAGGGTGGAGGTTGGGGACCGAAGCACAGAGGCGACTTTCCTCTGCGGGGTTGGTGTTAAAAGCACGGATGTATCTGAGAGCGCACGTTTTGGGGACACTTTTGCGAAATCCCCCTTTGCTCCCGCTGCGGGGATCTGCTCCGTCTCCCGGGGTCTCCTGGTGAGGCCCGCCGCGCACAAATGCGAGCCCGCCGGACCCCTGCGCGCGGGCCTCGGTGATTTCTAAGTCCCAGGCTTCTTGTTTTCCAGATGCTCCTTGCAGAACCGACCCCGTGAATCATTCTTTCTCAAAGGGCCCCTTCGCCTGGCGACGCTCGGGAGCCAGGCGGTGGGTGTAGCGGGCTCCAGGGCTGTGGGTTTGTCCTGCTGCGAGCAGACCCCTGCAGGGAGCTCAGAACGCGCCCGCTGCCCCTTTCCCCGCGCCGCCCCCGCGTTCGCCCCGATTTGCACACAGCGGCCCCTGTGCTCGGAGAGGCCGCCTTGTTCTTATCTGCTCTCGGTTGTGCAACGCTTCCCCACTCTGGCGAGCCAAGTGTGGGAACGGTGTTTTGGGAAATGTGGCGGTCACCCGGTGCAAAGCGGGAACACCCCCCTCCGGAAGGTGGTGCCACTCTGGAAAGCCAGCTTTTGTCATGAGACTTGGCTGACCCTGAGGGAAGGAACCGTCAGCCCGGCCCTCCCCACCCCTGCAATTCAACAGTGAGTGCAGAACTCCGAGTGCGGGGGGCGGGGGGAGGGCAGGGAGGGCGTCAGGCTGCTGCGGGGGACCTTCTCGCAACTGTTGGCTGTGAACTCGAAGGATTCGCCTTGGCTGTGCCTCGGGGCCACGGGAGGGAGGGGAGTGAGACAGGTGCAGCGGTGGTGAGCCACCTGGACCCCCTCACTTTGGCCTCTCTGCTATTTTCCCCACTTCTCCTGTCCTTCCCCTAAGGTGTCCGAAGCCCGGCCCTCGGTTTGTGACATACTCGTGGCCCTTCCTTTCCTGTGAGCATCCCACCTAGTCCTTCCTCAAAACTACCTGTCCTCGCGACTGCCCTCCAGGTGCCCAGTGCGGTGGTGGGGAGAGATTTTCCCCAGCCTCTTAGATGATGCCTTGAGCCAGACCCCGGACCCCGGACGCCGGACCCCAGACCCGGAGGCAGGTGTGGGGGTTGCACGTCTGCTACCTCAACAAACTGCCGCTCACGGAGAGGTGTGGCACCGTGAACTGTTGTCTCCCGGTTCTGGGGGCTAGAGTTCCGCGAGTGCGGGTTGACGCGCCCCCTTCCCCCCCGCACCGGCTCCTGGCGTCCCTCCGCTCCTAGGTGGCATTTTCCTGTGTCGTCCCGGGCCTTCCCTCTGTGTGTCTTCACATGACGTTCTTTTCGTAAGCAGCCAGTCAGAGCGGGTTAGGCAGGACCCCATCGTAACTGACCACGTCTTCCATGGCCCCGTTCCCAAACAAGCTCACACTCTGAGGTTCTGGGAGTTCGGACTCTGATGTATGAATTTCTGGGGGGTGGGGAGGGGACACAATCTAACCATAACAGGAGCGAAGACCATACTCAGGGAGAGAACCTGGTACCGGGAGCCCCAGAGTCTTTAACCGTGACCGCCTGCAACCCAGCCCAGCGGGTAGCCTGCAACGTGGGCTGTGCACCCAGGTCCTGTGTCCCTGAAGGCAACAGTCCCCTTGCTGGGGGGACTATGAGTTTGTGGAAAAGCAACCCCAGGAAAGGTAGGGGACAGGTGCCCTCAGGGACCCTGGGGATAAGGTTTTAGAGCTGCAGGCTGTCTCCCCACCTGGGTCGTTGCCTTTGTTAAGCCTCTCCCTAAGCGTGGCCTGGCTCTCGCAGACGCCTTTCCTACGAGGCCGGAAACGAGGCCGCTGGCTGGCCGCCCCCACTGTCCCTCCCCTCTCCCTGCCTTGCCACGAGGGAGGGGTCTCACCTCTCTCCCCCTGGGGGAGGGCTCTGATTGGTCCAACCGTGGGCTGGTGACCTACTCCCAGGGGACCAGGAGCTACAGCTGGCAGCTGGGACAGACTCCAGCTCTGGCCAGCCAGCTGTGACCAGAGGTGGAGTGCAAGGTCCTTGAGCCAAGCAGTCTTGAATCGCTTCCCCGACGAAGAGGCGTGTGCTTCAGGAGAGAAGCGAGAATGGATGGCATCTCTGTTTTTCCCAGAGTGTGAGACCAGCACCCCAGTGACACGGTGACCGTCCAGAAGGGAAGGGGCAAGGTTCCCGGGTTTCCTTGTCATTTTCCTCTGCACCTTGCGAGGTGCGGAGCACTCGGGACTCACAGAGCATTTTGTGAAGCAGATTTGGGATTCGGCCAGAACGTGGGCCTTGGCTGCTCTGGGGTCGGAGGGAAGAGGTGTCTCTGGGAGTCCTGGCTTGCCCACTACCGGCCGCGGAAATCTGGGCAAGACGCGTCCCCGTAGAGCACCGGGGAGTCAGGCTCTGCAGGGCTTCTGGGCAGCCCAGAAAATGCCCATTAAATTGAAATGCCCATTAAAATGATGTAATACTTGCTATGGGCCAAAATGTGTCCCTCTAAAATGAACATAGTGAAGTCCTAATTGCCAGGACCCCAGGACGTGACTGTGTTTGGGAGGGACCTTTAAAGAGCTGATTCAGGTAACATGAGGTCAGGAGGGCGGCCCTGCTCCAGCGTGACCGGTGTCCTTATGAGGAGAGGTCAGGACACAGACACACAGAGGGACGATCGTGTGAGGACACGGGGAGAAGACGGCATCCACACGCCAAGGAGAGAGGCCCCGGGGGACCCAGCCCTGCCCAGGCCGTGATCTCGGACTCCCGGCCCCCAGGGCTGGGAGAAGATACGTTTCTGTAGTCTAGCCCCCTGGGGTGGCACTTTGTGATGGCGCCCCGGCAAGCCGAAGGGGTCATGGAAGGCGTCAGCCTGGTGTCCACCACCCTACAGGCATTGATGGGTGTTCATTGATGCGTCAGGCACCGTCTCAGAGAGCTTGTGTCCTGCCCTGGTCCCCGTGCATGAACATCTCGCAGCGTCTGGGCCGAACTCTGCGGAGATTCAAAGAAAGACAAAACTTCGTAAGGCCCCTCAGAGTGGGAGCTCAGCTGGCTTAAACGGTCAGGAACTGGGGGTCTACAGAACTGGGGGTTCAGACAGAGTGGGTCCAGGGTTGGTTCGTCCAGCAGCTAAGCCACGTCTTATCACCGAGGACCCAGCCTGTCCGCTCTTCGCTGGCTGCTGGCTGACCTTGTCAGTGTCTCCTGAAGGCTGGGTCCCTCTCGTTGGAGGACAGATGTCAGGGCCGCCCAGTGACCGTCCGTCCTTAGGGACCTTGTCGAGCGTCTCGTGCGCTCAGCCTGGATCTCTGCTGGACGGTGCAGTGCCCCACCAATCAGGAGTGGAAAAGAAGGGACTCAGCCCTAGACATAGGTCAGTCCCCGGAACGTCATTGCTGGTGACAGAGGGGAGGGAAGTCGGATGGGCAGTGAGGTTCCCATCACGGTGTCCCCTTGCGTCATGGCTGGGCCACCGGGACTGCCCCGCTCAGCCTCTCCGAGGGCCTGACGGTACTTGCCATTCAGACCATGAAACCCCAGATACAACATTTGGAGGGGACGCTTTGCAGATGGGGAGACGGGCCGGATGGCAGGAGTGGCCTTTGATGCACAGGGACAGAAGCCAGGCCTTCCTCCTCACCACCTGCCTGGGCTTGTCCCTCCGGTTGCTACACAGGGTGGGGGTGGGCTTTGTTGGGGGGGAGGTGCTCCAAGGGTGGGGGGGGGTGAGGGGAGACCTGCCCAGGGGAGCTGCTCTCAGGCCGCCCACCCCGGGACAGACGCAGAGTCCCTGGAACACATTCGCCATTTTCCGTCTTGAGTGGCAAGAGGGAGAGAGGCCGAGAGAGGCCGGAGCTCGGAAGCCAGTGGGCCGCGCGGGACTCTGTGGAACCTTCTGCTTCCCTTAGCCGTGTCCGGGGCGATTAAATCCCTGGTTGGGGGGGTGGCAGGGGCTGTGTGTGCAAAAGGGTGAGCACCGGACTTCGCGGAGCCCCTGCGGCCCCGGAGACTCCCCACCTGCCTCCCGTTACAACTGCTGATAGAAGTTGAATTGGCACATCACGACGCTTTCACGCCAGCAGTGGCCTGTTCCTTGCACACCCTCCCGGGCCGGGAGCCGCGCTGTCTGGCGGCGGCACCGGAGTGAGTCGGGCGGGTGGGCGATCGAAACACCGCGGACCGAGAGCCAGCCGCCCGCGACTGGGGGGAGTGTTAATTCTCTCTTGAGCCAGCTGCTCTTGTTCTGCCGGGACCAGGGCAGCTCTCGGGGATCCAAGTCCAAGGAGGGGAAGGCAAGGGTTTGCCAGTCTTGGGGGCGTGTGCGTGCGAGGCCCCAGCTGGAAGCTGACGGGACCGGGGCTCTGCTCACGAGGGGGGCCCTGGACTCGCGTGGGGGGCGGGGGGCACGCACGGGGACGCGGCCTGTCTTCCGGAAGGGGGCAGACCCTTGGCTCCACTTTCTTTCAGGATCTTAACGTCACACCCATCAAAGGGGACAAAAGGCAGAATATAGATCACGGGTTAGCAAACGGTGATCCCACAGCTCGTAATAATCGCTAAGACAAGTTCAATGCTGCGTTCCAGGCACCGTGTGGCATACTTTTCGTGGACTCTTTCATTTAATCTTGGGTCTGGGCGTAGGTCTCCGTGACCCTTTCTGCAGAAGGGACTCTGAAGCACAGTGTGGGTGACAAACAGGGCCAATGTCCTGTGGCAGCTCCAGGACCAGAACCGGGGGCCTCGGAGCCCAGAGCCCGGGCGTGGCGGGCACCCCTGTGGGAACAGCAGGAGCGAACCTCTTCAGGGGGCAGGTCATGAGTTTACACGTGCAGGAGCTTGTGGGGTGTGCGTGTCCACGTGTGTGTGTGTGTGTGTGCGCACGCGTGTGCATGTCCCTGAGTGTGCCCGTGTGCACACGTGGCTGTCTCAAATTCTTCAAGAATCAAACACAGGACTAGAGATCTTTTTCTTTTTAATGTTCATGTATTTTTCAGAGACAGAGACAGAGCGCAAACAGGGAAGGGGCAGAGAGAGAGGGAGACACGGAATCCGAAGCGGGCTCCAGGCTCCAAGCTGTCCGCACACAGCCCGACGCGGGCCTCGAACCCATGAACCGTGAGATATGACCTGAGCTGAAGTCGGACGCTTAGCTGACAGGGCCACCCAGGGGCCTCCTACGGCAGCTCTATTTTAACCACACCTCTGGAGGGAGACGGGCAGAATGGGTGTTAGAGACTGTTGCCAACAGGGGAGATGGGAAGCGTCACACCTTGCAGTGAGGAAAGATGACCAAAGTCTGTGGTGGCTTCGAATTCTTCTCGGAAACAGTGATAATGGAGAAAGGACGGTGACAGATCCTGATGCTTCAAAGCATAAGCCCATCAGGGGCGCCTGGGTGGCTCAGTCGGTTGAGTGTCCAACTTCGGCTTGGGTCACGATCTCGCAATCTGTGAGTTCCAGCCCCGCGTCGGGCCCTGTGCTGACGGCTCAGAGCCTGGAGCCCGCTTCGGATTCTGGGTCTCCCTCTCTCTCTGCCCCTCCCCTGCTCATGCTCTGTCTCTCTCTGTCTCAAAAATAAATAAAAGTTAAAAAAAAAATCAAAATAATAAGCCCATCAGAAGAGCCAGCTCATGCCCTGGACGATAATTCCCACGCA
Organism: Prionailurus bengalensis; assembly: GCF_016509475.1. Classification (NCBI taxonomy): domain Eukaryota; kingdom Metazoa; phylum Chordata; class Mammalia; order Carnivora; family Felidae; genus Prionailurus; species Prionailurus bengalensis. The sequence goes on along the minus strand of NC_057348.1, from coordinate 165,924,607 downwards.
CGGGAAAGAGGACAGTGCTCTGATGTCTCGTCTTTGAGTTTTAACCCTCTGCCGGCCATAAACCTTCTCGTGACGCTGACGACGGGTGTGAGTCAGAATGCTGGGGGTCAGCCCACGCGGTTCCTCCCATGATGCTCTCGGGTGTTCCTGCTGGTGTGGGGTCTGCTGCTTTCAGCCTGTGCATCTCGGTCCCCGCCGTAAGCTGGTTTCCAGCTTAATCATTAGTCATGTCCCTTTGCTCCCCCAATTGTCCTGGCGTGCGTGGTGACCCCTGCATCAGAGGTGACTGGGAGTCTCGCTGAAAACGTAGGTTTCTGGGCTCCATGTCAGATGGCCATCAGAACCTCGGGCGTCGAGTCCGGGATGTTGCATTTTTTTTTTAAGTTTATTTTATTTATTTTGAGAGAGAGAGAACCCCAAGCAGGCTCCTCATTGTCAGCGCAGAGCCTCACGCGGGGCTCCGACTCACCGACCGTGAGATCATGACCTGAGCCAAAACCAAGAGTCAGACACTTAACTCACTGAGCCCCCCCCCCCCTTCCCGGGCGCCCAGAATTGCATTGCACGGCCACGTCTCTGCGGGCGGACGCATCACAAGAGATCGTACATGTATTTTATGGCAGGAAGTGTGGCTAAAGGACAGAACTGCCGTTTCCTGTCCCTTAGTCCAGTGTTTTCTCCTTACAGCGATGTTGCCAGAAAGATCTAGGCCCGAGTCCAGGTTCATTGCCACCCAGGGCCCTCAGACGGAGCTGAAGCCCCTCCACTGAGACCTCGTGGGGTCGTTGTAGGAATCCCAGGGGGATGCGCTTGATAAATTAGAGTCCAGCCAGGGGAGGCTCGTCTTCCACGATTATCGCGTGTCGGTGTGTGGGCGCCGGCCGCGTGTGCACACAAGCGCAGGTTTCTCTCTGAGGCGTTCTGGTGGGTGGGTCGTGGCTGCTTTTCAGTTTTATATGCAGTGCTCTGATGAGTAAGAGTTTGAGCAGCTGGTGCAGGTGCAGGCCTATGACTCCAGGCTAAATGACAAGCCAAAAGGTCGTGGAGGCTGGGAGACCAGGCCGCGATGGCAGGCCTCCCTGGCCTCGTGACGGGTTGGCCGTTTCCTCTAATTACCCCGACCGCACACGACCCTGATCCTTCTCCGACCGTGAGAGCCCATCTGGACGCACAAGCCCACATCCCAGAGGCCCAGGCAGGGTTTGCGTTCCGTGGACGTGGCCTGGGGCTCTGTCTGCGGGCCAGAAACCTGCCTGCTGGCCCGCCGCCTGGAGCCCCTGCTGACCCCTCCTAGTCCCTTGGTCACGGAAAGAGCACGGAAAGAGTACTATTGGTGAGTCAGTCACCGACTATAAATAGCAGTGACATTCTTGAGACAGTTTGAGCAGCAGAAGCCAAGGAACGTGGGTCTCTCCGGTGTCAAATTAGAGCTACTTAGAGAAAACTTTCTTTTGTCTCCGTTCGGTAACATGTCAGGAAAACATTTGGTGGACTGGCTAAAGAGTTCCAGTAGGGAAGAATGTGTCAGAGAGCAACAAAGCGCTTCTTACCAGAACATCCTAGGGGCGCCTGGGGGGCTCAGTCGGTCGAGCGTCCGACTTCAGCTCAGGTCATGATCTCACAGCTCGTGGGTTCGAGCCCCACGTCGGGCTCTGTGCCGACAGCTCGGAGCCTGGAGCTGCTTCGGATTCTGTGTCTCCCTCTCTCTCTGCCCCTCCCCTGCTCTCTCCCTCTCTCTCTCTCTCTCTCTCAAAAATAAATGGCCATAAAAAAACAAATCCTAGACATGCCTTCTGGGTTACACGTCTGGAATTATTCTTACGAGGCCAGTGATTTCACACTGGGCTAATTTCAGAGCTTGCGATAATCCAGACACCAATGGATCTGACGTTGACTTTATCACTTTTGAAGACGTAAAATTTGCCAAGCAACTCTCTAACTTACCTGGCAGGTGGTGTGTGTTCGCGTCCTTCTGAAGGCGATTTTTAAGTGTCAGAAACGAGATGCTAATTGTTAAAGGTGAGGAAGCCGGGGTTTGCGCCCAGGACCTGCTTCTCACAGCTTCCCTGGGGCTGTTGACTCACCTGACGGTTGGAAGGGCAGTTACTACAAAGGCTTCTCAGGACCAGACTGCATAAAGGCCGCAGTAAATGTTCAGGGACACCGCCTCTGGGCCAGCTCCGCCTCCCAGATTTCTGCTTGTCTGCTCCGGGCAAGCATGGAGGGGACAACATTAATTCCTGCCACCGGCGATATTAATGGTATGATTGCGCTGAGTTGATATAAAACTGGCAAGAAATGAGTCGTCTCTGAGGACGCTTGTCCCTGCTCGAGCTCGCCGGGGTGCCAACCGCGTCGTGAATGCCCTCTTCCCGTGTCGCCTAAGGCAGCCACAGGTTCTGGGATCAGGACCAGGATGCCCTTGGGGGCTCTTACTGTGCTGACCCCGCAGAGCAACCTTTGGGGATGCCGTTTGGGTTTCTGCTGATGGGACAGAAGCATCACGTGGCTTTGCCGAAGCAGCCCCCGTGGCCAGCCAGAAAGGACGCTCGGGGTGTGCGTGCTAGGCCGCTAGCGTCCGAATCCCGGGGGGGCGGGGGGCGTGGTCAGTAGGCAGAATCGTCGCGTCCAGTTGCTGGGGCTGGGGAACTTGGGTTGTTTTTATAACCATCTTCCCGTGTGACTTCTGTGCACAAATGGAGCTTCAGAGCCCCAGCTCACGGGCAGCGGCCTTGTTGCGGGGAGCGGATGAGTCTCGGAAGCCGTGTTGGGCCATCTCCCTCAACGGCCGCTCCGGACACCCACCCCATCGTCTCCTCTCCTCCCGGCACAACACGGTCCCAGGATGAAGGTGGAAGGTGGCGCCTCCCAGGTTTCCTCAAGCCCGGACCGCAGCCCATACGGACCCAATCTGGGAAACGATGCTGTGTCGTTGAACGACGCGCCCTCGCTGCGGTTTTTGCAACGAGCTTGTCGGCTGGAATTAGCTGTTGTTGGAGCCGGTAGGGGGTCGACCACCTTCAGGGAGTCCCTCCTCCCACCCGCGTACCCTTGCCGCGTCCACGTGTCTCCTTTCTGACTCGTAACGCCTGCGCGGCATACCATCGTCGGACCGGGCCACACTGGACCCGAGCACCTCCCTTGTGCGGGGTCTTCAGGCTGAACCGCCCCTTCTTCCCGAGCGAGCCTTTGTGGCGACCGGCCGTGGAGGTGACCGTGCGTAGTGGCCGTGCCGAGTCATCCAACGTGCGCCGTATTTCGTCGCGCCCACGAGGGAACACTCTAGACTGACGTCGTTTCGGATGTGTGTCACGGAGGTTCTGGCGCCGGGACCACCAGAATGTGACTGTTTTTATGAAGATCCATGATGCTGACCTTGACAAAGCCTTCCTCCGCGAGTCGGCGATAAGACGGTGAGTGGGTGGACCGCAATGCCGTGTCCAAGCACCGGGAGACTTACTCAGGGGAGGAGGTGGATGAAAGAGCCCTCTGGACAGACTGACTCCTAGGGAGGCGATGCTGTGGACCGAGAGCCGTGGTTCAGCTGGTTTGGGGTGGGGGATGGGCACACTCTGGCCACGGGCCAGGCGAGGCTTTTCTTCCTTCCTTCCTTCCTCTTTCCTTCTTTCTTCCTCTTCTTTCCTTCTTTCTTTCTTTTATTTTCAAAAATGTTTATTTTTGAGAGAGACAGAGAGAGAGTGAGAGTGGGGAAGGGACAGAGAAAGAGAGCGGGACACAGAATCCGAAGCAGGCTCCAGGCTCCGAGCTGTCAGCACAGAGCCCGATGCGGGGCTCGAACCCACAAACCGCGAGATCATGACCTGAGCCAAAATTGGACGCTTAACCGACTGAGCCCCCCCAGGCCCCCCAAGGCTTTTCTTAATTTCTTGTCCATAGGGGATGAGAGCCTCGGGGCCTCCGGGTGCCTGGTGTGGTTTGGCCCAGCCTCGCCCCCCTCCCCTGGGAGAAATCAGCAGTCCACACCAGGGGGCGAGCCTCACTGCTCTCGCTCAGTAGTAGTCGTAGCGCTTTACGTTTAATTGTTTAAATTGAGATACAGTCGACATCTCGCGCTGTATTGGCTTTACACGTACAGCATAACGATCTGGTACACGTAGATTTTGGAAAATGATCACCAGGATATCAGTTTAGTTGGCATCCATCACCGCACATAGTTACAAATTTTCTTGTACTTTTCTGATGACAACTTTTAGGATCTCTTCTCCGAGCAGCTTTCAGGTGTGCAGGACAGTGTCATCGGCTAGAGTCCCCGTGCTGTGCCGACATACCCGGAACCTATTTATCCCGTAACTGGGGGGTCGCTGCCTTTTGACCCCTGCACTCATCCCCCTCCCGCCACCCTCGGTGTTCCCTCTGTGCTCGGTCGCTGGCTGGGAGCCGCGTGGGACGCTTGGCCGGCTGAGGGGGCGGTGCGTGGCTGCAGAAAGCTCGGGGCCCTGTGATTATGCGGCTGGAGGTGTGTCACGGCCGGTTTTACGGCCACCGCAGTGGATCTTTGGAGCTAACCCCACACCCCTATCCCGAGTGCCCAGACTTCCCAGCACACGGGGGTGCCCCGGTGGCCCCCACCCCGACTCTGCATCACTGCTCAGTCTCCTTGGTTATAACTTCAGGTTTAAGCTAGGTGCCTTTGGTTAAAAAGAACTGTCACTCTCCCAGGAGCCTCAGCAGACAGAATCTAGCAGAAGGAGGGGGTTCCCTAGGAACCCAGGGCAGGAAGCAGGCCCTTGTGCTGGGCTGGGCCCGGGGCCTGGGGCTGGGGGGTGGCAGCCCCTCCTTTCCCCAATCCGCCCCCCCCGACCCTCTCTGACTTTCTCCCTGTGTCACTGTCTCCATCTGTCTGCCTCTCTCTGCCGTTTTCTGTCCGAATCTCTCTGACTCTCTCTGTCTCTCTGGGTCTCTTTCTCCGTCTGCCTCTCTCTGTGTCTGTCTCTGCTCTCCTCCGTGTCTCTGTGACCCCCTTCGAGCTCTGCAGACCGGCTCCCCCTGCTTGGCTGTGACCTGCGCCCATGGTGGCTTCCCAGGCGGGGGCCTCAGAGCCAACACCCCACCCTCTCCCACGATCTCCCCAGCACTGCCCGGCATGTGGTGGGTGTCTCCACTGAGCCGGGCAGGCGGTCTGCCCGGAACAGATGTGACTCCGTCGCCACCCTCAAGGGCAGTCTGAGCCTCTCCCCACAAAACGTTCCATGAGAAAGAACCTGCTTCTGGACCCCCAGCCCCTTCTTCCTCCCGCTCTGCCTTAGCCACACGCAGGGCACTTGTGTGCTAGCAAGCGTGGAGCCTCCGTCCCGGCCACCATCCAGGCAGTGACGCCCCAGGCAGAACGTGCCCTCTCTGCCCTCCTGGAAGTACCCTGCCGCGGGAAGCAGCAGTCACCTCTGGAACCCCATACGCACGACGCCCCGGGTTAAGTTAGTCTGGTTTCTGTTGTAGCCAGGAGTATTAGCTGGTCCTTCTGTTTCAGAAGCTCTTAAAAAAAAAAAAGGAAACACATAACACTTTTTTATTAAAAAAACCAAAAGGGCCACAACAACATGCAAAGTAGGCCCTGGGCGCCCCTCTGCCCGCACCTTCAGCGTGTTGTCACAGAAAAGCAGAATAAGCATCTCGCACGGAATCAAGGCAGGAGCACAAGGTGTTTCACTAGACATTAAGGAACGTGTCTCCCCGTGGTGGTACGTGCACGGGGACGTTATGGGAAGGAGCACAGAGAACGGGGAGAAATGAAGCCCCCTTCCCTCCTCCTAGCCAGCCGGTCCCCTCCCTGCGGCCGCTTCTGTCCCTGATTTCCGGAACATTCTTCCAGAGGTGGAGTGAGGTCTTCCCACCGTTCTCAGGTGATGTTTATTCATGGCCACGCTTGATTCCTTCTAGGCTCATTTCTGTAAACCCTTCCAGGGTTGTTAAAGAGTGTCTGAGAGGCGACGTGGCCCTGGGCTTCCATCTGACTGCCTAACTGCCTTCACTAATCACGCTGAGATCAAGCGGATAAAAAGACCCTCCAAGGTCGGAAGGTGAGTGAGTCCCCCCATGCCAGTTGGAGGGCTGCAGGGCTGAGGTCTCACGGACTCCGGCTGGCAGGCTGAAATCATCGCTCTAATTAAATAAACCAGCCTTGGGGCGCCTGGGTGGCGCAGTCGGTTAAGCGTCCGACTTCAGACAGGTCACGATCTCGCGGTCCGTGAGTTCGAGCCCCGCGGCGGGCTCTGGGCTGATGGCTCAGAGCCTGGAGCCTGTTCCCGATTCTGTGTCTCCCTCTCTCTCTGCCCCTCCCCCGTTCATGCTCTGTCTCTCTCTGTCCCCAAAATAAATAAACGTTGAAAAAAAATTAAAAAAATAAAAAAATAAAAAATAAACCAGCCTTAAATGCTACACAAACATCGTGACAGAGGTCTTGGGCTATTTACTTAGGGAGAAGTGGAAAGAAAGGAAGAAGACATTTCCTGGAAAAAATCCCACATTGTTTCCTGAGTGCTCTGTTCCCAAGCAAAATGAGAAGGCTCTCTCTGTCTCTGTCTCTGTCTCTCTGTCTCTGTCTCCTTCCCTCCCCTTCTCCCTCCTCTCCCCTCTCTCAGTGTTTCCTCTGAAAACTGAATAAAAGTCTTCTGTTTTTCAGTGTTGGCTAGTACTTCTCATTTTGGAATATTCTGGTCAGCAATCCATAAAACCTGGCTTGAGACTCTCCTCCTGCAGGAAGGCCTCCTGGATTCCTGCCCTAACCTTCAGGTGAGTTCATCTTTTCTGTCAGCGCTTATGCAGTCAGCCTGGTTGTCGTTTTGCGCTCATAGAGAACTCCCTTTGTAACTCGTTTTGGAGGCTTCATTGGTGTATATTTCAGCTTTGCAAACAGACTGTGTTGTATCAGGTCTGAACTGATGCCTTTTGTTTCTTTCCCATTTCCCCAAGCTGAGCTCATGTCGCCCGTCAAGTAGGCGCCTTCTCCAGTAACCTCAGGATCCAGGCGAGTGGTGTCACCATCTCCCAGCCTCCCAGGCTAGACGCCCCCCAGTCCTGGAAAGCATCCTAGCCCCTGGGCGTGCTGACATTTACTGCTGTAACAGGATTTCACACTCTCGAAATCTGCACGGCAGCATCTGTGCCTGGAAGTTTCAGAGAAATTAAGGGAGGCTGTGAGCTCAGGGTCTGACCTTTGGGCAGAGGATGGGGCAGGGAGCACTGGTCTTCAAAGCTGGCTTTGATCTCCCGGGACTAGGTGTCCTGGGATGCAAGCCAGCTGTGCCACTGGTGGCCTGGGAACCCCTGGACAGGGCACCTGACTCAGCCACTGTGACCCCTCCATCCCCGCCCCCGCCCAGGTTCCGCTAAAAGCACCAGCCCCCTTACCTTAGGTCATGAGCAGGTAATGGTGGGGGACAGGCTTGGCAAAATACACAAGCCCTATAGACTCTTAGGGTCCCCTCCAGGTTCAAGGTTGGTAGCTCTGAGTGAAATACATGCAAATTAGGAAAGGAAACCAGACTGAATTCAGTCATTCTGCTTCACCCCTGCGGGGGCTGTCCTGAGACCCGTCCAGCCACCCACACCCTCACATGGGAGAATGGGCTCTGGGCCCAGGCGTGTGCTGACAGGCCTGTGAGCCCGGGGTGGGCGGCCCCCGGTTCTCCACGGCCCCTGCAGACGGACAGCAGCCGGCCAACTGGACGCCAAGGAGCAGAGCAGTGGGCGTGAGGGCGGTGAGGGCGGCGGGCATCCTCTGGGCCCTCGGGCCTTTTGCCCCCGAACCGAGGCTCTGAGACTTTCAACCGAGTGGCGGAGCCACGCTGTCCCCCAGGATAAGAACGGGGCATCTGTGCGGGGCCTCTGGACACCGGGTCCCGCCCTCCTGGGAGAGAGCGCGAGCAGCGTGCTTGGTGACGGGGGTCTTTGTCGGGTCAGTGAGGACCTCGCCAGGTTCGTTCCCATTTTCAAGTAAGGTCACATTCGCAGGTAGGGGGGACTCGGACATAGCTTTCGGGCGCCAGGACCCCATCCGCCGGCCTGGTCCTCGGGCTCTCAGTCTTGAACATCAGTCCCTTGGTGGATATAGATGGGGCTGAAGCGACTCTTGGATTCGCGCTGCCTGGGGGGGACTCAGAGATGAAAAGACCCCGTCCCGCCCTCAGGTGGCCTGTGGTCTTCCTGCCCGGTCTCCTCTCGTGAACCCGAGCGTCGCGGGAGGGGATGTCCTGCGTGCACCGAGAGAGGAGGGAAAGCGTCCAGGTGCCCACATCCGTGCCGGGTCCTCACAATCAGAAACAAATGCCAAGCGGACTTTGGGTTGATGGACCCCTGTCGTCACGGACCTACCATGTGCATGGATTTAGGGGCTTGGCGGACCCTGGTGACCCACGTCTGGTCAAGGAAGGTGCGTGTGAACAAAATTCACTTGGAGAAGTGCCACGAGACGCCCGCGTGCCGTGTCCGGTGGGGGCCGGCTTCTGGGAGCGCCTTGCGCCCCGCACGGCTGGACTGAGGTTGCCTCGGGAACGGAATAGCTAGAGCAGGTGGTCGGAGGTTAAAATTTTGCAGATTAAAGCTCATTTTGCCAGTTCAACAACAGGAGGAATCCTCGCACCAGAGAGTTTCTGACTGGCTGCTCAGTTGGGAGAGTCCTCAAGCAAGGAATGGTGTTTTTTTAAAGGTCTAGAAATGTCTGCATGTCACACAGAAACGTGTACGCTTTTCACCTTTATCTTTGTTAGCGCAGGGTCATGACCTTTGCTTGGAGAACCGGTCTGCTGCTGGGAACGGTCTGCCCTTCCCGGCACAAACCACACAGGCGGTTATGGTGTGGGATTTCCCAAAAGCAGGATGTGTGTGTAGCATTGGTAACTAAATCCCGGGGAGGGATGGGACACACTCACGGATAAAGGCACTGGGGAGCTGTCTGGGGTTCCGGAACGTTCTCCCTCCTAAACACATGGTAGTTATACAAGCTGTACGATTAAGATTAGTTTTATCAGGGCACCTGGGTGGCTGAATCAGTTAAGCGTCTGACTCTTGATTTTGGCTCCCGTCACGATCTCAGGGTCGTGGGATAGAGCCCCCACGTCGGGCTGCATCCTGGGCCTGGGGCCTGCTTGAGATTCTCTCTCTCTCTCACTCCCCCTCTCCCTCTTCCTCTGCAGCCCCCTCAGAAGAAAGATTAGCTTTATGGATTTTATATCTCAGTAAGAAAATTTTAAAAATAAGGGGGAGTGAGAACTAAAGACATAATATACTCCTAGTGTGGAGCTCTACATTAAAAAAAAAAATTTACGTTTATTTATTTTTGAGAGAGAGAGAGAGAGAGAGAGCACGTGCAAACAGGGGAGGGGCAGAGAGAGGGGGAGACACAGGATCAGAAGCAGGCTCCAGGCTCCAAGTTGTCAGCACAGAGCCCGACATGGGGCTCGAACCCACGGACCGTGAGATCATGAGCTGAGCCGAGGTCGACGCTCAACTCATCGCTTCTGTAAATCTGCACGTTGTTCCGTCTTGATTTTGTGGAAGACGGAGCGTCCCCGCGCCAACACCCTGTGTGTGGACCGAGAGCACACAGGCTGCCCCCCCAGTCGGCCGTCCCCACGCGGCTGTGATCTGGCCTCTGCCCGGGTGGGTGCTCCATTTTGCCTCAGTTTACCCCCTGGTGAGTGGGAATACGAGCGTGGCCTTACCACAAACACCCGCAGGGACTACTTGGTGAAACCCAGACGTCACCCAGGGCTGCTCTGGGGAAACCATGTGGGCGTCAGGGAGGTGACCCCCCTCCGTGGGCGTGGGCAGAGCCCGGGGTCAATGCGGAAACAGTTCTCACGTCACTCCACCGCTGCCACGCCGGCCTCGGTACTGTGGCCTCTTCCAGGACCGAGCTTCAAGTCCCCGCTGTGGCAGGCAGGGGGGAGAAGAGCGGGAAGGGGGAGGGAAGCAGGGAGCAAACCCAGGGGCGAACTGGGCCCGGGGCGTCCTCCCCACCCGGGCCCTGAGCGGGGCTCGCTCCCCTTCGAAGGCTTGTCCACCAGCAGGAACGACGTTCAGAAGCATGGCTGCGGTGTGAGGTATTGTTAGGGACCGCGCTACGCCCCCCACCCCCGGGACCTCGAAGGTGACCTTCTGTGGAAAGAGGGGCCTCGTGGGCCATTTGTTCGGATGCGGCAGACTGGGGTGGCCGCAAGCAGTATCTGGGCTTGGACGCGGGCGCCAGCGCGGGGAGGTCCCCCATGGGAAGACAAAGACAGACGGACGTCCCCACGACAAGGACGGAGCCTCGGGAGGAAGCTGCGGGCTGGTCTCGGACCTGCGGACTCCGGGCCGTGTATTTGCCCGAGCAAACCAGTGCCCACGCACCACACGCTTGTCAGCCACGGGCAGTGGCACCCCCCGTGACTGCAAACCACAGAGCTGGCCGTCAGAGATGGCTCTTAAAGTGTTAAAAGTGTCGTCTGAGAGGACGCGGGCCAGTGAGCGTCAGTGACGAACACGCCGCCGTCTGACGCAGCACGGCCTGCCCTCCGGGGCCGATCCAGGCTCTGCCCCTTCCCAGCTGTGGGACCCAGGGCTGGTGCCTTCACGTCTCTGTGCTCCATGGATAAACGGGAGGCGAAACACAAAGCTTACCTCGTGGCACAGCCTGGGGATCAAGTTCATTAATATTTGCCAAGGGCTTAGTGCAGCGCCTGGGAAATGGAGGGCACGCGGTGTTTGCTGTTCTCTCCCTCACCCGAGAGGCCCGGTGACAGGTGACAAGGGTCGCTTGTTGTGGGCGGGCAGAGCCGTGGTCCCGAGTATGGGGCTCACCCACTCAGCGCCAGGAACTCTTCACACGGTTGGGACTTAGGGGGACCCAAGGAGGGTCGGTTCGTGTGGCTTATACCTAAGGAGGTCGGCCTCGTTAGAGGTTACCAATGACAAGTTTTCTGGATTAGAAAATAAAGCCAAGGGGCGCCTGGGTGGCGCAGTTGGTTAAGCGTCCGACTTCAGCCAGGTCACGATCTCGCGGTCCGTGAGTTCGAGCCCCGCGTCAGGCTCTGGGCTGATGGCTCAGAGCCTGGAGCCTGTTTCCGATTCTGTGTCTCCCTCTCTCTCTGCCCCTCCCCTGTTCATGCTCTGTCTCTCTCTGTCCCAAAAATAAATAAAACGTTGAAAAAAAAATTAGAAAATAAAGCCAAGAACACTTAACAATGTTTATTAATTCATTTAAAAATCACAGCCATTAACCCTTTGTATGTTTTTTAAAAATTTACTTTTGAGACAGAGAGAACGCGTGCAGGGGAGGGGCAGAGAGAGGGGAGACGCAGAATCCGAAGCGGGCTCCAGGCTCCGAGCTGGACAGAGTCCGACGCGGGGCTCGAACCCACGGACCGCGAGATGGTGACCTGAGCTGAAGCCGGACGCTCGACCGACGGAGCCACCTGGGCGCCCCAAGCCTTTACATTTTAATGTAAATGTTTCATGGCAAACAGCTGTGTTTACCTCCCTGTAAATGTCTTTACTGCCTGGCATGATGGAAGACGCCAGGAGTTCCCGCCTGCCTCTGCGATCCGTCTGTCGTGATGCCCCGTGTTGGTGGAATGTGGAGACGCTCCTGCACACTCGCCTGTGTCTGGGCAGGAGGGGCCTCGCGGGTCCCCTGGAGGTCTCGGGGCCGCATGGAGGTGGAGAGTCTGAGGCGCTCGGCGCCCAGCAACTCAGCCTGCCGCCTTTCGCCCCCGCTCCCACCTGACTGCGAACCTGCACGCCCAGCCAGGTCCCTCCAGTGCCCGGGCGGTGACAGTGACGGCCTCCTGTGCTTGACTCACCGGTGCCGACGGCCCCTGGGCCCATCTGCTTCCTGCAGCTTTGAGTCCTACGCGTCACGGACGGTGCTCATGGCCAAGGCCAAACGCTATGAGGGTTGGTCAGACCCCTGCGTGCAGTCCAGCGACCCGAGAACCCCGGGGCTCACCCCGATCAGACCTTTGGTGGCCAGGAGGTGTCACCGTGGCACCTCTGCCGATGCAGGGGCAGAGGCCGTGGGAGCCACGAGGGCAGCACCGCTCGCCCGGGGCCGGCCGTGCTGCCTGGGCATCGGCCGGGCTGCTCCAAGAAACAGAACCCATTGGGGGTGTAAGCACACACGCGTGTGCATGGGGAAGAGTGGGCTCATGTGACTGCAGGCTGGCAAGTCCCACGAGCTGCCACGTGCAAGCTGGGGACCCGGGAGAGCCAGTGCTGTAAGATCCCTTGAACGCAGATGAAGACCGATGTCCCAGCTGGAAAACGGGCAGGGGGAAAGTCCCCCTCCCCGACCCCGTCCTGTCCAGGCCTCCCCACACCAGGAAGGGCAATCGCTTTGCCCAGGGTACAGATTCTTGTTGTTTTTTTTTTTTTTTAATTTTTTTTAACATTTATTTATTTTTGAGAGACAGAGCATGAGCAGGGGAGGGGCAGAGAGAGGGGGAGACGCAGAATCCGAAGCAGGCTCCAGGCTCCGAGCTGTCAGCACAGAGCCCGACATGGGGCTCAAACCCACGAGCTGTGAGATCATGACCTGAGCTGAAGTCGGAGGCTCAACCGACTGAGCCACCCAGGGGCCCCCTCCTTTTTTTCTTTGAATTTTAATTTAATTTAATTTAATTTTATTTTATTTTATTTTTAAATGTTTAAACATTTAACATAATTAATTAAACATAAAACCCACAGGGACCGCAGGGCCCTCCCGTGGGGACCGGTTCCCTCCGCAGGGCCCCACCCATGGGGACCAGAGGCCTCATCTGCCTGGTCCCAGTGTTAAGGCCATCTGATTGTTTTCGCAGCTTTCCCTGGAAATTTGCTTCCAAGCGGGGCCAGCGGAAGCGAGTGCAAATACTTCTCGTCCGGCCAAAGGGAAAAGCCATGTTTCATCAGGTTTCGCCAGTCACCAACCTGAGGCAACTGGCCTCCACTCCCCTTCTCACTACGCGCGGATGGAAGCATCCGACGTGGGGTGAGGGGGTCTGGACACCTCGCAGGGCACCCCGGCCCGAGGAGGGGACGGGCCCACGAAACTGTCCTCTCCTCCGGACTGCAGGACTGCAGGCCGGGAGTGTGAATCAACTCTAGGCAGATACCAGCGTCACTGGAGATAAACGTTAAGCCTTATTGACTTAGGAGGTAAATATTGACGGAACTTAAATACCAAATCGATATTCACCTCAAGGGACAGCGCAGCCTGAGACTAAAGTTGGGACACGTGCGCTGGAAGTTATCTGCGGAGCCCCATGTCCCTGTCAGGCGCGTCCGGCCGGTGCAGGGATGTACTCAGCCCGGGAGGCGCGGTGACACCAGGCAACAAGTTCCAGATCACCAAGGGAGACCATTAGCACAGAGCGTCAAGGGCCAGAGTTTGGACACCGCGTGGCAGCACGGAACAAACCAGGAAACCAGTGGCTTAGCCTCTCTGCGGAGCACCCACCCGAGAGAAGGTGGGACCCCAGTTAGAAACGCGCCACGAACGGACCCGCCAGCCCCGTCCTGTGAACTGCGCCGGGCGGTGTGCAAAGCGTTGCCCCAGACCCCGGTGCGCGCGGCTCTCACTGGGGCTCGCTGGGGGGAGTCCCAGGCTCTGTCTGCCGCACGTCGCCGAGGCCCCAGGGAAGCAGCCTCGGCTGGGGCAAAAGCAGCGTTGACTTGTCCCTGCTCGGTTCCATACGGCAGATGCCCTGGGAGCTGCCGAATGCGGATGCGGGGGCCCCCACAACTCAAGCAGTGTCTCCAGCAGGCAGTCCGGCTTCGGTGCCACTCACCACCTCCTGTGTCAGGTCCAGACAGGAGGACCCAAAGCTCCAGGCAGCTGGCCTCCTGGCCTCGGGCTCCTGCCTCGGGCTCCCCGGGGCGTCCCCCGCCAATCAGCCCAGCCTCCTCAGGCTTTTACTTCCCCTCCATTATTTAAAAAAAGAGGGGGCGCCGGGGTGGCTTAGTCGGTTAAGCATCCGACTTCAGCTTGATCACGATCTCTCAGTTCGTGGGTTCAAGCCCTGCGTCGGGCTTTGTGCTGACAGCTCGGAGCCTGGAGCTTGCTTTGGATTCTGTGTCTCCCTCTCGCTCTGCCCCTCCCCGCTCATGCTCTCTCTCTCTCTCTCTCTCATAGAAATAAACATTAAAACAATTTTTTTAGGGGCGCCTGGGTGGCGCAGTCGGTTAAGCGTCCGACTTCAGCCAGGTCACGATCTCGCGGTCCGTGAGTTCGAGCCCCGCGTCAGGCTCTGGGCTGATGGCTCAGAGCCTGGAGCCTGTTTCCGATTCTGTGTCTCCCTCTCTCTCTGCCCCTCCCCCGTTCATGCTCTGTCTCTCTCTGTCCCAAAAATAAATAAACGTTGAAAAAAAAATTAAAAAAAAATTTTTTTAAAAGAGTCTATGTAGTAAAGGAATACATCCCATTGTACAAAAATGCACACAGCACAGACACACATAGGAAAAAGTAAAAGTCCTTCCTCCCCTCCTTCTGTCTGCTTTCCTCCCCAAATTAGCCTCCATAAACCATGGCCAACTTTCCTACCAGACATTTAAAAAATATATTTATTTATTTATTTATTTATTTATTTATTTATTTATTTTGAGAGAGAGGGAGAGAGCGTGAGCAGGGGAGGGGCAGAGAGAGAGAATCCCAAGCAGGCTCAGTGCTGCCAGTGTGGAGCCCACCTCAGGGCTCGTTCTCACGAACCGAAATATCATGACCTGAGCAGAAGCGAAGAGTCTGACGCTTACCTGGCCGAGTCACTCAGGTGCCCCTGGACGTTTTGCTATGATGACACATGCATGCATCAATGCCACTAAACAAATTATTTTTATAGTTTGTTTGGTGGCTTTGTACAAACGGGCTCATGCTATGCACGCTGGTCTATAACTTGTCTTTTTAATGTAACAAACTGACATGCACAAAACAGACTGTCATCTCGTCGATGGCATCAGTGCTCAAGCTGGGGGACCCCGGGACCCCTGTACACTCTTATAAACCTGTGAGGCTCCCAAGAGGTTTTGTCGATGTGGATTACATCTGCTGACATTTACCGTAAGAGAAATCAAAACAGAGAAATTAAAATACAGTAACTCACTTAAAAATAAACCCCATTACATGTTAACATATATAATACGTCTGTATGAAACACACTGCATTGCAAAACAAAAAACATTATCGAGAAGAGTGGATTGTTTTACGTGGTTGCAAATGTCTGGATTCTCGCGTCTTTCGGCGGCCACATCCTGTGGCCGCTGCAAAACTTCACTGTGTGCTCACGGGAAAATGAGGCTGGAAAGGGCAGATAACGTCTTCCTGTTATGAAAATAGCTTTGAGCCCACGGCCCCCTGAGAAGGCCTTGCAGCCAGCCCCCAGGGGCCCTGGACCTCACTGCGACAGCTACTTTCTATTTAAGGATGTCACACGTGTTGAATAAAAGCTTCTGTTCATAAGTATTTGCCTCCCTCGATGCACACACCCGACTCCGGAGTGCCAACTGTGTCCCTGGGAAAGCGGCGCGGTGGGGGGACGGGTAGCGGAGGGGGGGCCGTTGCGATTGAGGCCAAGACCTCCTCCCAATGGTGGGGGCTTTCCAGGGGTGAAACAGGCCAACGAAGGGAACGAATGTATAGCTAATTTTCGGTGTTGATAAATCCCATGGGGGAAAATCCAAGCAGATAAGTAGAAATCAAGGGCTGCTTGCCTGGGTACGTGCGTGGAGGGCGAGAACTCTCCGGTGTGTCTTCACACGAGATCCTATCAGATCAGCTATCAGACCAGCTACACACGTATTCCATCCACGACAGAAGTCGAAGAAGGGTCTCGGCCTGGGACTGATGTAATCTGATTTGCATTAAGAGACAAATCATGTGGCTGTGGGAACCTTTGGGAAGCAGGAGGCCCACGAGGAAGCTTTGGCTGCAGACCATGCCAGACCACGGCCCACGGCCTCGGGGGTGACGGTGGAGGGAGGGAAGTTAGTTGGCTTTGAAATTAGTGCCGAGAGGGCTGCTGATGCATGAGGACGTGGATGGAGCTCAAAAGAAAGAGGAGAAACTAGCGGCTCCTGGGTTTGGGTCTCAGCACTGGTTAAGCAGTGGAACTCTTACAAGCAGGGCTGTGGCGTGTCTGTTCCTATATTTTGGGCACGTAGCCTTGTGTGTCTGAAGGACACGTACGTATTTATGGGAAGATTGCAGGATAAGAGCAGGCACATGTAAAATAGAGATTTGCTCTACTGTGTTGAACAGCGTCCCCTCAAAATTCAAGTCCACCTGAGGCCTGTCAACGTGACCTTATTTGGAAATAGGCCCTAAATCCTGCGACCGGTGTCCTTATAAGGAGAGAGAGACACACACGGAGACACAGAGACACACAGGGAGAATACCACTGAGGATGAGGCAGGGAACGCAGGGGTGTATTTGCAAGCCAGGGAGCACCAAGGACTTCCAGCTGCCAGAAGCTGGTGGAGACGATGACGTGTGACTCCTAATCTGGTTTATAAAAGTCACTGCAGGGCTGCCTTGGGGTCTGGATTGCTCGCTCTGGGAAAAGTGAGATGCCGTGTCGGCGAGGAAACGCGAATAAAGGTGTGGAGAGGCTCACGTAGAGACAACCCGCCTGGCCAGCCATATGAGGGAGCCATCTCGGAAGTGGATTCTCCAGGCCCAGTCGAGCCTTCAGATGAGCCCGCGGCCCCAGCCCGTACCCTGAGCAGACAAGCATCCAACCGTCCTCCCCTGAAGCTGTGAGACACAATACAGAGTCACTGTTGTTCTCAACCACTAAATTTGGGCGTTACTTGTTACACAGCGATCGATATTTAATGCAATAATCCCGTCTGAAAATCTTTTACTTTAATAGATGAGTTAACTCCGTTAGCCCTTATTGGTTTGATGAATGCGTTTGATCTGAATCTGTTATTTCGTGCTGTGATATCTAGACCTATCTACCTACATATAGAGATACAGATGATATATGACTGTGTCTACATCTACCTACCTCTCCCTCTCGAGATTCCTAAAATACCTCTATGTACACACAGATACAGCAGTTTCCTCAGACGCACACACATGCTTAATCTTCTACTATGCGGTCTGTTCTAGAAACTTTTAAAATGTTAATCATTCTGAAATTTAAGAACGCCGGACTCATGTTCCAGTCGTGTCCTCTATACCCATGCCCTAATAGAATGCCTGTGCCTCCCTGGGTCCTTCAGCAGGGTCTGGGGGTCCCCTGCTGCGAGCAATGGCAAAGCGGCTTCTCTCTTCCTCCTCCTTCTGTGCCTCCTTTCCTTCCTGCCCCAGCACGCCCCAGCACTCATCAAAAGGTACCTTTCTTGGTACCTACTACTTGTGAGGTACTAGAGCGCCTTGCGTGCCTCTTTAACTGATCTGTCAGCCCAAACCTAATCTCTTCTCTCCCAGCGATTCTGATGAAGGTTGAGACATGTTAGCGTAGGTTCCTTTCTCCCCTGGACTCTCGTTGGCTCTATGGCTCCTGTAGCATCGAAGCACGGACGGTTTGCAAATTCCGTTCTTTCTCAAACACCCTCTGTGCTTCTGGCCAACTCGCGCCAACATCTCTGTTGCTGATCGTCTTCCCAAGTTTTCCCGGTAAATCTCGTGCTTGATTCTAGCTCATCCGCTAGCAGAATCCCCAAGAAAGAGTCGCGTGAAAAATATTCCCTGGAGCTCTTCATCTTCAAGGGATCTGTCTGTTCCCTTTATACATGAAGACGGGTGGGCTTGGGGGGCGCCTGGGTGGCTCAGTCGGTGAAGCGTCCGACTTTGGCTCAGGTCATGACCTTGCGGTTCACAAGTTCGAGCCCCGCGTCGGGCTCTGTGCTGACAGCTCAGAGCCTGGAGCCTGCTTTGGATTCTGTGTGTGTGTCTCTCTCCGTCTCTGCCCCTCCCCTGCTCAAGCTCTGTCTTTCTCTCTCTCTCTCTCTCTCTCTCAAAAAGAAAAAAACATTAAAAAAAGAAGAAGAGGAATGGGCTGGATAGAAAACCCTCCCCTCCATCGTAGTCTGCTACTGAAGTGACAAAGTCTGATTCCCTTTCTCTACCTTGTCCACATGCCGAAAGGATCTTCCCCCACATTTGATCTCCACTGGGCCCCGCGGGAGTCCCCTCAACCGTCCTCGAGGCACAAGCCGCCCAGGGCTCTGGCAGAGAGAAAAGAGTGTGGGATTTGGAATAAAGCACCCGGTTTCCACACCCAGCTCTGTGATTCCTTTGTAATCCTAGACGTCTCGTGGCTTGTCTGAGGCCCAGCTATGAAATGGGTTTAATAGGAGCGCTGGCACCCCTCTTGTGCAGGTTAGAGGCCTGGCGAGAGAAGCTGGCACGTGTGAAAACGGGCCACAGAGCGCCACGCCAGAGTTGGGCGGTATCGCTCTGTGCACTCGGCCCCGTCTGAGATTCTCACCTTCTTCCCAGTAACTGGAGCGTTTTATGGGCGAGAAGGAGGCAGGAAGTCTGCCCCGCAAGCTTTGTCGAGGCGGGCCAAAGGCGCTCTGCCCCCAAATACAGACCTTCACACTCGTCCCTATCAATTCTCACCTTGTTGGTCTCAGTCTTTTTTGTAATGTTTACTTATTTTGTGAGAGAGAGGCAGAGCACGAGCGGGAGAGGGGCAGAGACAGAAGGAGACACAGAATCCGAAGCAGGCTCCAGGCTCCGAGCCATCAGCACAGAGCCCCACGCGGGGCTCGAACCCACGAACTGTGAGATCATGACCTGAGCCGAAGTCTGACGCTTCACCGACTGAGCCACCCAGATGCGCCTCGCTGGTCTCAGTCTTATTGTAGGATCTCTTCAAGATTTTTCAACTTGACCATATCATTAGCTTTGCTAACAAGTCTTTGTTCAGGTTATTGGTAAAATTCTGGCCCCTTGGGAGCCTTACCTCTGGGTTGATGGCTGTCACTTACCTACGTGGGTGATTCCCACTTGGGCTGTGTTGATTCAACCCATTACAAGCCAGCCCAGTGGGTCCTACTCGCCCGCCTACCAGCCTCCTTTGCCAGTTCACTCTTGGAAGCGTGACCCTCAGTAATTGTGTCCTGGAGGTCATGTGAGGTTTGATGATTGTGTCAACGCTTGCGAATGTGTGTAACACAATGTGTTAATAACGGGTAAGGCATACACGCTGGCCTCAGCCTCAGCCTCGGCCCTACACGCTCGTGGGGCCGGGTGGTTCTCTGTGCTGGGGCTGGCCTGTGTGCTGGCACATTCAGTGGCCCCCTGGTCCCCTCCCACCAGGGACCAGCAGGCTCCTCCCTCCCCCAGCTGTGAGCTCTAACTCCAGCTCCCGCGGCCCGCACCCCAAGACCCGGGCTCCTGCAGCCTGCACCCCACGGCCTGGGCTCCCGTGTGGCGTTCTGGCTCGGAACCTGGCCTTCGTTAGTCTGTGTCCTTGCTCAGCTGGGGGCTTTTCTTTGGACACCGTATCATTACAGCATCACCCTTCATTTCCTTTTCCAGAAATTAATACAATGTGTATATTAAAAGAAAAGATTCCCCGAAAGCACGCGATCTTACGTCCTCGTTGGTCTGTTCTCTAGGCTTCCAGCTTGTTCCCCGCTTCTGTGTTCTCAAGGGTCCTGGGCACTCAGAACACGGCCTGTGGCCTAGAGCTGACAGTGGGGTCTGCCGGCTGGACGGCCACGGAGAGCGTGGTGTCATAGCTCTGTCGCTGGCCCTCCAGCGGGAGAGCGGCCACACAGAACACTTCTGGGGCCTTCTTTGTCCTCTTCCCATGGAGGGCAAGAGCTGCCCCCCCCCTGCCCCCCGTGCATCTGGATGGCCCCGTAACCCGAGCTGGGGTGGCAGGGACCGGCACCCCCCTCGGAGGTCAGCTCCTGGGTCAAGTCTGCCCACCCCTCAGATGCCACGCTGGGAGGGAGCCCAAGCGGGCTACGGGGGGAGGGGGTGTCCCGCCAGCCCCCGGGGCTCCGGGCCGCCTGCTGAGGCTCCAGGCACGTGAGCGAGCACGTTAGTGTCCCGTGGCCGCCAGAACAAACTCCAGAGTGACGGGAAGGATGTGAGGTCCTCATTTGCCTACCGCGAAGCCAAGGCCCTAAGTCTTGCTTGATTACCCAAGGGAAAGGGCTGGAATCTGACTTGCTATCTGCCATCGATTAGGGCCCTGGCTTTGTGAAACCGTATGTGAATTTGCGCATTTTTTCCAGGTAGAGACGCAAACGACTTCTGTCTGGTGGAGAAGCCGGCCCCAACGGCTGCGGCTGCGGGTCGGTTTCCCTGCAGGGCACAATCCCTTGGCTCTGACTTCGAGGACACGGTGGGGTGCCCGCCTAGCCTCACGACAGAGCGCCCTCCCCTCCACTGCCCCCGGAACCAGCCTTGCCATTTTGCTGGTTCCCAGGCTAATACACACACCGGGGCCCCAGCTCAGCGCGCTCCCACAGAAATGCAGCCTGAGCTCGTGCGTAATTGAAACATGCCGCAGCCGAAAGAGAGGAGTGGCCAGGAGCACGGGCAACCTAGAATGTCTTATTTCATGCAATGTCACCAGATGCCGTTTCAACGTCTACTCCATATAAAAAGGTATTAATGACTAGTTTACATTTCCCTGGTACATTTTTTTTTTTTTTTTGGTGCGTACCTTACGTTAACGGCACATCTCAGTCGGGATGTCCCATTTTCACCCGTTACAGGGCAACATGGCGACACCAGAACAACGAAGGTGCGTTTCAAGCAGGAGGGACTTGCGCCGCCCCCATCGTTCAAGCTGTGATCACAACGAACTGGGTGCCGCCTTGCTGGCCACGGTCCAGGCGCTGGTTCCCGGCCAGTCCAGGGGCTGAACCGCGTGGAGGTGCGCCACCCAGTGGCCATTCCTGGTAGTGCAGGGCCCTTCGGGATCTGGGGCCTTCCAGAAGCCAGGGCGTGATGTTGGGCTCATATTCCGGGAACATTCCTGGGGTGGGGGTGAGGGTGGGGGATGGAGAGGAGGCCAGGGGAAGTAGGGCTGTCGTGCCCCGGATCTCCAGGTCACTGGGTGGCGAGCAGGCTCCACAAGGGTGTTTTGTACCCTTGGCCACCCGCCCGTACACGCTGACCTGCCCAACTCCCAGAAGGCCAGGCAGGGGCCTTTCCAAGCCGTCCCCGAGCCTGACGGCAGGATTGCAGCGGTGGTGGCTGTCTTCGTCTACTTGGATGGCTCCCCTGGGATTCCACACCCTGGGCTTACACAGCAGGAACGCTGTCGGTTCTGGCGGCCGGGAGAGCGGGGCGCCCTCTGGGTGGGTCCCCGTGACATCTCTCCCAGGCCCGCAGACGACACCTGGGGTAGTTACCCCATTTCGCAGCTAAGCGACTGAGGTTACGACTTGTTCAAGATCACACAGAGCCAGGAACTGGGCCAGGCCGGGCTCGGCTATCTGGGGTGGGGAGCCCTCAGCCTCTCTCCCCTGGCCCCCACCACCATCACCTTCGACGGCCTCCATCCGGGTGTTTGCAAACCGCTTCCTGGAGATCAAACCCATGTCCCCAACCTATGTGCCTCTGGGGTCTCTACCTTCGGCGGGGGGCCTCTCTGGGCCGTGTCTGGACCCTGGAGACAGGTGAGGAACGCCCCGTAGCAGTGTGTGTGGCCACAGTGCTACAGCATGGGGCCAGCAGAGCCCTGGACCCCCCGGGAGACCATTCCTGTCAGGTGGGACCAGTGGTCTTGCCAGCCCAGGAGCGCGGTCAGTCAGCACTGGCGAGGGGCTGTCTCTCAGACACACGTGAGCCACGCGCGCAAGACAGACATGCGAGGCCCAATGCCCGTGAACGCATTCCTCACAAATGAGGAAGACGAAATCTTCCAGGTCCCTGTGAAAGGCAGCCCGCCCTGAGGCGGGCCCAGACCATGGCTCCAAAGTTGTTGAACGCAGATGGCGTCAGAACGTGACGACCGTGGGATCTGAACGTCTCGTGACCTCGGGTTCATGCGCTCGGGGTGGGGGAGAAGCCCGAGGAGGGGAAGGTGGAGGGTTTGAGGAAGAAGGTGGAGGTTATGCACGTTTGAGCAGTTTGTCCTTTTCAGAGACTCGAACTGTAAAGAGGAAGTCGTCTTTCTCTTTGGTCTAGAAAATAACACGAGGAACCGATTTTCCGTTAAGAAAGTACAGGGATACTTCATCTGACTTTGTCATCTGTGGCACCTGCTCCATAAATGTCCTTCACAGATTGACATCAAGACCCCAGGCCGCAGCGCAGACAGTTCCTGAAATAAGTCCTGTGCCCCAGAGTCCAGAGCAAAGCCAGGGCTGGGACACAACAGAGCAGGACCACGTGCTCCAGTGGGCAAGAGAGAGAGAGAGAGAGCGAGCAGGGAGCTCAAGAGGAGCACAGACACCCAGTGTGGGGAGCACAGACGAGCAGGGGCCCCACAGACTTTCTGGACACTGAATGAAGGCTTCCGAGCCCGGCCTGCTTCACAGCTGAGCGCTCTTTGGAGGCTGGTCCGGGAAGGGGTGCTGGGCACCCCTCCTCCAGGCCTCACGCTGCCTCAGCCCTGGACCGCGGAGCACCCGAGAGAGAAGCAGCGGGCGCGGGTGGCTGGGGACGCAGTCCAGGGTGCCGCAGTAGGGCTCCCTGAGACGCCGCGGCACCTGAGGCCCCCTCAGTGCTCCAGCCCAGCCAGCCCTCCCCAGCCAGAGGCCCCAGCAGACAGGGTTGGCCCAATGGGGCTCAAATTCTTTGGGTCCAGTTTAGCCCAGGCCCCAGACCCCTTGGACAGCACTTGGACGGCTGCCCCTTCCTTTCTGAGCACTGCCCCCCTGCCTGAGGCACCAACGTGGCCAGAGCAGGGGCCTATGCTGGGGCGGCAGTGGGCAGGAGGGCCGGGGGGGGCCCGGATGCAGCTACAGGCTCCCTCCTGATAGCAGAGGGGCAGGGGGAGGTCAGGGGCGCCTGTGGAAGGCCGTGAGCATCTGTGGGGGTTCTCAGAGCATTTGGGAAGGGCATGCGAGGAAGGCTGCGGCCTGAAGCTGTTAAAGTGTATGAGGGCTTGGACCCTTTTAATCAGCATCGAAAGGAACGAGGTTCCGTCTCCTGATTCCAGGTGGGCCTGTGGGCCACACGCCGGGTGAGCGGGTGGCGGTCACAGGGGCCAAGCATCCGGGCCTGGACAGGGGGCTCCAGAGTCCCAGCTGTCAACTATCTCAACAAGAATTATACCAGTGAAAACAGTCGCTATAGAAAATGTAGAAACGTGGAAAGAAATTAAAAGTCCTACGTCTTTATGATTCTCCTACGGGGAAATGGGGGCCGTGAGCTGAAGGATTCACCTCACCTGGAGAGACGTCTGGCTTGTGCCCCGGATGATCGGGAGGTGGCCTCCAGGCCCCGGAGTGTCCTCCTTGATAGGAGTGTCCTTGTCGGCCTCGGGTTTGGCCAGGGGACAGTCACGCGTGTCACTTTCGGTGGGTGTGGACAGCGATGACCCTGAAACTTTTGGGCTTGAGCCTTGCCGCCCTTTTCACCCACACGCACGTCTGCGTTCCCGAACGGCCGTCCTCTTGATCGCCCCCAGACCCCCGGATGTCCAGGAAGCAGGTGCTGACACCTGGCGCGCCGACCGAGTGGGTGTGGGCGTGGCGTAGACGTCAGCACTTGAACATCCGTGCCCCGCCCCCGGCGGGTGATTCGGATGCTCGCAAAGTTTGAGAAGCCGAGTGTCGAGCGTCGTGGCCCCACAGCGACGTGCATTATGCCTTCGTATGAGGCAGCAGAGCAAGGTGGTGTCCCTTAGTCTCACCGCGGATCCTCGGTCGGCACGGTACCCACATCACAGATGGAAAGGCTGAAACTCAGAGGCTGAGAGGCGGTCTGACCTCGCTGTGTGACCCAGAACTTGAGTGTCAACCACCGTGCAGCGCTGTCCCCCCGCCACACCCCGGGTTCCGGTCCTACTGGACTGTTTGTGCACACCTCGGTGTTTTCATTCTGCTTCCTGGGTGTGTGTTTGCACGTCCGTTCCCCTGCCCTGGTGGCCGCCAGGGCTCAAGTTCGCCTCCTGGTGACTCCTTCCTGCCTCTGAGCCCCTCCTCCCTGCGGCCCCATAGACACGGCCACCCTGTGGCTGTTCTGCCTTGTCCTTCCCGCGTGGAGCTCCCCGGACGGGGGGCCCTTCCTCACCTGGTACCAAGGTGCCCTGGGCAAAGGAGGGAAAAAGTCATCCCAAACTTGGGAGAAATCATCTGCCGGATTGTTCAATTGCTTCATTCCTGGCATCACCACGGGGTGTTTTCTCCTAAGCCTGTGCGAATACGTAGGGGACCTTGCTGTTCATCGGTCCGTGCTTATCCCACAACGCTGGACAGGGTAACTTTGTGACCGAAGCGTATCTCATTAAGAGCTACAATCCACAGAAGCGTCCCGAGCTTACAGCCCTGCGAGGCTGGGTTGGCCTGCACACGTCGAGAAGCTGTATAATTTGACGGTCCAGCGGAGAAGGTTAGCTGGTCGTATCCCACTGACCAGTCTCTGCAGAAGATCTTTGATGATGAATCGCTTTTCCTTTATTTATTTATTATGGGCGAGGTGGGGGGAGGAGCAGAGAGAGGGAGAGAGAATCCCAAGCAGGCTCCACGCATCAGCGCAGAGCCCAACACGGGGCTTGACCCCCTGAACCGTGAGATCATGACTTGAGCCTAGATCAAGAGTTGGATGCTCAACCGACTGAGCGACCCAGCTGGCTCACTTGTCTTGCTTTTTAAAAAAATCTTCCTGCCACTTCTCTCTTCCCAGAGTTAGACTTGTTTTTGACCCATGCTATTAAATCTATTTGAGAATTTTAGGGGCGCCTGGGTGGCGCAGTCGGTTGAGCGTTCGACTTCAGCCAGGTCACGATCTCGCGGTCCGGGAGTTCGAGCCCCGCGTCAGGCTCTGGGCTGATGGCTCGGAGCCTGGAGCCTGTTTCCGATTCCATGTCTCCCTCTCTCTCTGCCCCTCCCCCGTTCATGCTCTGTCTCTCTCTGTCCCACAAATAAATTAAAAACGTTGAAAAAAAAATTAAAAAAAAATCTATTTGAGAATTTTGAATTAAGAGCAATCCTTACTCCATATTTGTCAAATGCAGGGTGACACCATGAATGGATGTATCGTTTCTGGCTGGCTTGGCTATCGTCAGCCTCCAGGGTTGAGGAAATCCTAAACTAGTGACAAGACCTTCTGCGCCGGGACAAAGCCGGGAGGAGTCACCCTCAGGGTCAGAGGACAGCTGTCTGCTGCTTCAGAAAACCGTGCGGGCAGGATCTTTTCTAGATCACTTGATCATTTTTTCTTTTTTTTTCTAGATCACTTTCTAGATCACTTGAGAAGATGCGGACATAGACTGCCCAGGTCCCGCTCCAGGGGGGCTCTCCCGGGGGTCTTGACACGTCTTGGCCACATCAGCGGTCTGCTGGGACTCTCCTGCAAGCCCCCATACGCCCACCTCTCCCTGCCGTGCTTAGCGTTTGGGATGGTCTACGGGTATCATGGGACGGAGACCCAGGGCCAGAGGCAGTCATGGCTGTCACAAGATGCCGTGAGCCCACCTCCTCCAAGGAGCTTTCCTGGACACCACCCTCTCTAGACCACGTTGTGGGGGGTTGGTCAACATGAAAGGTGGCTGCTCGGAGCATGTGTTCCCTACCTGGGTGCAGGCACCGACTCATACCATTTTCAGATGGTCCCTTTGCCAGATGTTTGACAGTCAGGCCCTCCCTTCCCCGGGGAGGTTAGTCTTGCACTCGGGCCCAGCACCTGTGACCTCTAATCCACTTCTGTAACCCCGCTCCACATTGATCTTTTGTTTTTTACTTCTACACCTTCCTGCCAGGCACCCCCACTCCAGGCTCCTGGGAGGGGCGTCACCGATCGAATGAACACACACATCTCCCAAGAATGAGTAAGTTTCAAGGACAATGCGCTATAAACCCATTTTTTTTTAAATAAAGAAACATTTTTCTGAAGAAAATGAGCGTCTCTCCTAAAGGGAAGAGTCTCACAAAGGTGCAAAGAGCCCACAGCACAAACTTGAGTAATTATGCAGAGCTGTTTACCAATTCTTTCATAGATCTTTGTTTCTGGAGAGAGAGAGAGAGAGGAGAAAAAAAAATAAAAGCCCATTAAAGTGATTTTCCCAAAGGAGAAGTCTGGACTCAAAGATAAATGAGAGACCCCACGTCTCGATGGAAAAGGCTCCTTGCAGCTGGAACACAGCCTCGCTCCAGCCTGGCTTCCCCTCCCCTTGTTACCAGTCGGGGTGTTAGAAGCCTCTAGCTGTCGCCGGCCCACATCTGCTCGTAAACTTTAATAAACACAAGCACATTCCCAGCTCTGTTCTCAGATCTGGGTACAGGACAGCGAGCGGTAGAGACACGGCCCTTTCCTTGACACAGCATGGACAAAACACCGTAATTAAAATCGGGCTGACCCCGCCTCGCACCGGGAGACCTGCCCGTGCGGAAGCTGGGCCCCCCAACAGCAGGTGAAGCCATGACCCCGAGGCGGGAGTTGGCCTGTGCCGTGGACCGGGTGCGGGGCTGTGGGCTGGGGCCAGAGCTGCTCCACACCACTCTTCATTCACCTTGGGCCCACGTCAACACAGGGCATGTTCCTCTTCTGACGGGTGGTTGGCGTGCAAGAGGTAAAGACAAAAACACACAAGCACATTTGTGGTCTCTGTTTTTCCTCCTCCAGCCTTCATGCCCCACAGGCTGAGGCAGGTCCCCGGAACGAGCCCCGTACAGATGGGATGGGGACGCGTAGCAAGCTGACGTGCAGCGGGCTGTGGATGTGCGATTCCGTCACAGGGAAGGGTAGATGGGGACCAGCCTCCGGCCCACCAGGGGGCACACTCGGCTGTGTCACGGCCAGATTGTGGGGGGTGCGCAGACCCAGCTGGGCGGTGCCCGCTGAGGCTCCCGGTGAGCTCCACCCAGCCACCCTGCCTCTGGCCCGCCTGCACCTGGCATTTCCAAACGTCTAGCCTTTGCCAATCGAATGAGCACAGGGTGATATCACAATGCTTTGGTTTGTGTTTCTGTGATTACTCGTGGCTTCAACATCGCTGTATTTGGTTGCTGCCTCTTTGGATCTCCTTTCTGTAAATCGCCTGTTCGGACCCTTCGCCCAGTTCTCTGTTATGGTTGCCGTCTTCTTGTTGGTGCAAGAATTCTTTCTAATTGTTAGCTTTGGACATCGCAATACCTTCCCCTCTTCCTCCTATCTTCTGTGTCCGTGGTGTGCGTCAAAAAGAAACCCTTATTTTTATGTCATCAAGTGCACGTGCTGTGTGTGTGTGCGCCTTGTGGTTTCTGATTTAGATGTTTTGATGAAGAAGTCCTTCCCTACCTTTGCGGTCACAGGGATATTCTCCTGAATCGTCTACGGTGAACTTTCGAGTTCTGCCTTTCACACGCACACCTTTCATTCCCCTTCGCATCTGGGGTCCACAGGGACCTGGTTTTCGTGTTTCTCCGGGAGAGTCCATTTTAATTCATAATGGTACTCGCACTTTAATTTCTCAATTTATTCCTAGGGACAGAATTTTTTCCTTCTAATGATGCAGTTATGTTTCTCTGGGAAAAGACTGGTACTGTCTGTACAGAAAGCCTAGCTCTCACTGCTGGCAGCTGCAATTTCTAGAATACAGTGTCTATTTAGGTGATGGAGCGGTGGCACACGAAATGAGGTAAAAAATTGATTTCTAGCTTCGTGGTTGGGGGGATCATTAAACGTGACATTTTGTTCTGTTTGAAGTTACAGCCTCTAGAAGAAGTAGAAATAATTCCAATTTACCTTCTATTTGGAGTCCTGGAAGGGAGGCTCCATGCCCTATGTACGAAACACCATGAGAACAATACATTTCCAACTCTAAGTGCAAAAGCTTAATTTTATCACGGTAACAACTGGGGGTGTAGAATTGCTTCCTTCATGTGTGTGTCTTAGGAGGATGGTGGGCATGGCCCTGCCAGTTTGGGGCCAGCCCTACAAGACCTGTTAGCCTCTACTCTCGCGCTGGGGGAACCAGGCGCTGTGTCAGAGGTCAGAACACGAAGTCCTGAAGCAGAGCTGGTTCATTGCCATGTGACGATTTTCCATCTGCCTGGCTCGGGATGCAGACAGAGCACAGTCTTTTGTTACAAGTGGAGCCCACCCCACGGGCAGGATCCACCGGGACGCCACACCCGCGAGGATCGCAGCACTTACTGGGCGCTTGCTGTGTGCACTGGCCACTGCACTAAGTGTGCCCCTTGCGTTTGCTCATGTACCCTCTCAACCTTCTGACGAAAGAACTGCCCTGGCTGATACTTTACAGATGAAGAGTCGAGTCTCAGAGGGGATAAATAACTTGTTCAAGGTCGCCCAGAGCGTGAGGGGAAGTCTGGGGTTGGGACCAGGCTGTCTCCTACCTGCTGACGAGCAGTTTGAAGGCCCCGGGCCCCAGGGGGGTCACACCGTCCCTGGAATCCCTGGAGTCTTGTTCTATTTTTTATTTTTCCATCTGTCGGCTCCAGCAGCTTTGGCCATATGGTGACGTCAACTCCTGGGCAGGTTCATTTTCTTCTCAGGAAGGGGTGCCAAAATGCCGGTTGTTGCAAATCACGGAGGCAAAGGGGAGGGGGACCCCTGAGGCGCTGGGGCTGGGGCACGGGAGCTCCGTGGCACGTGGGGGGGCTCCGTAGATCTGTGGTGTGCTAAAAAGAAGGCAGGTGTCGTCCCTGTCGGCTCGGAGACATCTAGGGCCATGTGGTTAAGTAGGGATGTGACCATGTCAGGATGAAGGACCCAGCCTCTCGAACCTTTAGTCCAAGGCTCTTCGCAGCACACGCGGATGCCGTCTGTGCGCACAAGATGCCAAGACACAGAGAGCCCCGAATGCCGGTCCAGAACGAGCTTGGCTGGTGTGGAACAAGCCACACTCTTTTTTCTTTTTTTTTTTTATATATATATGAAATTTATTGTCAAATTGGTTTCCATACAACACCCAGTGCTCATCCCAAAAGGTGCCCTCCTCAATACCCATCCCCCACCCTCTCCTCCCTCCCACCCCCCATCAACCCTCAGTTTGTTCTCAGTTTTTAACAGTCTCTTATGCTTTGGCTCTCTCCCACTCTAACCTCTTTTTTTTTTTTTTCCTTCCCCTCCCCCATGGGTTCCTGTTAAGTTTCTCAGGATCCACATAAGAGTGAAACCATATGGTATCTGTCTTTCTCTGTATGGCTTATTTCACTTAGCATCACACTCTCCAGTTCCATCCACGTTGCTACAAAAGGCCATATTTCATTTTTTCTCATTGCCACGTAGTACTCCATTGTGTATATAAACCACAATTTCTTTATCCATTCATCAGTTGATGGACATTAGGCTCTTTCCATAATTTGGCTATTGTTGAGAGTGCTGCTATGAACATTGGGGTACAAGTGGCCCTATGCATCAGTACTCCTGTATCCCTTGGATAAATTCCTAGCAGTGCTATTGCTGGGTCATAGGGTAGGTCTATTTTTAATTTTCTGAGGCACCTCCACACTGCTTTCCAGAGCGGCTGCACCAGTTTGCATTCCCACCAACAGTGCAAGAGGGTTCCCGTTTCTCCACATCCTCTCCAGCATCTATAGTCTCCTGATTTGTTCATTTTGGCCACTCTGACTGGCGTGAGGTGATACCTGAGTGTGGTTTTGATTTGTATTTCCCTGATAAGGAGCGACGCTGAACATCTTTTCATGTGCCTGTTGGCCATCCGGATGTCTTCTTTAGAGAAGTGTCTATTCATGTTTTCTGCCCATTTCTTCCCTGGGTTATTTGTTTTTCGGGTGTGGAGTTTGGTGAGCTCTTTATAGATTTTGGATACTAGCCCTTTGTCCGATATGTCATTTGCAAATATCTTTTCCCATTCCGTTGGTTGCCTTTTAGTTTTGTTGGTTGTTTCCTTTGCTGTGCAGAAGCTTTTTATCTTCATAAGGTCCCAGTAATTCACTTTTGCTTTTAATTCCCTTGCCTTTGGGGATGTGTCGAGTAAGAGATTGCTACGGCTGAGGTCAGAGAGGTCTTTTCCTGCTTTCTCCTCTAAGGTTTTGATGGTTTCCTGTCTCACATTCAGGTCCTTTATCCATTTTGAGTTTATTTTTGTGAATGGTGTGAGAAAGTGGTCTAGTTTCAACCTTCTGCATGTTGCTGTCCAGTTCTCCCAGCACCATTTGTTAAAGAGACTGTCTTTTTTCCATTGGATGTTCTTTCCTGCTTTGTCAAAGATGAGTTGGCCATACGTTTGTGGGTCTAGTTCTGGGGTTTCTATTCTATTCCATTGGTCTATGTGTCTGTTTTTGTGCCATCTTTTTTCTTTTTTTTTAAGATTTCCTTATTTTTGAAGGGGGGAGGGGCAGAGAGATTGGGGGACAGAGGATCTGAAGCAGGAATCTATGCTGACAGCAGACAGCCTGATGCGGGGCTTGAACCCATGAACCACCAGATCATGATGTGGGCCGAAGTTGGATGCTCAACCCACTGAGCCCCTGCCAGGCACACTCCTGATAAGGAAACCAGTCCAGCCCAGACCCTTCTAGCTGAGCCACAGGGGCTGAAATAGTGGATTAGGGTGCGTGCACATTTCATGCCTTTGAAATCTGTCTTCCAGGACTCCTGACCTGGGAATCCAATGGTCTGGGATGTACGTACTTGGAAAACTGCCATATTTTCATTATTTGTGTGACTCTTATAAAATTGCCACTTTGTAGGTTAAATGGTTGAATGTCAGAAATTTCACTGGGTCCGGATGAATAAGAAGGACAATCCCGGCAGTAAGGGTAACCGTGAGATACAAGATGGCGGGCAGAAAGTGGGCAAGCAGGCAGGCGGCTGGAAAAGTGTTCCTGCTGGAGTTGGGTGCTCACGCAGGGGGGCAGGAAGGCAGGATAAAGACAGTGGTCAGAGCCTGCGAAGCTGGGTGCGAAACTTGGCTTTGATGGGGCGCTGGGGGGGTGGGGGAGGGGCTCAGTTGGTTAATCGTCTGACTCTTGATTTCGGCTCAGGTGGTGATCTCACCGTCTTGAGTTTGAGCCCCGGGTCGGGCTCTGCGCTGACAGTGTGGAGCCTGCTTGGGATTCTCTCTCTGCCCCTCCTTCGCTCATTCTCGCTCTCAAAACAGATAAATACATTTGTAAGAAACAAACTTGGGTTTGCTAATTTTTAACATATTTTACAGAATAATGGATTTGGATCTCATTCTGCCTTTCTATTATATAAAGTATCACATGCTATGCTTCGAAGATATATGTTATATTTATAACATTTAATAATATGTGATGTTATTAATATAAATTAACATCAACATATTTAGTAAATATGTTATATTTATTCAGTAGTGACTTAGAGTTAGTTTAAAGATGTGGGGCGCCTAGGTGGCTCAGTTGGTTAAACGTCCGACTTCAGCTCAAGTCATGATCTCACGGTTCGTGGGTTCGAGCCCCACGTCGGGCTCTGTGCTGATGGCTCGGAGCCTGGAGCCTGCTTCAGATTCTGTGTCTCCCTCTGCCCTTCCCCTACTCGCAGTCTCTGTCTCTGTCTCTGTCTCTGTCTCTCTCTCTCTCTCTCAAAAATAAACATTTAAAAAAAGTTTTTTAAAAAAGATGTAGACACATACACTAAATATCAGTGAAAGCCACTTCCAGATTTTAAATATCAGACGGATTAAGTTACTCATCAGTTACCCATTATATTTTGTAAACAGAACATTCTTAGAATCTTTAATAGTACTTTGTTACTTTTCATTCTTAAAATATCCATTCACTTTTCACAATTTTGAAACTAAAAGTGTACCAGGACATACAGAAATGTTACAATGTCAGGTACTCTGGCAGAATTAGTTTCCCCTTTGGGGTTTCCTCTCGACATTCCTTGGTGGGGACAACTTCCTCTGGTTTTGTTAATAAAGATTTATCGGCATTCAGGCTGTCCATTTCTTCACTGTCCTGAGTCCCTGGTACACCAACCTGACCCACCAGCCAGCTGGCTGACTTCTCGCCTGTATTCGTTTTACTGGTTACGTCTTAGATCTTTTTAAGACTTTTTCTTCTACATTTGTTTTATTTTATTTACTTAAGTTTTGAGACCTGTTGTTTTTTAAAGGATGTATTTTTATTTTTTATTTTTCTCAATTTTTAAATGTTTATTTATTTTTGAGAGAGAGAGAGTATGAGGAGGGGAGGGGAAGAGAAAGGGAGACACAGAATCCGAAGCAGGCTCCAGGCTCTGAGCTGTCAGCACAGAGCCCGACGTGGGGCTCGAACCCATGAACCACCAGATCATGACCTGAGCTGAAGTCAGACGCTTAAGCGACTGGGCCACCCAGGTGCCCCTCAAGAATGTATTTTTAAGTTCTTTCTTTCTTTCTTTCTTTCTTTCTTTCTTTCTTTCTTTCCTTCTTTCTTCTTCAGTGGTTGGAGTTACTTGACCATTGATCTGTGTTCTGCTGTATTAGCATTTAGAGAAAAACTTCCTTATCTTCTTATTATGGTCAGTCCTGCTCTTTGGCTAATTGACATTTGGAGCAACCAATGGAACTTTCTGTCACCTGGTTAATTTGTGTGGCTCCCCATGCTGATCTGTTCTCCCCTTGGCTGGTGTTTGCCTTTTCCGGGAGTGACTCAGTTTCCTGCATGTATTCCTGCTTAAGCAGGTGGAAACAAGTAGACGTGTATGCTTCATGAACTGATGTGAGAACGAAGAAACAAAACACTGACCTACATAAGCATGTTGGGGGACTGAGCTTCAGGTCGGGGAGGTGACAGCCTTGCCCATGTGGAAATTCTGCACGCCTGAAAAATCCGGGAAATAGGCCTGGGGTCCCCTGCCCAGCACAGGGCATGCAGGTTAAGGTGTGTAGGGGCCCTGGGAAGCCAGTCTGACTCTTCCCTGACCCTTGCCCTCACTGCTCTTGGGTCGGAGCAGCCCAAACCCTGGTAGACCCCCCTCCCCAGTGCCCCCGGGCTGCCCTGTCCTTCCTCTGTGTTGTCTATTACACCTGGCCCTGCCCGGGACCTTGGGGTTAATGCCTAGGAACTAGACCTCTCCTGTCTTCTCGGTGACATGCCTCTAGGGGAGCTGAATGGGCACCTCTGGTTATAATCATCCACCTTAATTACCGAGGGCCTCTCCCTGTGCCAGTGGCTGTGGCCTGCGTGATGTACTGGGTTGAAAGAGCCAGGGAATAAGAGGTCTTCCTGGCAGGAGGTCCACTCCAGACAGGGTTGGAAGCACCCATAACCTCTTCTTCCTCCCTCCTGCACAGCCCCCTGGAAGTTGGTGCAATTATTGTGCATTAGATTATAACCTGCAGGGATCTGTGGGCAGTTCAGAGAGGTGCACTCCAAATGACACCCGGTCTAATCAATTCTTTTAGTTTATGTTACTTCAAATTGGGTTCTGGTTCCAAATTTTGATATGACCCACGGGCAGGAATTACAACTCCCCACCCCGTCACAGCGGCACAGCCCGCTGTCGACACATAATTGCCTGCCTTTTGCCTATTATTTCCAACAATGAGTTGAGGGCCTGTGGCTCTCCAGCCAGGACATTTTTGATGATGTCAGGGGTGCCTGGGAGCTGATGACTTAATTTTCTCAGAAACTGCAGCATCATCTGTCACTGCCCAGGACAATGGAAACCACAGCCGCGGGGCCGTCACTTCTGATTTGGGGAAGGTGAGGCGAGGGCAGACGTGTCCGGGTCAGTCTGGATCAGCGTGAGGGAGGGAGAGACAAGACAGGTCCCGAGACCTACGAGCCGCTTAACATCCTGGTTAAAATTCTTCTGGTCGGGACGCGTGCCAAGCCCGGCAGGCCCATCTCAGGGGAAAGAGCACTGTTGGGTCATTTTGTTGCTTTAGGAAGAAGATGTTGATCGTTCAATGTCTATTTTCCACGCCGGACCAAATACTCCAAGATGGCAGGGGCCACGGAGGCTTGGACCCAGGAAAGCAGCAGAGGAAGCTTGCAGCCCCTACAACAAGGAAGAGAAGTCCCAGCGGGGGGCTGTGAGCCGCGACAGGCCGGCCGGATCCGGGGGGCCTGAGGCCTGGGTGTCGGGGGCTGCCACTGGTCAGCCTCCAGGGTGCTGAGGGAAGTCGTCCTCGCCTCAGTGGGCCAGGAAGTAGAACTGAGGATGC
The DNA here is from genome assembly GCF_016509475.1 of Prionailurus bengalensis. Lineage (NCBI taxonomy): Eukaryota > Metazoa > Chordata > Mammalia > Carnivora > Felidae > Prionailurus > Prionailurus bengalensis. The sequence continues at coordinate 165,890,462 of NC_057348.1, read as the reverse complement.
CCACGAGATGTCACGGGTACTTGTCAATTCCTGGCCCCCTCGTGTCCCCTTTGCTCATAGGCAGATCTGCTCCACACGTGGGAAGCTGGCCACGGGAGGTCTGGAGGTCCTCCAAGAGAGAAAAAAAACTTTTTGTGATAGTATCATGTAGTTTTAGAGCTGCAGGGACTTTATTAGATTTTTATAAAATATACAATAAACAGGGAACTAGATTATTTCAGCGAGAAAAAAAACAGCAGACTCGGACTCAGGGTGCCTGAGTGGCTCCGTCGGTGAAGCATCCGACTTCTGCTCAGGTCACGATCTCACAGTTCGTGGGTTTAAGCCCCGCGTCGGGCTTTGTGCTCACAGCTCGGAGCTTGCTTGGGATTTTTTCTCTCTCCCTCTCTCTCTGCCCCTCCCCTGCTCATGCTCTGTCTCTCTCACCTTCTCTCTCAAAAATAAATAAATAAACGACGCAGACTAGTGGTTCTGTGAGGGAAGAACTCAAAGGCAGGCCCGTCTGACAGCATAGTATAAAAACACAGAGACAGCCGTTAGCAGATGAACCCCTAGGTCATACTGCCTCCTGGACGCTGGTAGGACTTTGGTCAACATCTGTCACCTTCTGCAGAAGTAATCATGGGAGGAAAACGAATATGGAATCCTAGGTCCTCACTTCGGAAAATGCAATCAGTTTCTACGATCAATTCACCAATAAAAATCACGTTTGGGGATTCAACTCTGTTGTAAAAGCCACAGTAATCTATATAAACTATAATGAGATATTTTGTTCTGTTACTGTTCCCTTAAAGCCGTGTGACTGTATGGAAACCAATGTGACAATAAATTTCATATATTGAAAAATAAAAAAGCCATGTGACTAAAGATGATTGTTACCTTTGTAAACTCATCATCTTAGCCTCAGTAAGTCCTCAAATCATTCAAAGTCTGCGAGCCAGTGCTGTTCATTCGCATAGTCGGGAAGGATGGGGTCAGATGGGAACGAACTTAGCGTTCATCGGCAGAGAATAACTGAATATTTAGACTAGATGTTCCATTCCTACCCCAGGTGACTGCCCCTCTACCACACGGAGGCTTGGCTACAGGGATTGTCTGACTATTTCTGAGTTCTTCGTTTTAGTCATCAGTACCGTAAGCAAAGTAGAGAAATCTTAAATCTATCAAGTTTGATTTTCCGAGCCAAAGTGTGTGTGTGTGTGTGGATGGGTGTGGATGGGTGTATGTGTGTGTGTGTGTGTGTGTGTGTGTGTCTAAAGTTGCAAGAAGTCCATACAGGTAAAGATACTGAGAATGCTCTTCTCCTAGAAAAATCTCTGAATTCTTTCTGACCCTTCCGCTCTGAAGCTAGAAGTCTCTCTGTGGAGCTGGTGCGTTTGGGGTAAAAACATTACAAGCCCCCCGTGCTGATCAAGACAGCTTCCATGTGGGATACTCCTCTGGTTGAGAGGAGGTATAAGCCTCCATGGAGGTGCCTTCCTTCCGTGGCTGCCTCACCATGTGCTGAAAAGCCGGCCTCACCTGGCAGGGCAGCGTCCCAGGCCGCTGTCATCAGAGGTCACAGAACTGACTTGTGCAGGGCGTGTGGGAAACCTGCAGCCTGCAGGAGCTGTCTTGACCAAGTCTGCTTTCCTACATCCCTGGCTCTCTGGACACCTGTGATGTGTTCTGACCCCAGGACCCCGTGCACACTCCCTGTTTTCAGCATCGGCCTGGACAGCCAGTGGTGAGCCGCGCAATCGTCCATCTGGCGTTTAGTTTTCTAGAAACGCAGCGGTCTGTTTCAGCAGCTTACAGACGAGTAATGATTCTCCTGTGTAAAAGAGGTCTTTTTGAAAATCTAGATCAATGGGTTCTAGAACACGTGAATCGGCTTGAGGGACCCCGATCGGTCACTCGACACCAGAGTCGGGTCTCCAGGGCAAGGGGTTTCCTGCATCAACACTTCGGCCTGGCCTTGGAAACTGTCCCTGTCCAACTACCATTTTTTCCTTTATTCAGCTTTCCTGACGTGTAACTGACAAATGAAATCGTCATACACTTAACGTGTACAACGTGATGATTTGGTATGCAGGTGCCTGGTGAGAGGATTGTCACGATCAAGTTAATTAGCACACCCGTCACCTCACACGTTTTCCTTTCCTCTGTTTTGGCCTGAGCACTTACGTTGTATCCTCTCAGCAAATTTTAGTTATGCAATATGATCGGCTATGGTCCCCATGTTATATATTAGCTCCTCAGACCTTATTCCTCGGGTAACTGACAGTTTGTACCTTTTTAAAAAAAATTTTTTTTTTTTATAATTTTTTTTTTCAACGTTTATTTATTTTTTTAAGACAGAGAGAGACAGCATGAACTGGGGAGGGGCAGAGAGAGAGGGAGACACAGAATTGGAAACAGGCTCCAGGCTCTGAGCCATCAGCGCAGAGCCCGACGCGGGGCTCGAACTCACGGACTGCGAGATCGTGACCTGGCTGAAATCGGATGCTTAACCGACTGCGCCACCCAGGCGCCCCTTAAAAAAAATTTTTTTTAATGTTTATTTATTTTTGAGAGCGAGAGAGACAGAGTTCGAACAGGGGAGGGGCAGAGAGAGAGAGGGAGAGACAGAATCCGAAGTAGGCTCCGGGCTCCGAGCTGTTAGCACAGAGCCCGATGCAGGGTTCGAACCCATAAGCTGTGAGATCCTGACCTGAGCTGAAGTCGGACGCTTAACCGACTGAGCCCCCCAGGCGCCCTAACACTTTATACCTTTTACCAACCTCTCCCCATGCCCCTTATGCCAGCTCTTGGCCACCTCTCCACTCTCTGTCTCTGCGAGTTTGACGTTTTTAGATTCCACGTAGAAATGATACATCTAGTATTTGCATCCATGCTACCTGAAGCAACCTACTAATTCGAAGCGATCCCTATCAAAATTCCAATGGCATTTTTCACAAAAATAGGGAAAACAATCTGAAAATTTGTATGGAACCACAAAAGACTCTGACTAGCCAAAGCGATCTGGAAAAAGAACTAGGCTGGAGGAGAAAACGCTTCTTGATTTCAAGCTATATTACAAAGCCATGTGACCAAAATAGTATGGTGTTGACAGAAAAACAGACAGAAAAACAGACATAGATCAACGGAACAGAATAGAAAGCCCAGAAATAAGTTCACGCATATATGATCAATTAATTTATGACAAAAGAGCCAAGAACATGTAATGGGGAAAGAACATTCTCTTCAATAAATGGTGCTGGGAAAATTAGACAGCCACGTGCACAAGAATGAAACTGGACCATTATTTTATACCACACACAAAATTCAACTCCAAATGGATTCAATGGTCTTAATAATTACTAAGCTGGAGGGTTTTCGCTTATGAAAGTTGTTTGAAGTTTTAACCCCCTGGGAAAAGTCACAAGAGTCTATCTGATGAAAGTGCTCCCATGTCCATGGACGGAGGCAGAGAGAAGCCGGGGAAGCACATTCAGGAGATTGATGTGACCCCCCCCCCCCCAGGAAGACACTGGAAACCCCTTAGCCAGACAGTATTGGATGGGAACAGATGTGTTTCTGGTGTAATCAGTCTTAGACTCCCTCTTCCCTACAGGAGCCCGAGCAGGGAGGAGGGACAAGTCCCCGTTGACTATTGTTCGAATCCCCTAAGGCTTATGGCCCTGGAGCAAATAGCAGTGCTTCTTAGAGAACAGCTGTGGAAATAGTAGGTGCTCAACAAACACCTTGCCCTTGGGCGTTGCGCTGGGCGTTGGGGGTAGGGTCTCAAACACACAAAAATACCTAGTTGAAAGAAACACATTACCAACACAAAACTAAAAATAATTAGAAATAAACTTAACAAGACATTTACAATATGTATACAAGGGATGTTTCAAATGCTCCCGAGTGGCACAAAAGACACTTCAAGAAATAATAAGCCATGTGCACACTGCCCAGACCTCCCCTCACTCACCCCCCAGGGTGCGTTTCTCTCCACGGATGGTCGTCTCTGCAGCTCACTTTCCCCTCTGCGGGTCCTGCCATGTGCCACTGGTCTCATCCACGTCCCTCGCCCTCTTAAAGGCGTTGATCCCGGGGCGCCTGGGTGGCTCAGTCGGTTAGGCGTCTGACTTGGGCTCAGGTCATGATCTCACAGTCCGTGAGTTCGAGCCCCATGTCAGGTTCTGTGCTGACAGCTCAGAGCCTGGAGCCTGTATCGGATTCTGTGTCTCCCTCTCTCTCTGCCCCTTCCTGGCTCGTGCTCTGTCTCTCTCTGTCTAAAAAATAAATAAACGTTAAAAAAACAAACAAAAAAAAAAGGCGTTGATCCCAAGAGCACACCCTGACACATTTTCTGCATGCACATCTTCCTCTCCAAATGTCTCCCTGGGAACCGCTTTACCACAACATCATAAGGCATCATTTCTCCCTGAATCTATAAAGTTTAGGTCATCCCGATAATCATGATGATATAATTTTGAGACTGGATTGATGAGGGAAGGAAGGCAGGATTTGCCCTCCTGGACATTCAGACTTAAAATAAAGCTTTTTTGATTAGATCCAAAGAACAAAACAGAAATCCGGAACTAGACGCACAGCCCCACAGGCCTGCAGTATAGAAAGAGTGACATCTCAAGGTCGTGGGGCAAATAAATTGCTCCGTGAATGGTTTGTTACCTGTGTTTAACGGGTTAGTTCCCGCTTGCCGTCTAAGAACTCACCCCAAAAGCCAGTGTCTTAAAACCACAACGGTCGGTTATCGTCTCTCGCCGTTTCTGTGGGTCAGGAACCCACCAGTGAGTGAGCTGAGTGGTTCTGGGGCCTCTCCTGCGGGTTCCGTCCAGCTTCGGGGATGTGGCTGGAGGAGCTGACCCCGTGTTGCCCATTGGCACGTGTTCTGGGCGTGGGACTTGTGCGCGAGGCCACTTGTGTGTCCTCGCAACAAGGTGCCAGCTTCCGCCAGGGCCCCCACGCGAGCGGGAGAGCCAGCGTCCTGTGGTCTGGGCTCCGCTGAGCGCACCCTCGCTTCTGTACCATCACAGAAGTGAGTCACCGAGTCCCGCCCACCGTCGGGGAGGGGAATCGGCCCCCTTCGGAGGCACGTGTGCCGGAGGGTTTGTGGAGAGAGTGACAAAGTGGGTAGGACACCTGTAAAACAGCGAAGCTGGGGTCGCGTCTCACACCCGACTCCAGGGTAAATTCCAGATGGATTAAAACTTAAATGCAAAAATAAAATTCGGTGGATGGGGCGCCTGGGTGGCGCAGTCGGTTAAGCGTCCGACTTCAGCTCAGGTCACGATCTCGCGGTCCGTGAGTTCGAGCCCCGCGTCAGGCTCTGGGCTGACAGCTCGGAGCCTGGAGCCTGCTTCAGATTCTGTGTCTCCCTCTCTCTCTGCTCCTCCCCCACTCATGCTTTATCTGTCTCTCTCTCAAAGATAAATAAACATTAAAAAAAATTAAAAGATGGGGCGCCTGGGTGGCGCAGTCGGTTAAGCGTCCGACTTCAGCCAGGTCACAATCTCGCGGTCCGTGGGTTCGAGCCCCGCGTCAGGCTCTGGGCTGTTGGCTCGGAGCCTGGAGCCTGTTTCCAATTCTGTGTCTCCCTCTCTCTCTGCCCCTCCCCCGTTCATGCTCTGTCTCTCTCTGTCCCAAAAATAAATAAAAAACGTTGAAAAAAAATTTTTTAAAAATAAAATAAAATTTCTTCTAGCCTGGAGCCGAAAAGGCCCAAGCACCTGAAACCCAGATGCCGTAAAATTAAAGATGAATAAATCTGACTGCGGATGGTGTTTTGCCATGCAGAAATTTCTTTCTTTATATGGAGTCCAAAGAGAAGTGCGCTGGGAAAAAAATGCTTTCTGGTAACATCGCCGACATAGGGTTAATTTTCCTAATAGAGCGTCTGCAGGCGGATACGAACAAAGACCCGACTCAGTAGCAAAAGGAGGAAAAGAGAAGGAAAATTCACAGCAAAGGAAATAAAAAGGCACTCCAAGGAAGCAAAGATGCTCCCCATTACTCACAACCGGAAGTGTGAGGAGAACTATTTCGAGATTCCATTTTTTACCTCTTGCGTTGGCTCCCCTGGCAAAAGCAGAGAGGGAGGCGTCCCACCGCCTGTGTTCGGTGGAATCGTAGATCGGGACCGCACTCTAGCCAGCGACACTCATTAAAGTTCTAAACAAATGGCAAGATTCCATTCTCTTTCATCCCCGAGTAGTATTGCATTGTACGTATACATAAACCACATCTTATCCATTTCATCAGTCGATGGACGTTGGGGCTCTAAAGTGGCTGCAGTGAGAGGGTGTCGCGCTAAGCGAATGAAGTCAGTCAGAGAAAGACAGATATGGGATTTCACTTATACGTGGAGTTTGAGACTCAACAGATGAACATAGGGGAAGGGAAGGAAAAATTAAGATGCAAACAGAGAGGGAGGCAACCCAAAAGAGACCCTTAAATACAGAGGACAAACTGAGGGCTGCTGGAAGGGAGGGGGGTGGGGGACGGGCTGGATGGGTGACGGGCACCGAGGAGGGCACGTGTTGGGATGAGCACTGGGTGTTGTACATAAGCAATAAGTCACTAAATTCTGCTCCTGAAACCAAGACTATGCGTAATGTTTAACTAAATTGAATTTATTTATTTATTTTTTTTTTTAATTATTTTTTTTATTTTTGGGACAGAGAGAGACAGAACATGAACGGGCGAGGGGCAGCGAGAGAGGGAGACACAGAATCGAAAACAGGCTCCAGGCTCTGAGCCATCAGCCCAGAGCCCGACGCGGGGCTCGAACTCACGGACCGCGAGATCGTGACCTGGCTGAAGTCGGACGCTTAACCGACTGCGCCACCCAGGCGCCCCCTAAATTGAATTTAAATACATTTTAAAAACCACAAAGCGTTCTAAACAAGAATGCTACTTGTAGGAATCACAAATTATTTATTGTAATATAAATATAAATACCCACCAATAGAATGAATAGTATACTATAGCATAGAACACCTTACACCACACACACGTGCACGCTCACACACACACGTGCGCGTGCACGCACACGCGGGTGGAATTTTGTATGTGCTCATGTGGAGAAAGCACCGTAATTTATCAAGAGAAAGAAAACAGAGTTAAGGTGTGCATCAATATAAAGGGATGATGTTTTGTGTGGGGTCAGAAAAGGATATAGCTGGCTGCGACATTTATGTGAGTGTGACCCTCGGGTGGGTATTCGTTTTCAAAATTAGCTTGATTTTATCAAGAATGGGAAGGGTCCCTGTGCACTTGAATGTCTACAAAGCAGCACTTTGGTCCCATGTCACTTTTACTTCTAGACAAGCAGACTTGCGGAAGTTATTTCTCTGTAAGAGGCGTTACATCCTCTCCCGCGTCCGTCCAGCTCACTCCCGAGTGAAGGGTTGGTTAAGAAGCGTGTTTAAATCTGCCTCTCTGGCGTTCAGACGTTGCTGCAATGTCAAATGTCCCGGGCTCACTAGGAACCAGTTAGATTATATTTTGCAGAGTGAGTGTTCCTAAGGAAAGACAAGGGCAGGAAATGAAGGAACCGTGACCCAGAGAAACAGGAGGTTCCTGAATTGTGCCTGCTGGCCGCCCAGGCCTGGGCTCCTTGTCCTTGGCGGATGTGGCCACACTGTGTGTGGGCGCTGGGCCCCGGGCTGCGGGGGCAGGAGCCATATCTCTGGACCTCGCTTCCCTGGCTTGCGACGGTCAGCCTCACACCGTCACTGGCCCCACATGAAACGCGTGCCCACCGAGCCCCGCGAATGTGGGCTCAAAGTCAGACTGTCCTTCGAGGTGGGAAAGGCATGTCTTTCCGGGTCTGCAATTGGGGAGTGACGTTGGTTATGTTCTGAGAGGTCGGCTTGAGGACGCTCTTTGCTTCCAGCGCTGTGCTGGGACACGAGTCCGCACAAAGACCCATGACTCAGTAGAAAATGGGCGAAGAGAAGAAAAATCCAGAGCAAGCACCTAAAAATGGCCCTGATCCCAGCACCAGGCTTTAAGTGACACCTCGAGCTTGCCGTCTGCCTCTTAGCTGGGCCTGCGCCCCCCGGTCTAAGCCCCATGGTAGAGGGTGGGGTCCTCGAAGTAATTTTCTTTAAAAGTGATCCTGGTGTTCATCTTTTAGTAGAGGGTGTGGGAGGCTCACCGTCGGGGGAAGAAGCTTTCCGGAGATCCTGGCGTGGTGGGGGGTAAGGTGTGAGGATCTCCAGGGAGCTGCCCCCGCCATGGCCTAGACCCTGGTTCTCCTGCCATCTGGCAGCCTCGGCCTGGTGACACCCTCTCTGCAGCCCTCTCCGCATGGAACCAGAGCCCCGTGTGATACCCCAGCCTCCCGCACACCCACACCTCAGTCGCTGCTGCTGTTTCCCACAGGCACCCTGGAGCGGTGGCCTTCTGGTGCCCAGCAGCTGAGACCAGGCTGGAGGCAGTGAGTCCTCAGGTCCCAGGACAGCTCCCAAGGGGCTGTGTGGGGGGTGCACAGGGAGCCGGGCCCCAGGCACAGCGCTCAGCAAAGAACCCTGCAGCCCCAGAGGCATGCAGGAGCACAGAGGTAGCCAATCTAAAGACGTGACCCTCGGGGCGCCTGGGGGCTCAGTCGGTTGAGCGTATGACTTTGGCTCAGGTCATGATCTTGCGGTTCACGAGTTCGAGCCCTGCATCGGGCTCGGCACCTGCTTCGGATTCTGTGTCTCACTGAGCCTGTTTGGGGCCGCTGGGCCAGATCCCAGGGCTCGTGCTTCCTCCCGCGCCCTCACCCTGATGGAGGACAGACCTCCTCCTGAGCAAATGGGGGCCGGTCTGGTTTAGTTTCTCCGGCACCAGGGAGACGCCTGTCCAGAATTTTAATTCTCCCTCAGGATTGAGCAGCAGCTCCCAGAAATGTCACGGAGTCCTGAACAGCCAAAGGGGTAACTGATATTGTCAATTTACCTTCCCGCGTTGAGAGAAGCCCTTTATCCTTTTGCAAACATAGACCGATTTCCGAGGGTGAGTGAGCCCAAGGAGAAGGCAGGCGGAGGACGGGACAATTATCAACGCAGCCCCTCACTAAACATGGCTCTGGGTTAAGAATTTGGGACAGGAGGGCAGAACTCTCTAGGTACCGTGTTAGCACGCAGGCCGAGGCCGACCGGCCGGGGCAGGTCACCTGTTTTGTTGTCCGAGCAGCGGGTGATGCGTGATTAGAGGTCAAGGCGGTGGTGGAACCTCATCGCCGCAAAACAAGTCGAGCTTTCTGGGCTGGAGTCTCTAGCTGCACGTGGGAATAAAGTCATTGCTCCTTAAACACAGGTTACAGTCAGGGGTGAGCTGTGGTGCCGGGTGCCACTCCCCTGCTTGCTCAGTCATGCTACTCTGCAGGGCGGGCCCTCCTTCGCATGGAGACGTGTCCCTCCTTTTCCGGCCTGGGCCGCACGTCCAGCCCGCTTGCCCTGGTCCAAACCCTGCAACCCTCGGATTAATGGATCCTTTAGGTCGAAAGCTTGCTCAGGGCTCAGGGCTCAGCACAAAGTTCCCAGATCTAGAACTCGCTGTCAGATTCCCATTTCTTTCCTGCAAAATGGAACCCAAGCCTGCCCATACCTACCTCACAGATTCTGCTGAAATGAGATCGCGGCGAGGAGCGATAAAACCCACGTTGACACTGACGATCTCTTTGTAGGTCAATTCTTAGCTCCAATCAGCTAAGGGAAACTCATTTGTAGGTAATTGGAGGGCGCCCATCTGGATGGGGAAACCCATATACTGGGCCCAGATAACATAGCCACTGATGCCAGAAGGTGGTTCAGGTAAGGAGCCATGGCTTAGGGGTCCAGCAAAGAAGGGGTCCCGCAAAGGACAGCCTCACCGGCAGCAGGAGCCTGAGCCAAAGCCGTGCTCAGGAAAAGGGGAAAAGGTATTCAGGCTCAAAGCAGAGGGAGCCCAAAGCTTCCAAAAGCCTTCATTCCGCAGGAATGGAGTCAGAACAGGTTGGCGGGAAAGATTGCAGGAAGTGGGGTCAGCATGGGCGGAGGGCACCTGTCAGGCTCCCGGGGCGGGCAGGCAGCAGGCTGGGCGTATCAGGACCACCCGGGCAGAGCCACGCAAAAACCGATGTCCTAGCTGCAGGGACAATGCGATGTCCACATGCAAAAATGAGCTGGACCTGTATCTCACATCATATACAAAAGTTAACTAGAAGTGAGTCAATAACCTAAGTGTAAGACGTAAAACTATGGAACCCTCAGAAGGAAACACAGGGGTGAATCTTCGTGGCCTCAGACGTGATGCAAAAAGCACAAATGACAAGAAATAGGTCAATCCAGCTTGATCAAAACCGAAAACGTTTGTGCCTCGAAGGACGTTTATCAAGAAAGTGAAAAGAACCCCCAGAAAGGGACACACTGTTTGCAAATATGCAGAACATCTGAAGAGCTCCTACGAGCCAACGACAAAATGACAAACAACCCAGTTCACAAACGGGCAGAGGACAGACAAGAAGGCGTACAGATGGCTCGCCCTACATTCCGAGTCCGGAGGGAGAGGCAAATCAAACCACAAGATGCTGCTGGTCACCCACTAGGTACCAGGATGACTGGAGTAAAAAAAAACAAAACAAAACCAGAAACTTCCGTCTGTACAAAATGCGCACAAGAGGTGAATCCATACGGTTGGAAGGTTGGCTGCCAGGGGCTGGGGGAGGGGAAGCGGGGATTAACCAGCTTAAGGGGAGCGAGGTGTTATTTGGGAGGAGAGAAAATGTTTTGGGGCCAGATGAGGGTGAGGCTTGCAGTAGGTGTTGCTGAGTCGCTCCCTTTCCATGGTTATTCTATGTATTGTGAGTCTCACCTTAAATAAAAGGAAATCAGCACCCAAGGGCAGTTGAACTCGGACAGAGGAAAGGAGGCCTCAGTATGTTTTCACAAGTCCTCCAGGGACCAAGAGCTCGGAGCTACGGCTGAGACCTGCACGTATAGGTGGGAAGGGAGGCGGCTTTCCACGCCCCCAGCATGTCACAGGAGGGGTCACGGTGTCCGGATATGGTGTCCCACTGGCCATGTGGACCCTGGGCGGGCTCATTCCCCACCCTATGGCCCTGGGTAAAATTCTAGAACCGTAGACGTAGCGTGGCAGTTGAAATGCAATCAAAGTGACACTTTGAGTACATCTGAGCTTACGGCCCGAGCTTCAAGGCTGTGTGTGTCCTCATACGTTTTAGTTCTGCACATGCTTAGTCATACCATAGAATTCCCTTGGGCTGCTGCAGGGTGGAGAGGCGTCTGGCTATCATTTATTCATTCAACAAACGTTAACTGAGCACGTACCAGGTGCCTGGCACCATTCCAAGCACTGGAGTTATGACAACGAACCCACAGTTTGCAGCTCTGTTGGCATCTGGTGGGGAGCACTCCTCGGGCCTTTGTCCTGAGAGCCCGCAGCCCACGTGACCATAGCATCTCATGCGGCTTAAGGAGTCTTCGGTAGATGGTCGCTCGGGCAGGCGAGACGACCCCAGGCTTACGGCGTCTTTGCCCCAGAGGCCACGAACCAGTTTTGGGGGACCCCACGTCCCCACTCCCGTTCTCACCTGCAATCATACTTCCTCAAACCCTTTCGGACCAGCTTCCCTGGAGCTCTGCTGGTCCACCCACTAAAGAGTCAAATAAAGGGGCGCCCGGGGGGCTCAGTCAGCTGAGCCTCCAACTCCTGGTTTCGGCTCAGGTCATGATCTCACGGTTCATGGGACTGAGCCCCGTACTGGGCTCTGTGCTAATAGTGCAGAGCCTGCTTGAGATCCTCTCTCTCTCTCTCTCTCTCTCTCTCTCTCTCTCTTTGCCCACCCTTGCCTCTGTCTCTCAAAAATGAATAAATAAACTTAAAAAAACAAAACAGAATTAGTTCTTATTGCCAAAGGTCAAAGCCACGGTGAACACCAGCTTTATGAAGCCCTGTCCCCCAGCAGCCTTTCTGTCCCGTTCGGTGACCATTTGAAGCCCCCTGAGGAACAAGGGAGCTGAGTTCACAGCAGGTGCAGTCAGTGGCCCACCCCGGCCAGGCCCTGCTTCCTCTTCCCAGCAGCTCCCTTGGTCAGTTTCCAGCTTCTGCCTCAGTTTCTACCCGGGGGCAGTGGATTAGCCTAAGAGTGAGCCCTCCCCCAGGCTAACGGCTGTCAGGAATGTTGCAGTGCTTAGATAAATCTTGGGCAAACGCAGTTTGTCATCAGCTGGGGCTAAATAATTGCTCTCTGATGGCTTCTCCGCATTTATCCCCTAAGCCTCTTCCAGAAAGTGCACCAGGGGCTGGCTCTTGTGCTGGGTGGACGCCCTCCTCCACTTTCCCCCCATCATCCTCCCGAGTCCTCACTCGGGGGCTTGGCCCCAACTCACTTCTTTGTCTCTAGCGCCCCCAGCTGACCAAAGTCCCCCTACTCGATCGATAGCAGTCACTTCCCTCCAGGGGGGTTTGGGCTCATCTGAGGGTGTGGGGGTGTGGACTCAGAAGCTCTGTGCTCCACAACCAAGAAAACCATGTGAACGTTGGTTAGGTTTAAGTGGTAAGCGGTGCTAGGTCTTTTCCAGACCCTTCAAGACTCCTATCCTCATTCAAATATTTGAACATGAGCCGTCACCGGATAGAGTGAAATTCAGGGAGCAGAGGCAGCCTCCTTTAGACAGCTCAGGGTCCTGGCGTGCCTGGGGGGGGGGGGGGTCAGTCAGTCAGGCGACCGACTTCGGCTCACGTCATGATCTCACGGTTCGTGGGTTCGAGCCCCGCGTCGGGCTCTGTGCTAACAGCTTGGAGCCTGGAGCTGCTTTGGATTCTGTGCCTCCCCCTCTCTCTGCCCCTCCCCTGCTTGTGTGCTCTCTCTCTCTCTCTCAAAAAAAAATAAACTTTCAAAAAAAAGAAAGAAAGAAAGAAAGAAAGAAAGCTAGGGGTCTGGTGCTATTCCTACACGGAGAGAAGCTGACAGCCTGGGGGCGCGGGGGCCGATCCAGGGGGCGGGGCCGTGCCTCCGGGGGCAGGTGACTTCCCTCTGGTCTGGTGGCTTTAGAATAGAACGTGCCTGGGGGGCTGCCTGGGTGGCTCAGTCGGCTTCAGCTCAGGTCATGATCTCACAGTTTGTGAGTTCGAGCCCCACATCAGGCTCTGTGCTGACAGCGTGGAGCCCGCTTCGGAGCCTCTGTCTCCCTCTCTCTCTGCCCCACCTCCACTCTAGGTCGTTTTGCTCTCTATCTCCTGAACTGATTTGGCCACAGAGGAGCCCTTATGTTCTCACAGAATCTATTCACATTCACTGGGATCAGGGCTTGATGGAGCACAGCCTGGAAAAGGCCGGGTGAGGAAATACTGAGTGGGTGACGGTCCTGGGGGAGGACCAGGCGCGGATGACCATCACCGCTCAGTGTCACACGGAGAGGTCTCAGCTGACGCTAAGGTGACCAGGGACACGCCTGCTTTCTGGCACACTCGTTTCTTCTGACCACCCTCTGCTTGTGCAGGTGCACGTTAAACCAGACACGTGCCCTGGAGCCCGGAGATAATTCTGTTATCTTTCTGGGGTGGAAAACTGGGAGAAAATAGCCTTGTGGAAGCCAGAATGGGACCCCCAAGCCCCCAACACACACTCCCGGATGCTCCCTAACTGCAAATTCCCTTCCTTCTCCTCTCTCCTCTCTGGAGGCTCCAACTGGTGTCTTAAAGGCTGCATTCCAGCTGAATACAAGTGTCTCGGGGAGATTTCTGTCCCCACCCCGACTCGCGAACAGCCTCTGATCCACTAAGGGAGCACGGTGGGAACCGTTGGCTAACCTGCGCTTATCCAGGCAGAACCCTGCACATGTCCTCACACACTCGTGTGTCTCAGCGGGACTCTTTATGTTAAGTGTCAGAAGATTCTTTTTCTCCTTGTGGAGCTTGGGCCCAGGCGAGCAGAGATTTGGGGTTGACAAGGTGTCCTATTCAGTAAAAACGTACTTTTTCTGCCCTACATTGGGCATCAGGGAAACCAGATGTATCCCCTTGAATATTTATGGTCTAGCACCTTCTGCCATTAATAATTCATCACACGCAGTAACGTCTACCCATCAACAGGGCTGTGCAGGGAAGGAGAGTAAACAGGAATAAGCCCCCTCCTCCTACGAACTCTGGAAGTCCCTGAGCCCGAAGCGGACAGATGGGGAGAGCCGCATGCCTTGTGCGGACCACCCCGTGAAAGGTAATAAAACACACTTTGTTGGAAGTTTCCACAACAAGCCTTTATTACTTTAATAAATCATGGGGGATGGCGAATCATCGGGAGAAAAAAAGCATTGCTTTTCCAGCCAAACTTCTAGGAGGAATATTTGCCTTCTTTAGGCATTAGGGGGGGGTCAAATATTGCTGTTAAATTTGTCTATTTTCAATACATAGGGAAACTTCCTGCCTCATGCACGTTAGCTTGTCTCCAGCTCAGAACTCTCGAATTTACAAGCACCTTTGTTTCTGGTTATACGTTATATTCATTGCAAGCGTGTCCAAAAATATTTCAAAAGTTAAAAGGAAAAGTCACCTGGAATCTGGACACACGGAGGTGAGGACCATTTATGTCTTGCCTTACAGCCTTCTAAGGTCTACGAACCCACATGTGTAAATACGTCCTTAAAAATAGGATTATGCTCAAATTGGTGCAGCCACTCTGGAAAACAGTTTGGAGGTTCCTCAAAAAATTAAAAATAGATCTCCCCTATGACCCAGCAATAGCACTGCTAGGAATTTACCCAAGGGATACAGGAGTACTGATGCATAGGGGCACTTGCACCCCAATGTTTATAGCAGCACTCTCAACAATAGCCAAATTATGGAAAGAGCCTAAGTGTCCTTCAACTGACGAATGGATAAAGAAGATGTGGTTTATATACACAATGGAATACTACGTGGCAATGAGAAAGAATGAAATATGGCCTTTTGTAGCAACGTGGATGGAACTGGAGAGTGTGATGCTAAGTGAAATAAGCCATACAGAGAAAGACAGATACCATATGGTTTCACTCTTATGTGGATCCTGAGAAACTTAACAGAAGACCATGGGGGAGGGGAAGGACAAAAAAAAAAAGGTTAGAGTGGGAGAGAGAGCCAAAGCATAAGAGACTCTTAAAAACTGAGAACAAACTGAGGGTTGATGGGGGGTGGGAGGGAGAGGAGGGTGGGTGATGGGTATTGAGGAGGGCACCTTTTGGGATGAGCACCGGGTGTTGTATGGAAACCAATTTGACAATAAATTTCATATACTGAAAAAAAATAGGATTATGCTATAAGTTCTTATAGATGTCATTCTCTGGAAATATATTACAGTCCTCATTTCCTATAATTTGCACACACACACAATTATAATGACTTCAAGGCCTTTCATTGTGCATATTATCCTGGGACGTTTTCTCCAATTCCTGACTGGTTAATGTCAATGTCACGTCTACTTACTCTTATTACAAAAATGCTGTGTAAGGGTAGAACTAACCTGTAGCCTTAAGAAATACCAGCTTTGTTGGGGCGCCTGGGTGGCTCAGTCGGTTGAGTGTTTGACTTCAGCTCAGGTCACGATCTTGCGGTCCGTGAGTTCGAGCCCCGCGTCAGGCTCTGGGCTGATGGCTCAGAGCCTGGAGCCTGCTTCCGATTCTGTGTCTCCCTCTCTCTCTGCCCCTCCCCTGTTCATGCTCTGTCTCTCTCAGTCTCAAAAATAAATTAAAAAAACCTTAAAAAAAAAAGAGAAATACCAGCTTCGTTAAGAGATAACAGCCTTATCCTATCAATCAAGGGCTGGATTAGTGCTTGATTGGATTGGCTCAAGGGCCTGCTTGAACTGTTTCCACCTGGGAACTATTGTTCTGTTCCCAGGTGATAATAAGACGATGTGGTCGGCTATAAAAACTCTGTACCCCCCGACTGTTCGAGACCCACTCTGGTCAAGAGTGTCGGTCCCGATCGGTCAGTTTCCCTTGCCTCTCATTGCGATAAACTTTGTTGTGACTGTCACTGGTGCCCGTAGCATTCTGTTTCAGGAGTCGTGTGGATGCAACATTTGGTGCGTTGGCCGGGAAAGTTAAAGGTCTGAAACAGGGCCCTTTCCTCGGATTGCTCCTCCCTGGGAAGGAGGCTCAGGATTGGGAGAGGTAAGGATTGGGGCACGCCATTTGAATGAGTCAAGAAGGGTCTGCCGGACGCGGCTATAGACCCAGAGTCAGGGTTCCTACCGGGACGCCGGTGGATCCCATGTGGTTTGGCTTTTTTTAGAAAGGATCCTATTTTCATGTGACTGCTGCGGCCTACTGGCCTCGAGATCTCGAACTTGTGTTCTCTTCGTGTCTTAATTATTTTCTTTCCGTTGATTGTCTGTGCGTCCTTCTCGGTTTTGTCTTAGTTGTTTTCTTTCTGTTGATTGTCTGTGCGTCCTTCTCAGTTTTGCCTATTTTTGTCATGGGTCAAAATCAGAGTACCCCCACCCCTCTGAGTCTCATACTAACCCATTTCCAGGACTATGGGAAAGCTGCCTCAATTCTCAGCTTCCATGTCAAGAAGCCAGTCCTTCGAACTCTCTGCGAGGTAGAATGGACCAGCTTTCAGGTTGAATGGCCTCCGCAGGGGTCCTCTGACCTTACTCTGGTACATAAGGCTCATGCTATGGTCTATTCTAGGCACGAAGATCAAATCCCATACATTGAGGCATGGAGAACCTTCATCGAAAACCCTCTGGATCGGCTAAAACCTTTCCTTCCCCCTCACCTCCCTAAAGCACAGGTTTTGCTGCTTAAAGGCTGTCCACTCGATAAGAATATTGACGGGACTATAGCGGCCGCCCCCTTTACCATCTGCACCGGAGGAAGAAGAAACTTGTCGAGGCCCAGACATTGGTGATGGGGCCAAACAGCCATCCCACCGAGGATCCCGCCTTACTCAAGGAAGTTTTTCCTTCCTCGCACCCTGAAGATTGGGATCCAAACACTCCTCACGGTAGGCAATCATTGACCCTATTTCACCAGACTCTGCTGGGAGGTCTCAGAGCGGCCACCCGCCGGCCCACAAACATATCTAAGGTAACTGAAGTAGTTCAGGGGACCGAGGAGAGCCCCTCAGCCTTCTTAGAAAGGCTCATGGAAGCGTACCGTACCTTTACCCCTATTGACCCCGAGGCACCTGAAAATAGGAGGGCATTAAACCTGGCCTTTGTCCCACAGGCAGCCCCAGACGTTCGGAAGACCTTGCAAAGATTAGATGGTTTCGAAGGGAAAAATTTGTCTGAGTTAGTGGAAATAGCCCAAAAAGTTTTTAACAACAGGGATTCTCGGGAAGAGAGACAGACAAAAAAATTGACTAGGGTGGTAGGGGCCGTCCTGGATGCCCGTGAGGGAAGGGGACCCCAAACGCCCAAAGAATTCTGGTCTGGGAAAAAGAAAAAAGACAAAGGGTTAGAGCGCCACTAGGAAAAAAACCAATGTGCATATTGCAGGCAAGAGGGACACTGGAAAAAGGGTTGCCCCAACTTAGTCCAGCGTAAAACTCGGCCACCCCAGGTGTCTGTAATGGAGGTTGATTCCGACTGACGGGGCCGCCACTCGGTGGCCCCTTCCGAGCCGTTGGTTACTGTTAATAGGGGGGGCCAGCCTAAGACCTTCTTGGTGGACACTGGGACAACTTTTTCAGCTCTAAGACAAGATCCTGGCCCCACCAGGCGAGGAGCAACCCTGGTGCAAGGAGCGACTGGGTCCCAAACGTGTAAATGGACCACTGGATGACAAGTAAATCTAGGCCGTACAGTTCTGGACTTAAAAGATGCCTTGTGGCCCCACATCCCGCTGGCCCCACAGAGCCAGCCACTGTTTGCATTTGAATGGACCAATCCTGAAGAGGGAAAAGCCGGACAGCTCACCTGGACGCGACTTCCCCAGGGATTCAAAAACTCCCCTACTCTTAATGAAGTCCTGCACCAGGATTTAGAACCATTTCGAATCTCCAAACCGCAGGTAACTCCGTTGCAGTACGTTGATGATATCTTGCTGGCGGCCCCCTCTCGTTCAGAATGCCTGAGTGCCACCAAGGAACTCTTGGGATACTGAGTATCAGCCAAGAAAGCGCAGATCTGTCACACTGCGGTCACTTATTTAGGTTACAACCTTAATAAAGGTAAGTGCTATCTCGGTGAACAAAGAATCTGGGCTATGCTCGATATTCCTCAGCCTAAAACTTGCAAACAAGTTCGCGAGTTCCTGGGGGCAGCAGGCTACGGATACCTGGCTTTGCTGAACAGGCAGCCCCTTTGTGTGCCACTCTCAAGGGGTCTCTGGAGCCCTTTACGTGGGGGGAGACTCAAACTAAAGCCTTCCAAGCCTTACAAGATGCTCTCATAACCCCACCAGCCTTGGCTTTGCCAGATCCCACCAAGCCATTCCATTTGTTTGTAGCCGAGAAAGGGGGGGTAGCCAAGGGAGTTCTGACTCAGCGCCTGGGACCCTGGTCCCGACCGGTGGCCTACTTATCCAAAAGTCTAGACCCAGTTGCTCCCGGGTGGCCCACATGCGTTCGACAGATTGCTGCCACCACACTACTAGTCAAAGACGCAGATAAACTAACCCTGGGACAGACGTTGTCTGTCACGGGGCCCCATGAAGCGGAGGCCTTACTGGGGGCTCCCCCAGAACGGTGGCTACCAAATGCTCAGATTGCCCAGTATCGGGCATTGCTGCGCGACCAGCCCCGGATACGTTTTTGTGCCCCCGCAGCCTTAAACCCAGCTACTTTGCTGCCCGAAGGACTAGGTCCCCCTCTACATTCTTGCCCAGAGACCTTAGCGACAGTTTCGTCCCTCTGCTCCAATCTCACGGACATTCCCCTACAGGATCCTGATCTCAACATGTTTTCAGACGGCTGTAGTTTTGTGTTTCAAGGGCAAAGGCATGCCGGTGCCGCGGTTACGACAGACCGCGAGGTTCTATGGCAAAAGACCCTTCCCCCGGGAACCGCAGCCCAGCGCGCAGAGCTCATCGTGCTAACTAAAGCCCTGAAACTCGGTAAAAACAAGTCAGTTAATATTTATACGGACAGCCGCTATGCCTTTGCAACTGCACGTGTGCACAGGTCCATCTATCGAGAGTGCAGCCTCCTCACGGCAGAGGGCAAGGACATCAAAAAGCCAAAATTCTAGACCTTCTAACAGCCGTCTGGGAACCTGCGAGACTTGCGATCATTCACTGCCCAGGACCTCAAAAAGGCAACTCCCTAGAGGCAGTTGGAAACCGCCTGGCTGACTCGGCAGCCCGGGAAGCTGCCCTAACAAAGTAAAAGTGCTTTGGCCTTACCGATCTTGATAGACCCCCTGCTTCTGCCAGAGCCCAATTACACTCCTAAAGATTTGGAGTGGATTTCAAGAAAAGGAGGAAGTAGGATACCGGGACGAAAGCGGTTTCGGGATCCCGAAGGTGAGATACTCTTACCCGCGGCACTTGGGCGACGCATGGTGCGTCTGCTCCACCAAGGGTCTCATCTGGGAAAAACAAAGATGGCGGAATTGGTGCGGAAAAAGTTCAGGGCGCAAGGGCTGGGGAAAGAGATGGAGGAGACGGTTGAAAGATGTGTAAGTTGCGCCCAAGTAAATCAGGGTGCAAATAAGGTTTCAGAAGCTAAAAAAGATAGAGGAACTGAGCCAGGCCAGTTTTGGGAAGTAGATTTTACTGAAATTAAACCAGGGAGACTATTCCTGGCCCGGAATGGCCCGGCCTTCACGGCACAGGTATGGCAGGGTCTAGCCAGAGCATTGGGAATAGATTGGAAATTACATTGTGCATATAAACCCTGGAGCTCGGGTCAAGTAGAAAGGATGAATCAGACTGTAAAGGAGACCTTAACCAAATTGTCCCTTAACTGGCAAAAATTGGGTTGACGGTCTGCCTTTTGACCTCTTGCGAGCGCGTTGTACTCCATTTATCAAGGGATTGTCCCCTTATGAAATTCTATTTGGCAGACCTCCACCTATCTTGCCGAGGCTAGGGAACGACATAAAGGAACAGCTAGAACAGGACCACTTGTTGGCTTCACTCATGGCCCTGCATCTTGTACAAAAGGAAATAACTAAGGCCTTGAAAGAAGCCTTCGCCCATCCTCCTGTTCTTCCCCACCCCTTTCAACCAGGAGACTTAGTCTGGGTCAAAAGGCACGAGCCTAAAACCCTGGAGCCGCGCTGGAAAGGACCACACACCGTGATTCTGACTACGCACACGGCCGTCAAGGTAGATGGTGTCCGAACCTGGATGCATCACTCTCAGGTTAAGAAAAACTGCGTGGAGGCGGAAACACCCAGGACTGATACGGGACCAGAGAATGAACAGCGATGGAAGGTCAAAAGGCACCCAGAGGACCCTTTAAAGATAAGACTGATGCGGGCATAATAATTGTCTGGGTTTGTATAATCTTGGGAGACTGTGCAGAACCGCACCCCTTGTCTTTTTGGCCATACCAATGGGAACTCAGACGCTGTCACAGGGAAGGTGGTAACGTCTAATGCCTCTCGTGCTATGCCTTGTTTCTTGTTCGACCTGTGTGACCTGGTAGGAGAAGGATGGGGGTTGCAAACCTGGGCAAGAGCTCTTGGGAACATTGAGGAGAATAATTATGGATGTGGAAATAGGGCACTAGAGTGAAATTTGGCTAGATGCAGATAGAAAAAAATGAATGTGAAGGAGAGGGTCAATACCACTGTGCCAAATGGGCTTGTGAGACACTAGCCCCCTGATTAACAGGATGGGAACTTAACCCCCTAATTACTCTCCTTAGAACCCCAAACCCCCAATGTGAGGCCCAAGGAAAATGTAACCCAACACCAGCTCATCTATTTCCTTCTCATTCCGAGATACTAGGCACACTTGGGGCCTCCGAATGTATGATGTCATTGTGCCCTGGGGGTTCGTGGCCAATTTTAACCCTAGGGGACCTCCAAGGGCAGGGTTGGTGCATGGTGTTTCATGCCAACAATTCCGGAGCAATTTGAGACACTCCCAGCTTAGTAAGGAACAATCTTAGAGCCAGGGAACGTGCCAGGGAGGCCAGCAATAATTGGCCTCACTCTTGGTCCCCCTGGCTCACATAGTTGCTCACCACCACAGCTGGGCCACTACTATTGTTACTTCTCGGGTTAACTATCGGCCCATGCATTATCAATTGGTTAGTACCTAATCAATTGATTAGGTCCAACGATGTCCCCTTCGTTCCTAATGATGAATCAAGGGATTGATTCAGGGACAAGCAAAGGGGGAAGTGTAAGGGTAGAGCTAACCTGTAGCCTTAAGAAATACCAGCTTTGTTAAGAGATAACAGCCTTATCCTATCAATCAAGGGATGGATTAGCGCTTGATTGGATTGGGGCAGGGGCCTGCTTGAACTGTTTCCACCTGGGAACTATTCTTTGTTCTGTTCCCAGGTGATAATAAGACGATGTGGTCGGCTATGAAAACTCTGTACCCCGGCTGTTCGAGACCGCACTCTGGTCAAGAGTGTCGGTCCCGATCGATCGGTTTACCTTGCGTCTCATTGCGATAAACTTTGTTGTGACTGTCACTGGTGCCCGTAGCATTCCGTTTCAGGAGTCGTGTGGATGCAACAGCTGTCAGGAGTGCCGGGCTGCTGCGTCCCCTGACTGGTGTTTCTCTCCCTGTGTCCGTCCTGGTAGGACGGTGTGTCCAGCCACTTCTTCTCCTTGCGCTGCCCCATGGATGTGGGATCACAGGCGACGACGTCTGTGATCACCTCCCTAAAGTTTGTTTTCTCTCTGCTGTTAAGACACAGGGACAGAAGCAGTAACGGTGGACCGCAGGACAGACCTGCCCAGGCCAGCCCATGTGGCCTTGGTGTGCTCTCAAGGGCACACGGGGAAATCCATCCCAGAATCACCCTACAGGGAACACAGAGCCTCTGCAGTGAAATGTTTTTAATGGCAAGCTGAGAGCTTTGGAGCCTAGCTCATGAAGTTCGAGAAACTTGGTTTTGAGGTCCTGGTAAAAGAAGCATGGAGTTTTCCTAAAGTTGACGGACATCCAGATTGTTTTCTCAAGGACTTACAGCAAAGAGTCGGAGTGCCCAGTGACAAGGTCACGTACGCCCAAGCAAAGCCTCTGAACATGGGTGTTGCTGGCTTCCCCACCATCCTGCTCCCCTTCGTCCACCAGCAGCCTGTCCGTCTGTCTGTCCATCCACTGGCCTCCCGTGCCTCCCCCAGCCCCACCAACTCCAGGCTGGGCTCACCAATGTTTTCTTGAAGGTCTTACTTTCCTCCAGAGTAATTCCCTTAAGAATTGGATCATAACATTGCTTCACAGCCCACTGGTCCTGACCTTCAGACTCAGGACTTCTGAAGAGACAGACCCTGGCTCGTTTTCATCTTTCGGGGGTTTGATCTTATCTTCATAACACAGGAGTCTCCCACAGCGCTCCTCCTGCGGCCGTTCCCCCCTCTCCCAGCCCTCAGCCTGAAGCAAACATAACACGGTGAGAATCAAGGAACTCCAAAAGTAACTTCTTAAACACTTCAGTAATTCCGGGCCCGTGAAGATCAAAGGACGTAACAACTGTCAGCTTCTCAAAAATGTCTTCCCTGAATGGAAAGCTGCTTTCCTGAGCTTCTGGGGGCCCATCCCTAATGGGGGAAAGGGAAGAGCAAGCAGAACTTCTGTTACGCACAGGGTCAAGGTTTCTGTTAAATAGAGAAGAATGAACTTCGAAAACACTGGGGCCATTTTCACTCCCACCAGCTGGGAATGAGGGAACTCATAACCATTCCAGCACTGGGTATCGTTTGTTTTTGGCCATCGTGTTATTTTTTAAACCAGCAGATTCTTCTTAATGAAAAGATGGAATATTGTTTTAATAGTATGGTTATTATTGGTGATATATATAACTCTTTTGAGCTGCCTACTTGTGTAGTGGGCTCAGTTTTCTATTCAGATAATTCTCTCAGGTAAGATGGTTAATGAAGGCAGATGAAAACCATGACAATCCAATGTAAACCATATATAATTAGATGAGAAAATAAGATTGCCATGAATCAAGGCGCCTGGGTGGCTCAGTCAGTTAAGCGTCCGACTTCCGCTCAGGTCATGATCTTGTGGTCCAAGAGTTCAAGCCCCGTGTTGGGCTCTGTGCTGACAGCTCGGAGCCTGGAGCCTGCTTTGGATTCTGTGCCTCCTCCCTCTCTCTGCCCCTCCCCCGCTGGCTCGCGCGCGCGCGCGCGCATGCGCGCGCTCTCTCTCTCTCTCTCCCTCTCTCAAAAATAAATAAAAACATTAAAAAAAAGGATAACCATGAATCAAAACTGAAACTCAAACTCAGGAGAGAAATAGAGAAATATTAAGGCACAAAGTGGGGACTCCTCAAACTCAGGAAAGAAAGAGGAGAAAAAGACAAAGTCAACTCAAAAACGACAATAAAATTACAAAAACTAAACAATGAAGATAGCACCAGAAGCACAAGGAGGAACATAAAGGGCCAAGGGGAAAAAGAAAATAAAAATGATCAGAGACATTCGCGAAACTAACAAAGAAGGTTCAACATGCAAGTCAATGCAGCCACTAGAAAGATAAAACAACGGAACAGACTATTTGGAATTTAATTCAAGGGCGTTTTCTGAGATGGAAACCCATAAAATGCATGGCAGAGAAGGAAAAAGCCCAGAGGCCCCCTGGCGAAGAGGTCAGGTCACTTACAGAGCGCAGGGTATTAGGTTTGTGTCAGACTTCAAGGGCAACGCACAGGAAGGGAACAGTCGAATAACACTGAAAAGAAGTTAAAGAATGTAAACCTTTATTAAAAGTTTGCCACAAAGTACAGTTCAAGACCATTCTTGGGGCGCCTGGGTGGCTCAGTCGGTTAAGTGTCCAACTTCAGCTCAGGTCATGATCTCGCGGTCCGTGAGTTCGAGCCCTGCGTCGGGCTCTGTGCTGACAGCTCGGAGCCTGGAGCCCGCTTCGGATTCTGTGTCTCCCTCTCTTTCTTCCCCTCCCCTGCTCATGCTCTGTCTCTGTCTCAAAAATAAATAAAAACATTTAAAAAAATTAAAAAAAAGACCATTCTTCAGGAAGTAAGAAGTATAAAGATTTTAAAAATTAGATCAGGGTTCAGATAATTTGCGTGCTAAATCTGCCACTTATTTTTGTGTGGCACACTAGCAAAGGGTGGAGTTTACATTTTTAAGAGAATGGAAAAAATTCAAAAGGATAATACTTCACCATGCAATACATTCACACTACCTGTGAGAATTACGTGAAATCCAAATTTCAGTGTCCATAAAGTTTTATTGGAAGAAAGCCCCGTGTGCTGATTTTTGTAACCTCTACGGCTGTGGCCATGCCATCATGGCCCAATTAATAGTGGTGACAGAAGCTGTATGATCTGCAAAGCCTAAAAATTTACTACCTGAATTTTTACAGAAGTTTGCCAACACCTGATTTTTGTAGAGGACAGTTGGTCAAAACTCACTTTTGTTCTAAGTTTTGTTCACTCAAAAGTGACCAGGGAAACTGAGATTTATAGGCAGCAAGACAGGGGACCTGGGTTAATACCATTATTTGGACATCTTGTTTAACCTTTTTTTATTTAATTTTTTAATGTTTTTTAAAATTTATTTTATTTTATTTTTAATTTTTTTTAACATTTATTTATTTTTGAGACAGAGAGAGACAGAGCATGAATGGGGGAGAGGCAGAGAGAGAGGGAGACACAGAATCCGAAACAGGCTCCAGGCTCTGAGCCATCAGCACAGAGCCCGATGTGGGGCTGGAACTCACGGACCATGAGATCATGACCTGAGCCGAAGTCGGACGCTCAACTGACTGAGCCACCCAGGCGCCCCTAAAATTTATTTTTGAGAGAGAGACACAGAGAGCATGAGTGGGGGAGGGGCAGAGAGAGAAGGAGACACAGAATCGGAAGCAGGCTCCAGGCTCTGAGCTGTCAGCGCAGAGCTGGATGCGGGGCTCGAACTCGTGTACCCTGAGATCGTGTCCTGAGCCAAAGTCAGATGTTTAACCGACTGGGCCCCTGGACATCTTGTTTAGAAAGAGAAATGGGGAAGAATGTCGGTCTCTACCATGCATACATCACGTAGCCATTTCAAAGACGAGGGCTCGTTAGATGAGTCCCCACTGCCTCCCCTTCTCCTGGAGAAGACATGCCCAGTGCAAGCCGGGCTCCTGACCCAGGAGGCATCCCCTGGATCCACATCTGTCTGCAGTAGAACGGCCAGTCTGACTTTCGTCCTGGACCACCGCCCAAACTGGGACTGGCCCCCTCTCTCCTCTCCAGACCGTGTGCCGAGGCCTGGCCCTGAGTCATTTATGTCTCGGGGTCCAGTGCCCCCCTGCGACCCCTGTTTGTCATCAGCACCTGTGTGTCACTTCAAAACACAACACTGCAGGATGTCCCCTGGACGGCCATCTAGGTCATCCTCTGTCACTCTGAGCCAGTCCGAAGGGCGGCAGAGCAAAGACGCCACGACACGGCTGCTCTCGGTCTTTTCCATGTCAGCCGAATATTTCTAGAGCATCCCACAGAGGCTGGAGGACAGGGACCACGTGCCTGACCTCATCGCTCCGCTCCTGGGTCCATTTTTCTCAGTTCTCCAGGCGGAAAAGCAGGGTTTAAGCCTTTCTATTTTCACTCAAAAGAGATTTGAGAGCTCACTGTGCTGCAGGCACTGACTGTATCGGTGAGGCCATCGTGGAAAAGAAAGCAGGTACGTGCACCTTCTCTGCCATAGGGCACCAAGTGTCACCGCTTAGCGGCCAGACACAGGAGAGTTCGCCTCTGTAACGGTGACTTTCACGGGTCAGCTGGGCTGTGGTGCCCAGATATTTAGTCAAACGTTACTCTAGGTGTGAAGGCATCTTAAAATTTCAATGACCATGTGAATCGGTAGACTTGGAGCAAAGCAGACCGACCTCCACGATGCGGGTGGGTCTCGTCCGGTACGTTGACGGCCTTCACCAAAGACTGACCTCCCCCACGGGAGGAGGAGTTCTGCCAGCAGATGTCCTTGGACTCTGGCTGCAACATTCACTCCTCCCTGAATTCCCAGCCCGTAGGCTCTACTCTACAGATCGCAGACTTCACAAGAACCAATTCCTTAAAATCTTTCTCTCTCTCTCTCCCTCCTTATGCGAGGGCGCGCGCGCGCACACACACACACACACACACACACGCACACACTATGGGTTCTGTTTCCAATTATAATAAAGAGAGGAGTTCGAGGAATGTAGAAAATCCTTTCTTCTCATTGGCTATTCAAAGCTGAGGGGATCAATCTATCCTTCTCCTGACCATCTTAGCCTCCAATCCCGGCAGACGGATACCTCTGGTGACTGAGGAGAAGTCTGTGTGTCTGGCAAGGCGTGGGCATAAGGCACATGAACGTATTCTTTAAAAAAGTATGTCGGTGACCCCAGATCATTCTCACAGTGATTGTTGCTCTGGCACCTGGAAAACAGGAGAAGCTCCAGGAGGTTGGCTCGTGCTACCTGTGCCAGGATAGAAGACGGGTGTCCCACAGTCGGGAGAAACACACAATTGTGGTCCCTTAAAGCCAGCGTGAATCTCGTGGAGTCTATCCCACCCGTGTCGGCCACGGTCTGAGAGTGGCACTTCTGCCGGACCAGCCACGGCAAGGCCACGGTCCCCACGGAGGTGCGGTCAGAGGGACTGGCCTGCTTTCGGGGTCTGCTCTTATGCCCTCCGGCTTTATCCCCTTCGTACTCTGCGGCGTGGGGATGGGCTTCCCGGGGTTTGTAGAGAAAGGCAGCTGTGACGGTAGGCGCCCTTTCTCCTTTTAGAAAAGCGATCATTCCTCCTAGACGTTCCGACAAGGCTTCTGAAGCGCCCACAGCGTTTATTACAATAACCTGATTGTCTGGTTCTCTCACAAGCTGCCTCAAAGCCTTCCTAGGGCCAAAGAGGGAAATAACGATTTCATTGCGAATTGAACATGTCAATTAGAGCACAGAGGCAGAGCTAGGATGGGAGGTGGTGAATGAAATACGTTCATCATTTTCTAAAGCGGTCGGTTTACACCAGGGAGAAATACCAGTTCGGATGAGCGGTTCCCTTCCCAAGGCACTGATGTCAGGAAGCTGCTTCACTGTGGATATGAACAGAGGAGACACGCGACTCTCAGCCTGTCAACATCTCGGAAAAGTCCCCATTGGGATTTTGGCCGCAGGGAGCAGAGAACCAACCCTGTGTCCGTGAGGCAAGAACGGAACCAGGATGCCTCCCAGTGTCTTGCTACCCGGGAAGGGGAGGACCGGGGGGGGCCACCGGCCCCGGCAGTCTCCAGTGTCCTCCGGTAAGAGTCCTCTGGGGAGTGGGCGCCCTTGGTGAAAGGGTCCTGTTGCCAACTCAATTTGCAAGCCACTCGCCTGGGCCACTGGTGTTCTGCACGGTGGGGGCTACGACGAGTGAAGGCTCCTTGCTCCCTGATGGAAAACCGCAGGCCCGGCATCCAGGGCGCCATCAAGGCGGAGGGATGGTTGATTTGCATAACCACTGGCACGGTGCCACATTTTGGGTGATTTGGGCACGGAGCCCTCACCCACCATTGTTGGGAAATAGCACAGCTAGTGTTTCCTCATCAGGAATTAGCCTGCTGATTTTTTTTTAAGTTTATTTTGAGAGAGAGTGTAAATGGGGGAGGGGGAGAGAGACAGGAGAGAAAGAGAACCCCAAGCAGGCTCCACGCTGTCAGTGCACAGAGCCCAATGCGGGGCTCGAACTCACAAACCGTGAGATTGTGACCTGAGCCGAAGTCGGACGCTTCACCGACTGAGCCCCCCAGGCGCCCCTACCCTGCTGATTTCTAAGTGAGTTCACTCTGGCCTATCTGCCCATTAAGCCACACATTAGATCCCACATTCCAGCGGCTTGGACGATTGACCGTGTGGCTTTGGAACTTTAAAGTACTTCTTGGAAGTGGCCTCAGGAGTCAGCTGCCCGTCCCGGGCAGGTTTGCTGGATTATCTCTTTGGGCCCAATGTAATCAAGGGATCCTTACAAGCGGAGGAGGGAGGCAGCAGTGAGCCCGAGGGACGTGTGACGATGGAAGAAGGCAGGAGGGCTGTGACGTCGCTGGCTTGGCAGCTGGAGGCAAGGCAACGAGCCAAGGAAAAGTGTCTCTGAAAGCTAATGAGTCCAGGGCACGGATGCTCGCCTGCCTCGCACATCCAGAAAGAAAACAGCCCTGCGGAGGCCATGATTTGAATCCGGTGAGGCCATGTTGGACTTCCGACCTCCAGAACTATGAGATGATCAGTTCCTGTGGTTTTAAACCACCAAGTCTGTAGTATTTGTTACAGCGGCAAGAGGAAACCGAGCAGTGCACGTGATCTGTAGTAACGTAATTGGGCATCCCACGGCTTTCCATCCAACGGAGGAAACCAGAAACGCTGTCTGGTGGACTCTCGTCACATGATTATGTCTTGAGGCCTTTGTTTCAAACCGCAGGGTGGGCTCACCACAGTTCGGTGTGTCTGTGGCCAGAACTCTGTCCTGAGGCTACAAGACGTGAATGGCCTCACCTATGGTTCCAGGGCCCTGATCTCGCGGCGTGCTGAGACAAGGCGGGCTGGTTAAGGAGCAGGAAGGAAGGAATGTGTTACACATGAATAAGGACATCCCTCGCTCTCGGATAGGATGACTCAGCATCCTGGACGACTGTCTTCCCTAAGGCCTTCCAGATTAGGCATGGAGCCATTTACCTAACGCAACATTAATAAAAAATGCCAACCACGTTTTGCCTGGAACTAGGCACGCTGACGTAGAGTCCGATGGGAAGATAGTATTTAACAAAACTGGGAAAACCGTGACAGCAGAGGGCTATGTGAACAATAATATGATACCTACCGGAGGGCGTAACAAAATCTGGGCCTCGACGGGTAAAGAGTGTGGCACCGGTGGGCGAAGAGATAAACAGCCGAGCAGAGGAGAAGCCACACCTCCAGACGAAGAGAGAGCCAGAGTCAGCAACCAGGGTGGCAGGTACTCTGCTGTACGTAGACCTACTGTGTGTCCTGCTGCTGGCTGGTTTTAAGCTCCCAGAGCCTAGGGCCCCCTGGCCGGCTGTTACATTTTATAGCCTTGTACATTCTCTGTAAATCGCATGTGCACGTGTGCACGTGCACACACACATGCACACACACACACACACACACACACAGGGTCATCTTCAAACTTTGTTCTCTACCATATTAAAAAAAATTTTTTTGGGGCGCCTGGGTGGCGCAGTCGGTTAAGCGTCCGACTTCAGCCAGGTCACGATCTCGCGGTCCGTGAGTTCGAGCCCCGCGTCAGCCTCTGGGCTGATGGCTCGGAGCCTGGAGCCTGTTTCCAATTCTGTGTCTCCCTCTCTCTCTGCCCCTCCCCCGTTCATGCTCTGTCTCTCTCTGTCCCAAAAATAAATAAACGTTAAAAAAAAAAATAAAAAAAATAAAAAAAAAATTTTTTTAATGTTTATTTTTGAGAGAGACAGAGAGACAGAGCACGAGCAGGGGAGGGAGAGGGGGCGGGGGTGGGGGGAGACACAGAATGCGAAGCAGGCTCCAGGCTCCGAGCTGTCAGCACAGAGCCCGACGTGGGACTCGAACTCACGAACTATGAGATCATGACCTGAGCCGAAGTCGGACGCTTAACCGACTGAGTCACCCAGGCGCCCCTCGACCATATTTTGGGGGACGCTAAGAACCATTGCCCCACTCACCCACCGGTCTCATTTAAAACCACAATTAAATGGACAGAAGAGCCGGGCAGTCAGTTTTGGTCTCAAATGTGGCTCTGAGCTCACCGCCAGGCCCTTGTCTCCAGCCACACTTGTGAAACGTCACGTGGTCTTTCCCGAGATCCTTCCCCTCTTTGACCTTAACATTAGATTGATTAGATTGATTAACATTAGATTACATTAGATTGATTCTAAAATGTAGGGGGGGAATTAAGTCCATGAGACAAAACTTACATTGTCTCAAAGATTCTAACACACTGTATTTGGAGACATCAGTGTAAGTAATGAAGAATGTATTTATTAGTGGCGTGGTTTCCTGCTGATGCTAGAGTCACAACGGGCGTAGTTGTGAACGCCGACTGTGGTCCATCGTGATCCCTGTGACCCGCTGGGGAACGGCTCAGTGCCCAGGGGACCCCACCTGCCTTGAGGAGCAGGAAGGTGAGAGGTGGCCTCTGTACCCACTCTCTCCAGCCCACCTTCTCCAATCTGGGCCCGGACCTCTGTCCCCCTTAAGGTGCCTGGTCAGGGCAGAGGAGACAGGCAGGCTGTCTGATGCCAAACAGGAGGTTTGGTTCGATAACCCTAACCCGAATCCTATCCCGTGTTAGTGTGTTTGGGCTGCCTTAGCAAAGGACCACGGGCTGGGCAGTTTAAACAAATACATTCATTTTCTCACAGTTTTGGAGGCTGGGAGTCGGAGATCACGGTGTGGGTAGGTTGGTCCCTCCTGAGGCCTCTGTCCCTGGCGCGTGGATGCCATCTCCTCCCCGTGTCCTCATGGGGTCGTCCCCCTGTGTGTGTGTCCTGACCTCCCCTTCTTATAGGGACACCAGTCACACTGGACCAGGGCCACCCTCCTGACCTCACTTCACCTTAATCACCTCCACGTACAGCCACATCCTGAGGGCCGGGGGGTTAGGGTTTCACCTATGAACTCTGGGGGGATACGGCCCAGCCCACGACACCCCCAAGTTCAGCTCCAGCAGACCCGACTGGAGAGAAGTTGGAGGGCAGAGCCTGGAGACACTGTCCCATCAAATGCCACCACCCTCAGAGTTTGCCCAGCTGGGTCAGGAGCCAGGACCCTCATCGTTTCTGTTAACAGAAACACCAGGATGGCCAGAGACGACATCTCTGAGCACACAGTACGAGTAAGTGTGAGCTGCTCTGAATGCAAAGGGGGAGACAAAACAGAGAGCTGTTGTGCGGCTGGGTGACCCCGTGGCAGCCAGACACGGGCTACCCACGATGGACGTGGTCCTCCAGGGCCGTGGCACCCTCGGCAGAGAGGGCTCCCCGCATCACTCAGGGGCTGCTCGGGAAGGCGAGCACACCAGCCTCACTGACAGACAGAAGCGCGGATGAGCACGGCCAGCCAGCCCTGGACCGCCGACCGCGGGCCGTGGCGGGGTCACAGGGGACGAAATGCACCCTAGACACCCTGGCTCAATCACCATTTGCATTTTCCAGCATTTCCAACCTAGTCACGGACAACTTTTGGAACTGAAACAGAAGCAGAATAACTCATGAGGTGCCACTTCTTCCACGGTGGGGACAGTGTCTCTCACTCTGGCGCATGCAGAGCGTGTCGCACGACGTATAACGTGCCGTCCGGGAGGCGTTAAGTACGTATCGAATGACAACAGCCACCGGACCTGTTCATCTGACAGAAATATGAATAGCCTCAGTAGGAGACTGAAATGAAAATAATGACGTGTTTCTCCAACGAGGGATACGGAATCCTGGGGAGCCAAGGAGTTTTTGAGGCCACCAGACAAATGTAGCAGATCTTCCTAAAAGTTTCAAGGAAAGGAACCCTTGTTTTTTTAAAACAGAAGACAAACATTGTAATAATGGATTGCAATGACATTCGCGGGCTCTTTCAGATAGATTGACTGAAAAGTTTACCCGTGGTTCTTTTATTTATTTATTTAATGTTTATTTGAGCGAGAGAGAGAGAGAGAGAGAGAGACTGAGCACGAGTGGGGGAGGGGCAGAGAGAGAGGGAGACACGGAATCTGAAGCAGGTTCCAGGCTGTGAGTGGTCAGTGCAGAGCCCGACGCGGGGCTCGAACTCATGAACTGTGAGATCATGACCTGAGCCGAAGTCGGACGCTCAACTGACTGAGCCACCCAGGCTCCCCTTCCCTTGGTTGTGATGTCCCATCTCTGGGCTCCCCTTGTCTGAGTGTAGCCTTCTCTGCTACGAGGTATTGATGAAATTTTAGAAGCTCGTCCTTTATTATGACACTAGAATCTAATAGCATTTGGTGGTCTCTCTGGTTCCAAGTAATAGTGGGGAAGGTAACTGAAGTGAACAATCCGTATTGTAAAATATCTGTGGGTTGGGTGCCTGGGTGGCTCGGTCACTTAAGCATCTGACTCTTGGTTTCAGTTCAGGTCAAGAGCTCACAGTTCATGGGTTTGAGCCCCACACCAGGCTCTGTGCTGACAGCATGGAACCTGCTTAGGATTCTCTCTCTCTCTCTCTCTCTCTCTGCTCCTTCCTCTCCCTCTGTCTGTCTGTCTCTCTCTCTCTCAAAAAAAAAAACAAAAAGAAATGAAAATATTTGTAGGTTTGGCACTTCAAGTTATAAAAACAGAAGGCAGAAAAACCTAAGAATGTTTCCAAGCAAATTCTTCCATGAACTTGCTTCAATGCATAGATAAGAGGTCTGCACTTAGCATCATCATCCATGACCCACAGAAGCTGTGCAACATTTCCTCATCTGCTCACATTCTTTGAGTAAAGAATCTTGGCAGTAAACGCAAGACTAAACTTCCAGCCAAGACTGCAAATTCACACAGATTTCCTATTCTTGGTATAATTTATTATATACAAAAGAATACATATATATTTATGATAATAATCAAAGATTATTATGAGATATAGTTTTTGAATTCATGCATTGAAAGAACCAGGGACATAGTGGACCACAGGCACTTTTATTGCCCAAGATCTTTTTAAAGTTTTGTAGAATGGCCTAGGTTTTATATGATCATATAAACACCACACCATCACTTAAATGCCTTGACTCACTTATATAGAGGTGTCAACCTGCCGAGGACCGAGGCCACATTTTACCATATTTCTGCTTTTCTCATTAGTTACTAGTAGTGTTGGCCTCAAAATGGGCATTCACACATCAGTAAAAAATAGCAAATTAACCAACTGTCCCTTTAAAGTGTACATGTTCGGTAAATATACCTTCACAGTCCTTGGTTATGAGACTAAAAGAAGCCGCCAGCTTCATGACACCTGTTTTCCTCTAACCTCATGATCCAAGGATAAAGGTCTTTGTCCTGCAACATTTGAATAAATTCTATACAAAGAAACTCCATAGAAAATAAGCAAGTTTGACAGAGTCTACAAAACTAGTCTATTTTTCTATGGTTTGTGCACAGTTGCCTCAGAATGGTGGGAGATATTTGGTTTGACTTTTAGCTCCTGTTCCAACTTGATGGGTTGGATTTTAGAATAAACTGGCCTTTGGAACATTCACCTCCTCCAGAGTTCTGTGTGTGTGTGTGTGCGCGCGCATGCACACACACACACACACACACATGTGGTTGCCACAAACAAAGCTTTAAAGCCAGTATTCACTGGTCTTACAGCTGTGGCCATGTGCTTTAATAGGTTCAGAGACAATATTTTATGGCCAAACCCTGGGACATACACAATAAGTACTAGGGTATATTTAACAGGACCACAGAATGGAACGTTCGAAATAAGGACTATTCCACAAAACTTGGAATTATGGTTTCCTACCCCTCGGATATCGCAGTATGACTTCTAATTCATCATCTTCCACCCATTCTCTATCTGTCCATGTTGCTTTATTTCCTCCCTCTCATCTTCTATGTCTGACTTCTCTGGGGCAAGGACGATGACCATGCTGGAGTGGATTTGGGGGAGGAAAGGGCACTTTGTGGGCAAAGTCCGTGGCTGGTAGGTGCAGGGAGAGCAAGAACAGGTAAGTTAGATTAATAAGGTCACCAAAACTGTCTGGGAAGACCCACATTCCTGCCTTGGAGCATGGAAGGGAGGGCTAGTTCTGAAGACGACCCCGGAGAACCCCGAGGACTTGCCTCTTCCGTGTAGTACTGGGTATTTATGGGGAAGTAGGTAGAATTGGAAATTTGATTGAGTTACAGGACAGCTCCTTCCTATCCCCAGGCCTCGTGCTCAGTGTTGCTTAGAAAAGAAGTTCTTGAAGGCGCTGTTGTAGTTCTTGTTGAAAGCTGTATAGATCAGGGGGTTAAAGAAGGAGTTGGAGTAGCCAAGCCAAAGGAAGATGCTCTTCCAGATGGTGGGGATGTCGCAGGAACACAGGGGGCTGATGAGCTCCGTGGTGAAGAAAGGGATCCAGCAGAGCGCAAACACCCCAATGAGGATGCCCACCATCAGGGCGGCCTTCTGCTCTTTCTGCTCCCTCCACGTGTCCCCTTCTGTCTGGAAGGTGACGGTGGTGTGGCGGACTGTGAACACCATCTGAGGCTGCTGAGCAGAGGTCTTCGCCTGGAAGAGATAAGCAGAAGCTTCATGAAGAGCCACCTTCTTGTGCCTTCCAGACGCTGGGTCCTGCACATCCACTTGAAGAGAAAGCCCTTGATCATTGCGTGCGGGAGACTGACTGCCTGGGGAGCCCACCCTCAGCCGTGGAAACGTGGTGACAGAGCTGGCATTTGCTTACGTCTTAGAAGTGGAAGGAAAATGGGAACACCCATAATAAACATGATGAAGATGAATTTCCCACTGCTGCCTGTTCAACAACAAACAAAAAATAAGCCAGTCACATAGTGTGTGTAATTCGGTGACAAAGGCACATGAGTAATCTAAAGTGCTCCGAATCCTTGTCAAACCCTGGGACAATTAAAGTCTGACTTTCTAAAATCCTCACAACTTTCTGAAATCTTTGTAACTTTCTGTGCTCATGTGAATCCTCCCTCAAGGAATTTTCTAGAACTTTTCTCCTGGTGTCAGTTTCCCAGGACTGTTTGGGACAGTTCGCTCACCAGGACACTTACCTCCCTCGGGGCTTCATGGAAAGCAGACTTTCATTCCCTAGCGGGTGAGACTACGTGGACGTTCGATATCATTCTTCCCAGCCCAACCCAGCGGATTCAGCATTCTGTGATCCCAGTGCATTTGAAAAGGATGCTCACACAGCTCTCTCTCAATAGCACACAAACTTTTAGGCGAAGGACCAGGTCAGAGGGTCATTCTTGTTAACCTAACCCCCTTGACCAGTTCATGGCTACATCTACAGATTGGGAGTCCAAAGGAATCGATTTATCTGTTCATGGAGCATAACGGAGGTATAAATAAGGACACTATGGTTAAGGTAATATTAGCTGCTATATGAATTCTTAAATTTGCATGATAGCCTTCTTGTTATTTGCTTGAAGAATAGTGAAGTACCAAGTATTGTGCAATCAAAAAAGAAAATCATAAATATTGGAACAAATAGTCTACAACACCACAACCTGGAAAAATGGACATAAAGTGAGAAGTGAAAACCTCTTTCTAGACCCCAGCCTCACCCCGAGATGTGCCACAGTGACCTTTCATATATTATTAGTGCATATCCGGTAGTGCATTGCAGGGAATTCATTTATGGAAATGCAACACAATATTCAGCTTTATTTTTCCGCACAAATGGGAAAACCGACCAATTTCTTAATAAAACTCAGACCCAAAAACGGAATCAGGGAAGCGATTTTTACCCCTTTTCCAAGGGTGGCAACTTGAAGCAACATTCTGGTCCTGACTTTAAAACCCCTAAAAATTCTCCTCCCTCTCAGCACTTTTTCAGGGGTAGCACTGGCCACTCAGGGTTGTGACTCCCCTGTGACCACCCCTTAATTCTCTATAGCACAACTGATATAAAAGTAGAACACTTAAACTAGACTTTGTCAAAGGCTCTGGTCTAACAGTAGAAATAAATACAGCAACACACAGCCAGATATTCTGGCTTTGGAGATATGGCACTCTTTTGGGAAACAGCCAAACCCTCCCATCTTGACTCCCTGTCTGCCTTCCCTGTGGTCATTAGCCTTTTCAGACTGACTCCAGAAGCCCCCGCGTAGTCCTTTATGCACTCAAATTCCAGTTACAAGACATGATGAGCCTCACAACGAAACTACCAATGGAAGACCAGCCTTCTGTAAGGATGAGATATATCCCCGTGTTGGCACATTATGTTTGTAGGAGTTTCCTGTTGCATAATGGGAAAAAGTTGCAAGGTTTCCAGGCATATGACCTACATTTAAGTGTAGGATTTGAATATTTCTATGGAAATTAGTCTTGGGAAAGGGAGCTGACGTTTTATAGGACACTTTTATGGAAGTTCATCACTTTAGTCGCGGTCCCTGTACAGGAACGTGAAGTGCCGTACGTGCAGGCCTGCTTGTATGGGCATTTGGCAGTCATCCTATAAAACCTGATGTTCTTCCAGTTTACCTGGGTTCCTACAGGTGATGAGCTGTTCCCAGATAAAACGGACATTCGCTGGATCTGCAAGAATCGTCCGCTGTGTAATGGTTCTAATGTTGAATGAAGGGCATTCTTAAAGATATCCCAGGGAGTTTATTCCTAAGTCTGTCTTCAGGAGGACTTTCCCCGTGTCAATAGGGGGGCTCAGCTAAACCCTCGCAGGGGTTACATGCATGTTCTTTCCTCACGGAGTTGTTAGTACAGCAGTGGGGAGCCCACGTCCATAGCCCCTTCCAACAGACTCAAGATTCCTGTTTTAACCATTCTCTTTCATGTCCCATGGGAACCCCTTACGGTTCTGCTTTAGATTCAGATTAAATATTTTCTCTGAATACTATCTTTTTCTGGTTTTCTGTGAGTCAGGAGTTATTTATAGGTTAGTCCTAGAACCCCACGTGACTCAGAAAAGCACATTTTCTAGGACCTCGATATGAAACGTTGACTGTTTAACTGGGCCCCTCTTCATGCATCCTTCAACACCAACTCACCTGACAGAAGAAAGAGGGCCACGGATTTAAAATGGTTCTTCTGGGACAGCAGAGGCTCCGCTGGAAGGAGGATCTTTGTCGTCTGGGAAGTTTCAGGTTTCTAGTGTCTCATGGCTTTTTGTTGCTCGCCCTGTGGCTTTCTGACTCAGGGACTCCTTAGCTCTTTGCTTTCTGCTAATCAATGATTACAATAAAGCGCCTAACTGAGTCTTGAGAATAGAACTCTATTAATTACGCTATCAATTGCTCAACACGCAATTCACAGAAAAAGAAGTAGGAGGATAAAAAATAAAGTGGACATCCAAGCCAAATTAGACTTTTCTTAATCATCTTTGTAATGCTGTATCATTTGAAGCACACATCTCACAATTTAGGATACACATACAAAATTTTTCTAGGTGAACAATTAGCCTCATCTCTCCAAATAAATGCGTTCTTTGGGGGACGTGTACTTATGTGTCAGACTTCTCATTTTTCTGAAATCGTTATGTACTAAATAACGATTTACGGGTTAATCATAAACCTAGTAGGTTTCTTTCATTTCCTCTAACCACTCAGCTTCGCCTTCCTATTAATATCACACATAATTGATAGATTACCATCAATGGTAGGTACTGCAGTTCAAGGATGAAGACTGTTACCTTAGAAGTGGTTTTGGGTGGTTTGCAGGTTAGACCAGCCCACTGTCAGAATGGAAGATGGACCGATGAACCAGGATGCTCAAACTAGAAATGGTCTTACACGTTAAGGGAGGGCTCCACACAGGGGAGGGTGAAAACATCGCTTGAACTTCCCAACAAACTTAGGAAGACTGATTGTTCTGTGGCTATGGCAACAAGGAGTCTTGCTGTTTACATATCTTCCACTGACCAGGGACAATCCCCCTCTGTGAATACTCATTTGCAAACCACACAATCCATGTCTGGCCTCGAACGTCAGCCAGTTAGGATGGGACTCACCCCCAATAAATGCTCCTCTGAGCACCAATCAATTGACAGCAGTCTCACCGAGGAACCTCGTCTTAGGGGGATGTCAGTTCACTGCCCTGAACTCCACGCTGTCCCCAGTCCCCACAGGTGGTCGGCATTCTGCTCCATTCTGGATACGGTGCTTGACAAGTATAGTTTCTTCTCACTGTAGTAAGCAGTTTGGCATTTATTTCTGTTTCAGATACTGTGTGGTGGTCGTATCATCCTTGGACAGTTCAACAGAGTCCACTGAGATCATTTTGAAGACCCTCACAGGACGCTTGGACCACAGGTGTGTTCACTGGAGCCCAGACTCCAGGGGCACTCAGAATCTGTAGCCAGCTGTGGTGGTCTCAACAGCTCCAACCAGCTCCAATGGGCTCTTTTTGCTCTCTGAATTTTGTTATCCTAGGACTTGTAACCAAAAGTGTCTTTGGTTAAGGTCTTTAGACTTAGGTCTTTGTACCAGGTAACTAGACCTTTGATTGAGATGTATACTATTTGGTAATTGACTTAGATCTTTGTGCAAGCCAATTATATCTCTCATCCTAGAGGTGTACCATTTGGCAAATATGTTTATGCCATTGACGTACTTATTCTACTGCTACTTGCTTTGCTTTTGCTATTATTTGTCTATATGTGCAAAGTCTGGTTTCATAGGGTAGTTTCGTTTGTTTTTCCTAGAGAGCCTTTCTCTCAGTTGAATATAAAATATAAAAAAAGATTGTTCTGTATGGCATTGGCTTGATAAACTTCTAATCCATTCCAAGCCAGACCTGAGGGCTAATGTTCTGAGGACGGATAGACTTAACACTAATTTGTGGAAAAGCAATTGATCAAACTTTGCTTTCGGTCCTTTACAAAATTTGAGGATATTCCCTGTCTTCTCAATTTGTGAAGGAATATCACTTTGTTTAGTTGGTATTCCAGCTCAATGAGTGTTGGGTTGGTGCTTGTATGGCCCCTTGCTAGCATCTGGTCAGGGATCCTTGGGCACTATTCACAGGCACTGACTGTTGGCCAACCATAGAGTCTTTCTTGTGTGTCATGGTTGGTCTAAACCAAGGACTCAACCTTCTCCTTTAGGAACTTTGACTTCCTATTTTAACTTGCACTATAATCTGAACTCCTGTGCTTTTCTCAACAAATGCCTTTTTAAAAAAACGTTCTTGATAAGGAACTTCTGACAAGTCAAAATTAGTAAATTCACCCAGATAAGAGCCCTAGAAAAATCCGGGGGAAAAAGACCAAACAGTTAACAGCTTCCTTCTTTAATTGGTATGCTAGGGCCTTAAACAAAATCTTAACTCTAAAATAGTCTCGAAGGTTTTGTAACATCCCCACACCCACCTGCCTTGCACATCTAGGTCTTGTATATTTCTACCTAGCTGCACCTGACTTCCTAAATGAACTGTCCTCTCTTCAGGGTTTTCTCAGAAAAAGCAAAGCCATATAGTAAATTTGCCAGATAAGGAGTCAAATCTATAGAATTTCCATTAAAACCCTGGCCTCAAGTTAAGTTAAGGGTTATAATTTAGAATTTTCCTAAACTTCAGAGAGAAAATAAAAATAAAAATGGTTATGGAATTCAGAATTTGGTGAGAGTATTGAACAAAATTCTTATTGTCTTGAACTACAAGTCTGTACCAGTGAGTGAAGTTAATTGAAGTCCCCTCAGATGGGGAAAAACAGATCCTTAAAAGTTGAAGGATAAAAAAGAGAAGAGCTATATAATCCAGCTATGAACATTTTAAATATAAAAATATATAAAACTATAAAATGTAAAAATCAGAAGCCCTTCTTTTAAGGAAAGATTGACTAGATGTTCCACATTGTAAACTAAATAAAGATAGAAAATAGACTTCTGGAAATGTTCAAACAGTATTCTGGTATAAACCCAGCATCTGAAGTTTAGAGTCTTGCCCTATCTTTCTATAAGTGGGCTCAAACTTGAATTAGGGAATTGAATAATAAAAAATAATGGAAATGTGAAATTACCAATTTAGAAAATATCCATTAAGGGACTAGACGTTTCCAGATATCCTTAGAAAAATAAATTATCTAGAAAGCAATACAGGATATGTTTCTCTAGATGAAACATCCCAAAGGACCTCTGTTGTCAAAGGTTTGGGAGTCTAGACAAGGACCCTTGTGAGTATTGCCAGCAGAAAAATCCTTGAAAAAATCAGTGTTCCATACTGGCTACAAGTAAAGATGACAACTATCTAAAATCTGTCCAGTGAAGTCCCTCTGAGGGAGACATTATCACCCAACAAATCCCTGTCCTTCTAAATTTACAAGGGGAGTTGTCTATCATTGTAGATGTACAACAATACAGCTTTCTTATAGGCATCACTATAACTGCCATTATCCCCATAATTATAGAACAACAGATCCTTCAGCCTAAAATTTTACCATTGTCTGAAAAGGAAACAGCAAATTGACTTGAAATAAGTTAAAAGCAAATGAAGAAAACTAGAGAAAATTTTCTTTAAAAAAGTAATTAGTTATACCAGATGGTGAAAGAAGATCATGAAAGACAAATTTGTGGCTAGAGAGTAAATTTCTAAAGGCTTGAGGGAAAGTGAACTTCATTTGAAAAATTCAAGCAATGAAAATCTTTCATAATTTTGTGTGCCAACTCAAGGCTGGTATTTTAGGATCATTATTAGAAGAATAGTTCTTTAGTTTCTATAACACACCTACAAATTTAAGAAGTAAGATCTGCTTCCAGATGAAATGTACTGCAGCCCTTGTATATTATCAGATTATAGCTGATCTACACATGAAAATACTTACACTCTGTGTAATTCCAGACATTATCAAACACATGGCAATAGGTCTAGAATCCTATGAATAAAGGACACCACAGAGAGAAAGATTAATTGGAATAGAATGCATAAAGTCCAGATTGATTCTTCCTAGCTTATCATTAATCTGCCTTTTGTACAAATATGATAATGCTGGGCCATGCTCTAGGTAGATGAATTCAGCAACATGGTGCCTATCAGAGAACTGTTGTCTCTTGAAGGCCAACCCTCAGTTCAGTAATAAAGGTTTTTCCCTTTGTTTCGGAGAAATTACATGACTAAAATTAGTCACCACATTTTAAGACCTTATATTAAGCCTTTAAATCTTGTTATTATACATAGACAATCCCTACTGCTAATCAAAACCACCCACATTTTTCTACTCGTTGATTAATCATGATTCATTGTCACCTTCTCTTTCTCCTATTACCACCCATTGGTTTAACACTAACAATCCGGCGACTGTATAATCCTTAGCCAATGAAGGTAAGTCTCATGATTGTGTTTCTGTAACTGAAGAAGTGTCCTTGCCCCAAGCAGAATTTTTTTCACTCTTGTTTGAAATTACAACTTACTATTCTTTGTTGGTGGGTGTTACACTGAAAATAAAAATAATGTGTAATAATCAATTTGATATGTAATAAGTAGTTCAGTCTTTCTCATAAAACGTAATTTCATATCAGAAGCCAAACTGTTCAATGACTCAACGGTGGCTGCTTCTAGGGCATATAAAATTGCTAAAATAATAGAAGAGGAGGTATAGGAACTAACAACTGGTATGCTTTCCAGATAATTCACTTCTTCAACATGCTATAGAAGCACCTTCTTCAGGCGTTCTTTAAAAATGAACAACAAATGTGAATTACTCGGTTGGTGACTTAATGCTCTCTGAAATTATCCTAAACTGCAGTGTTAGGATTCAGGGAGGATGACCTCAACATTAGCTGCAGACAATGCCCAGAAGTAGAGGGGTAGGCGTTGGCTGCTAATCAAGAAGCTTGACCAAGCAGATGAGTACATGAAGACTGTCTGACAATATACCTATAGCTTCACTGAAGTTGATCACATCTCTTGTACACCTCCAGGGTTCTTTATCCCATACTAAACTCACGCTTTTTCATGTCAATCAAGAAACAAGATTGATTGTTCAGTAGGGCCATCGGTTAGGCCATTTCAAGGACTAACTCTCCAATGCCCTCAATGGATTATATCTCCTTACAAAGAGTCCAAACGGTTACAACTCTTTCAGGGAAACGATTCCTGAGAATACTGACCTCATCCATAGGAGTCAGACAACTTGAAGTTTTCATTTAAAAAAAATGGTTGGCACAATAATGTCTACATTGGCTGACATAGTAAATTGTACAGTCTACGCTCTGGGGGCACAACAAAGCAGTTTAAGTATCTTAACTCAAAAAATATTGACTAATAAAATCACTCCAGATTTGCTTTTGGCCAGCCAAGGAGGAGTCTACCCACTAACACTAAGTAAGACTTCACATTGTACCTAGATTAACACTACAGGTAAGATACAACTATTTTTAAACTAAAAGAAAAGGCAAACTAGCGGTCTTAGGTAGACACAGGGAATCTTTGGGACTGGCTTTGATTAAGACTAGAAAATCCTGGGTCATGACTTGGGAGATCTTCCAGGCCCTTCTTATAATACTTCTACTTGTTTGCCTCAGAGTTGTCCAATGCTTGGTAGCCAGAGCTTAAATGCTTCTGCACTGCTCTGTCCTGAGAAATGATTGGAAATTACATTGACTGATGTGCAATTTGAGCATCAGATCTCCACAGATGAAACTTCATCTTCCGGGAGAATCACCAACAGTGGTCACTATCTGGTTAGTCCTTGAGGGTTTCTCTCAAAGCTTTGGCTGAATAAGGACCAAGAGTGGGAGCCTGAGAACTAAATGTTCCCACAAACTTAGGACAAGACTGTGTGTTCTATAGCCTAGAGCCAGCTTAAACTTGGTCTATTGATCAGGGGCAATTCAACTCAATGGACTTATTTTACAAGCCAACCTAGCAGTGTCAGTCCCAGGTCAACCTGGGTTGGATTCATTCCAGTAAACCCCTACTGGGATGACAACCAACCAACAAATTTAAGACTCATACAGATGATGTCAGCCTACCTATATCTCTCAAAGCCTCCCAATGTCTGAACTCCAAGCTTTCTAAAAATGCTATTTAAGATCAACATTCTTCTCTGCTCAGAGAGATTGTGCCTGGCCAGCATGGTTCAGCCATACACTAGTAAATAATAAATTCAGCATTATCTTTTTATGCCAGATCTTTGGTAGTGTTTTCATCATCCTTTTTTTGAGGGCAAAGCCCATCTCTTGTGTTGCCAGTTCCCATCTCAGTGTCCGACATAGGTTAGGTTCTCAGTAATATCCTTGGAGAAAACTCAGCAGATAAAGAAGGAGGAAGTATTGTGTTTCCCTGGGTAACACAGCTAGTTGGTGGTAGAACTGTATTTAGAAATTTTGGCACCTGCTACCATGGAGAAATCAGGAGACCTGGTTTGTAATTAACCCTTCACAGTAACATGAGGACAGAGGCAGCCCCATATTGTATGTGGAACCCTGGATCATTTGGAGGTCTTGCAAAGCCAAGACAAACCATTTTTTAAAAGTTATCTGGCAGAGAAAGGAGAGAAAATGAAACAGTGCAGACTAGTGTATAAAAGCACAAAGATATCATGATGCTTTGTTTCTGTTGTCTCCAGAGCAGAGCGGTAAAAGCCTGCATCGCCTTGCAGTAAGCCTCACAAGAAAAACGGTGACTGCTTTCCTTTTAAAGCTGTATCTAGTACCAATTGTAAACCATTTACCTGGATAAGCATCCCAGCAGAAGAGAGTCTGTGTAAGGAGGACACTTGAAGGCAGTCAGTCCTCTTGGTCCTGACCTGGGCTTGGGGTGATTCTCATACACATGGAAGTTCCCGACAGTCTGGTGCTGTGAGCACTCTTAGCCATCAGCACTCCTCATTCAGGTTAGAAATCTAATAGGTCAAGGTTTCCCAAATTTGGCATTACTGTCGTTTTGGCCTGAATTATTTTTTGTGGGGGCTGTCCTGTCCACTGTACAATGTTTAGCCCCACCCCTTGCCTCTAACACTAGATGCCATTAACACTCTCTCCCAAACTTTGATAATCAGAAATGTCTCCAGACATCCCAAATGGAGGGGGCAAATCACCCCTGGTTGAGACCATTGTTCCAGATAAAAGGATAGGTAGCCTCTGACCCTCTTTTCCTTCTTTCTTCCAGAATGATGCACTTTTTTCTCCATTACCTACACCTCTGGTCCCTCTAAGCTTGATTGACTGGTTATTGTTGGAGTTAGCCTCTGATCAGGAAAACAGAACCACATTACAGCATCCACAGTAGGTGTTTACCTCCCTCACTAGAGGGAACTCTTCATGGGCAAAGATGACGTCTTTCATTGTTTCACTCCTACCACCATCCCCATAGTATGTGCTTGATATGCTTAATTGAATTTATGTGGTTGTCCTAGAGCCCCTGACAGAAAATGGGGCTGTGTCGATTTCTGATCTCACTTAAAAAAGTGAATTAGGCTCAAGGGATCACCTTGGCAATGAGTTGGTCAGGGGGGACGCAATCCCCACACCCCATGGGTTCAGTTGTCGTATGTTTCCTGAATTGAAATCAGGGTTGGATTATTAAGAGTTAACAAGAAACAGAAAAGTGTGGCGGAGAGAGAACTGGAAGAGAGCCCTCACTGTGGTTGTGATGATTGTCCTACAGAAAATGCCACTTGCAAAGAGCTGGGGAATTGTCTGCCTTAGATTTTTAATCCCTCTCCCCGCCCCCCGCCCCGTAGCCTGTCTGG
This sequence comes from Prionailurus bengalensis, assembly GCF_016509475.1. Taxonomy (NCBI): domain Eukaryota; kingdom Metazoa; phylum Chordata; class Mammalia; order Carnivora; family Felidae; genus Prionailurus; species Prionailurus bengalensis. The sequence continues at coordinate 165,846,083 of NC_057348.1, read as the reverse complement.
GAAGGCAAACAGGTGATCCTCAGCTATACACAGAAGCCTGACAGGGCTGGGGCTAGACCCAGAGAACAGCACCACAGGCAACGATGGGACATAACAAATGCAGGCTTGGAGACAGACAAAGATCTGTAATCTCACACCAGGGGAAGAGGACGCTGCAGAACTGCAGAGAGTAATCCAGGAGACCCTGGATTCTGCAAAGCTAGCTGCTTTAATTTGCAAAGAAAAAAAAAATAGATTGGGTCGAAACATGAATCTGCTTGGCCTGCTGTTTGGCAATCTTTCTGCCAAGGCACCTCACCATCTGTCCCTTCCTTCCTCATTGAGCAGCTCAGTCCAAATGCAGGAAGCTGCAAGTTTATCTAGTATAGCCCCAGACACCTGCTTCTTCAGCCCTCCTACAGGGTGTGATAGAGTCACAGAATTTTAGAGCCAGATGGGACCCTGTGGAAGAATGTAGTCCAAACCCCTCATTTCCCATATGGGGGGGAAAAACCCATCAGAGATGGTAAAGACCATTATTGGCTCTGTGATACTGAGCGCGTTGGAGCAAAATCAGCCTCCGAGGGTTTCTTCAGCTACCCCGGTCTACCCCTTCCCCTTTGCCCCCACCCCTCCCCAAGAAAGGAAACTGAAAAGCTCACTTCCTACAAACTTTCAAGTCAGCGTGCTGGAGCTAAAGCCCGTAGGAACGCGAGTGAAGTATTTGCAAGGGTCACTAAAACACCCACCTCCACAGCCTCCGATATGGGTGAGACACTGTTGGTCCTGGAGCCCACGCGGAACCTGGCCGCCTTGTAGATCTTCCAGTACACGAAGAGCACGACGCAGAGGGGCAGGTAGAAGGCGCCCACGGTGGAGAACACGGTGTAGGACGGCTCGCGGCTCACCTGGCACTCCTCGCTGTCCTCAGAGTAGGTCTCCCCCCAGCCGAAGAGCAGCGGGGCCAGGGAGATCACGGCGGAGAGCGCCCAGGTGAGCACTATCATAACGTTGGAGACGCGCTTGCGGGTGCGCAGTGTGTATTGCAGGTGGCGGGTGATGGACCAGTAGCGGTCCAGCGCGATGGCCGTCACGTTCCAGATGCTGGCCGTGCAGCAGAGCACGTCGCATGCGATCCACAGCTGGCACAGTCGCCGGCCCAGCTGCCAGCGGCGCCCGGACAGCTCGTGCACCAGGCTCAGGGGCATGACCAGAGCGGCCACCAGCACATCCGAGATGGCCATGGACGCCACTAAGTTGTGTGGAACCCGGTGGAAGGTGCGCACACGGAGAATGGTCGCCAGCACCAGCAGGTTCCAGGAGAACGTGGCGGCCACCAGAAAGCCCAGAAAGGTCAGGATAAGCACACCGAAGACAGAGAGGAGGGGGCTGGGGCGCGAGTCTTCCGCGCCGAGGCCGCTGCGGTTGGTCTCCAAAGGGGCGGGGGTGGAGAGGGAAAAGTAGGTTAGGTTCACAGGCGAATCCATCTCTGGGTCAGGAGGCCGGCCCAGGGTGTGTGCAGGAGGGGAGTTCAGGAAGACAGACGGTGGCCACTGCGTCCAGAGCCACTTCGGATGTTTGCAACCTCTGGCTGGGGCTAGGGTTTCTGGGGATTGCCTATGAAACTGGCCCCAACCTTCTGCCGGCGAGCATCCGTGGGAGACGGCGCGGCGGAGAGGAGGGCGCTGGGCTGCGTCTGGCAGCCGGGGCCCGCCTAAGCTGTCACATGCCCAGGCTTTTCACCTCGGCGGAGACAGCAGTCTGGTCGCCCAGAGCCGAGCATCTCCCAGGTCGGGGAGGTGGGGGGGCGGGGAAGCTGGGCGACCCTGGAGCGTGTGGGTGCCTCTCCTGCTGGAGAGGATGCTGGTGCGTCAGAGCAGTACTCTCGCAGCCTTGCCTCCGTACCCGCCCCTCTCTCCAGGCAGCGGGCTGCAGCCTCAACTCCGTGCCAGGGAAGCCAAGCAGGGACCTGCTTTCGGGGACCTGCCTTCTGCTATCCCCCCCCCCCCCCCGCTGCCCCCCCCCCCCCGCCACCACCCGTCCCCTAGCCCCACCCCGTCTGGGGCTGCGGCTTTTGGAGAACGAACACTGGCGCGCGCGCGTCCAGACCTCCCTTATCAAAGTGGGGATCCAGCCTACGTAAGGCATCAGCTGATAAGGTCGCCTCTCCCCGCCTCTCTCCCCAGCACGCTGGTGCTGTCCATGGTGCTGCTGCCTCTCTCCACCGGGGCGCGGGGCTTGATGCTGTCCTCGGTACTGGCCCTGCTTTCTGAAATGGGCTTCCCTCATGGATCAAGTTTACCAATGAACTTCCCTTGAGACATTCCTGTAGCCACCCCCTGCCCACGATCCTCTAGGGGTGGTCTGCGTACCTTCAGTGGGTTCTCAGATTTCCTCAGGGACTTACATTTTGTAAGTGTATTCCAGGTTAAGCGTCTAAAATGGTATCACACTGGCTTTTCAACTACTGAAGATTTCAGTATACTATTGCATTCTTCCTACACAACACCCAGTGCTTCCCTTAAAGGGTAGTTTTCCTTTAAAGAGAAAAGGCAAGATAGTATTTACTGCTGTTCCTAGAGACGGTTGAGGCATTGGAACTCGAATGTTTAAACTATTTCCTCAGAATCACAGAAAAGCTGCAGTCTTTTCAGTGGACCCTATTAGATTTGCTCCCCATGAAGGGAAACATTGGAAACAAGTTATAAAAAACAACAACAACAACAACAACAACACTCCATCTCACTAGAAAAAAAAAAAGAGGGAGCATTTAACTCTTTCCCTGTGCATACACACATAACCATATATTCATTCACAGTAATTGCAAAAATATCAAAAGGCCCTACCCAGAAGTTATGATGTAAAGCTCTTTGCAGAGACATGATATACAAAGATAAAATAAACTAAGAAAACCAACATGACAGCAAGGAAAATAAGATGGCATTAAGCATTTTTAAAGTACATACAGTAGGGGGGCGCCTGGGTGGCTCAGTCAGTTAAGCATCCAACTTCGGCTCAGGTCATAATCTCACAGTTTGTGGGTTCGAGCCCCACGTCGGGCTCTGTGCTGCCAGCTCAGAGCCTGGAGCCTGCTTCAGATTCTGTCTCCTTCTCTCTCTGCCCCTCCCCCACTTGTGCTCTGTCTCTCAAAAATAAATAAATGTAAAAAATTTTTTTTCAGTACATACAGTAGGTATTATGAAGTCCCATACATTCACAAGTGGCAGGCCACAAATTTGGCCAAAAGCTTTTTAGCTATTTGAAAATGAGAAATACGTTTTGTTATAAGATTCAGTTTCTAAATGAGTATGATAAGCATCAGGAGACTGCACTGGGAAGAGAGAAACTTCTCCACTGGGGCCCATAAGAGAGAATGCTGTTGGAAAACGTTGATGAGAATATTCTTCATTCACACAAGATTACTCACAGAGCTGCTTCACCAAATATTCCTTAAACACACTGGATGGTGGCTGCCCGTGTACAGTGCTTCTGTGTGTGGGTCTAGTCAAGGGAAAACTTGTGCTCATTCAGAGCACATGACTTTCTTGGAGCCATAGAACCAATGGGACTGAGATGCATACCATGAATCTTTCATCTTTGAAACAAATGCTCTGAACAATTCTGCATTCCACTTCAGGGGCCCGTGACCTGGAATAATGGGTGAGCTGCATAACCAGTGGGCAGCAGGCCTTGATGATTGTATCTCTGGATACAGATCTTAAAAGGCATATGGGATCCAAGCATATTCCCCACTGGTACTGTGTGCTACAGCTAGCTGTCTGTTAAGTGAGACGCTTCAAATAGGAGACCAAGCTGGGTGTAACTGAGGTTTTTTGGTAAAAACTGGAGTGTCATATAGGTAAGAATGAAGTCAAATGCTCTCAAAAAGAAGAAGTCCAATGGAGCATTTCCAGAAAAACCTTTTTTTTTTTTAAAGAAATCCTGATTTATCTTTTAAAGAAACACAAAGAGAAATCAGAAATTTCAGTTTTTTATCTTAGAGCATGGTCATAATTTTAGCTCGAAAAACATGTAAACAGGTCTACAACTCTGCCATAAAGCACCTCTGAAATGCCAGTTTTGAGGAGTGGAATTTCCTGGTTTTCTTCCTGGGGGCTGAATTATGTCCCCTTCTCCCTCAAAATTCTTGTGTTGAAGTGCTCACCTCCAGTACCTCAAAACATGATTGTATTTGGAAATAAGGTTTTTAAAAAGTGATGAAGTTAAACAGAGGCTCCTATGGTGAGTTGGGCTGGTGTCCTCATAGGAAGATGAAAGTCTGACATACAAAAGGACCCCAGAAATGTGCACACACAGAAGGAAACCGTGTGGGAACACAGCAAAAGGGTGACCATCTGTGAGCCAAAGAGAGAGGCCTCAGGAGAAGCCAAACTTGATGACACCTTGATCTTGGAATTCTGGCCTTCAGAACTGTGACAGAAAAAAGTAAGTTGCTGTTGTTTAAGCCACTTAGTGGTGGTATTTTGTTACAGCAGCTCTAGCCAATGAATACACCATCCAACAAAAGATACGTATGAAAGATACAACCAAGATGATATACCCATGGGTGGGGGGATTTATAAACACAATGACAAATTAAGGGACATCTACTAAAACACATCTTTATAAAATGTGCTTTGTGCTCATCCTAGGAATAACTGGACACAAGTTCTGTTGTCTACTAAAGTTACTTACAACTTGTGATTAAGCCATATCATTGGCATATAGAAAGATGCTTGTTTTACATTTTTTAATAGGAAGGTATGCATCTATTTGATTCAAGTATAAACTAAGATTCTCTTTTTTTCAGAGAGAGAGAGAGAGAGAGAGAGAGAGAGAGAGAGAGAAAGCAAGTGGGGGACAGGATCGCAAGCAGGCTCCGCACCATCAGTGCAGAGACTGTTGCAAAGCTCAATCTCCCAAATCTGAGCTGATGTCAAGAGTCAGATGCTTAACCAACTGAGCCTCCCATGAGCCTCCAAACTAAGATTATTAATTACAAGTTTAAAGTGAGAAAAAATCAAAATGCAGAACATAACCTTATTCCACCCTACTTGCAAGGATGGGAGGGATAAGATTTTTCCTATCCACCAAACCATCACAATTTCATGAGATCAATAAATCATTAAGGCATCATCATTATTACATAAAATCTATATGGCAAACCAGGTGTCAAATGCATATCCCTGTGTGGTCCTACCACAAAAAGAAAATTAAGGAACCCTTATCCCTGTTTTATAATTGAGGAAATGGAATCCTGGAGATGAAGGAACTTTCCCAAAACCACAAGATTTATTTAAATGTTTATTTATGAGAGAGAGAGAGAGAGAGAGAGAGAGAGAGAGCATGAGTAGGGGAAGGGCAGAGAGAGAGGGAGACACAGAATCGGAAGCAGGTTCCAGGCTCTGAGCTGTCAGTACAGAGCCAGACAGGGGGCTCAAACTCACATACCGTGAGATCGTGACCTGAGCTGAAGTCAGATGCTTAACTGACTGAGCCACCCAGGTGCCCCCCAAGTCTATGCTCTTAATTGGTATGTTTTACTACACAAATAATTAGGATTTCACAACAATTGTAAGCTAAGCCCTTGTCTTCATTGCCTTGGGCTGCTAAAACAAAATACCACAGACTGTGGCTTAAACAACAGACATTGACCTCACAGTTCTGGAGTCTGGCAGTCTGACATCAGAGTCTCAGCATGGGCAGGTTCTGATGAGGGGTCTTTTCATGGCTTGCGGAAAGTTGAAAGAGAGAGAGAGAAAAAAAGAGAGAGAGAGATCAATCTTTCTCTTCTAAGCCCACAGTCCCGTTGGATAAGGGCCCTACCCTCATGAACTCATTTAACCTTCTGAAGACTGTCTCCAGATACTGCCACATTGGGGTTTAGGGTTTCAGCATAAGAATGGGGGGCACAATTCCATCCATAGCAGCCTTAAGAGATTATTTAATGGTAAGGGAAAAACCAAAGCAATTTACAGAACTCAATGTGATTCCCAACCATTTTTTCCAAAGGTGAGAGAAAATAAAAATAACCAGAGAAGCCAGTCTGAATGGCCTGAAGGCTTACCTTCTCCATATGCTTAACAATGGCCAGAAAAATCTAGGCTTGCTGTTTGGTTAGGAAGAAAATGGCAACGTATTGTGGATGGGATGATAAGTATGTATCTAGCCTATAACTGAAAAGACAGTAGTCCCCACACATTTAAAACAACTGCTTGCCCCTATTTATATACAAAAAAAATCTATTGTTTTGTTCATCTAATCTACTTAACAGTAGAAAACAATCACAGGTCACAATAGACTTAAAGCTAAAGAACAAGGTGCCATCAGCCGGTGGAGATCTTACTTTTCGTTCAGGATGTCTCAAGCTCCATACATATCATGCAACCAAAAGAATAAACCTGCTAGTCAAAATCCAGATTATATATGATAGAGTGTATTTGTTTCCTTTTTCAAAGGATAAAAGGGCACAGATAGACATTATTTTCAGCCCAACCCCCCACTGATTGCCTTACACACACCTGGGGGCATGTACCTAGTTTGGAGACCACTAACAATGGGTTATTCTCTGGGTGCATCCTCATAGGGCAATACACACAGACTTTGTCCGGGAGAACATGTATCAAGGATGACAGGTTATCATTCAGAGGAGCTCCAGGGCAATAAGCCATTGCTCAACCCTTTCATCTTGACGACAAACCACTGGCCTGTCCTTCCATGTCTTTCTGGATGAGCTACATGAACAGGTTGACTATCCTAGTCATAGGCAATTCATTAGGCTGAATAATGAATATCTCAAGTCAGACAGCTTTTCTTTATTGTTGTTTTCCTATCACACCCAACAAAGAGCCTAAAATGTATTAGGCTCCATAAATATTTGCTGAAAAAAAAAACAAAATCAGAAAAAAAAATGATCTCCCAAGTAAACTACTGGTGTTTGTGTTTGATGTAGGCACAATAAAGGCTATCTGAGTGGAAACATGCTAATATAAAAATGAAGTTAACTTCTAACCTCAGAGCAGTGACGCTGTACTTTTTTTGAAGCCTAGTTATTTCGAAGAAGGTGAAGTCAGGAATAAGTAGATGCTAAATTGTTATTGAAATCCTATAAAATAATATCAGGACGTGGTTGTGGAAGTTGCACCTCTTGGATAATATGGTGCTCCTCCCATAATTACTGTGACAAACAACAAAGTCATAGGGGCAGGTGGGAGGGGCCAATTTGCAGTGAGCTATGGAGATGGTGAAAAGAACACAGTGAACCTCGAGTCTAGATAGATGGGCAGCTGACCAGAGCACTACATAAGGCATGTGCTTAAAATAAACCAAGCATGGGTGATGAGGAGGCCGATGATAGCCTAGTAAAAGAGACATAGTCTTATGCCCAGTCGTCACACCTGAACCACTTCTCAGGCCCAGAACCCATGGACTGAAGGAGAAGAGAAGCCAGGTGCCTATGACGAGTGACCCTACAACACAGTACTATGTGTACTCAGAAATATCCTCAGTCCTTCTCCCAAAGAACTGACAGCTATAATCACAGGTAACTGTGCATGGAGGAAAGGAAGCATCCAGACCTTCCGAGGACTGTTGGACACAGTCTGAATTGACACTGATATTTAGGAATCCAAAGAGCTACTATGGCCTCCTCATTGGAGCAGGAGCGATTGGAGGCCAGCCAACAAATGGAGGCCAAGGTCCAGGTCAGGGTAGATGCACTGGGTCAGTGAACCTTCCCCAGGGGTTATTTCTCCACTTCCCAGAAGATTAGACTGCATTTGTGGTAGTTGGCAGAGCCCCACATCGGTCTGTTGACCTGTGGGGTAAAAGCTATTATGATAGGGAAGGCCAAGAGGGAGACTCCAAAACTCCTCCCACAACCGGCAGCCAAGACAGCAAATAACAACAACACAGCTGAAGGGAAATGGCAGAGATTATCACCTCCCTGTTTTATCCACATGGAAGTCACTACTTAATCCCTATAACATCAGCTGGATCCCGGCAGATGACAGGGATCTACCACAAACTTAATCAAGCATTAGTAGCACAGTTGCACAGCCCATGCAGGTGCAGCTGAATTGGCACGCCGGCTGGAGTGGATTAACACAGCTTTCACTACCCGGTATGCAGCCAGCCACTGGCCTGGTCACTGAGCTGTTTTCCACTCCCATCAGACAGGAGAATCAAAGCAGTTCGAACAGGCACTTGGAACAGCCAATGGCAAACATTTATGCTCTTGTTCTGGAGCTATGTTAACTTTCCCTCTCGTGGTCATAAAATGGACTGAAGGATCCTGGATCCTCTAGGTGAATGGTTTTCAAAGTGTGGGTCCACAAACCCTGAGACGCCCCTCGGGCCCTTCCAGCAGGTCTATGAGGTCAAAGCTATTTTCACAATAACACTAAGACACGGCTTGCTTTTGTCACTGGGTTGACATTTTCACCGAGGGTGCGGAGGCAGTGGTGTGCAAACCTGAGAGCGGGGACTGGAGCGCACATCAGAGCAGTGGGATGAGAGTCCTCGCCGCCATGCACTCGCAGGAGGAAAACTAAAGGAAAAATTGCCAGCTTCAGTGAAGAATGTCCTAAGGAAGCATCAATTATATTAAATTATATTACTATAAGCAATAAATTATACGTATAAGTAATACTGTATATAATACTATATAGCATGTTTATACTATAAGTAATTTATTATATCAATAGATTAAACTATATATTATTAATTATATCAAATCCATACCTTTGAGTACACATCTTTTTAAAAAATTTTTAAACATTTTTATTCATTTTTGAGAGACAGAGAGGATCCGAGTGCTAGCGGGGGAGGGTAAGAGACAGAGGGAGGCACAGACTTCAAAGCAGGCTCCAGGCTCCAAGCTGTCAGCGCAGAACCTGATGAGCCTCATGCAGGGCTTGAACCCACGGACCGTGAGATCATAACCTGAGCTGAAGGTCTATGCTTAACCGATGGAACCACCCAGATGCCCCTGAGTACACATCTTTTTATTTATTTATTTTTAAATTAAAAAAAAATTTTTTTTTTACGTTTATTTATTCTTGAGACAGAGAGAGACAGAGCATGAACGGGGGAGGGTCAGAGAGAGAGGGAGACACAGAATCCGAAACAGGCTCCAGGCTCTGAGCTGTCAGCACAGAGCCCGACACGGGGCTCGAACTCACGGACCACGAGATCATGACCTGAGCCGAAGTCGGCCGCTCAACCGACTGAGCCACCCAGGCGGCCCAGTACACATCTTTTTAAAAGTCAATGTTACAAGTCGGAAGGTACACATATGGCATTTCTAGGATACACTGAAAGAAGATGGTTGTCTGAAGGAAAAGCACGCATGTGATCATTTGATTTGAACGAAAAGCGCTTTTTTTTTTTTTAAGGAAACACCATTTTTACTTGAAGGAACTACTGACAGGTAATAAACTATCATTACTGAGTCTTGGGTATTTGGTAGATATTTTCTCAAGATGAATGAAGTGAGCCTTCACTTCAGGCAAAACAACCGACAGCGTTTGTTGCCTATAATGAAATGTGAGCTTTTGAGAGAAAATTAGAATTTTGGAAAACTCATAACCACCACCGTGAACTTGACAGCTTCCCAATACTTAACGACCTTTCTGATGAGATTGGTGGTGAGATTAACAAATGTGAGTCTTTGACATTATATAATGAAAGGTGTTGACATCTGGAGTATCTGGAGAATTCAGTGAGCCGATGACCAGTGCGCGATGGTGCACAATCAGAGAGGAATAAAAGACCCATTTCAAATGGCAAAATAGACCAATGGGCTTCAACCTAACGGAGTCCAAAAAGGGCACCATAGGACTTCAGATTCCGTATTACAACAAACCTTTAAGAAACTACCACTTACTGAGTTTCAATATACCATCACAAAAACATATCCGTAATTATCTGAAAAGACTATTAAAACACCCTCCACTTTCCAGCTATCTATTTCTATGAGGCTGGATTTTCTTTGTAAACTTAAGCCAAAATAACGTACCACAACAGATGGTGTGCAGGAACAAATACAAGGTTCCAGGTGTCTTGAAAAGATTTGCAAGAATGTTAAACAATGGCACTCAAAATTTTTGTTGGAAAATAGAGTCATTTTTTCCTAAAGCTATGCCATTTATGTAAACATGTCATGGCTTTATTACTTTATTTTTAACAGATTAATACACAGATGTGTTTAAAATTTGTCCATTTAAAACTATATTCCAGGAAACATATATAGATGAAACTCACGTAAACAAAATCTCTCCGGGATACTCGAGAATTCTGAAGAATGTAAAGGAGGCCCTGGGACCCAAATTGAGAATGGCTGTCGTCAGTATTCATCAGAATATCACCTCGGTCCACTGTGTTAATGCAGAATGTTAATAGAATTGGATGGCAATTTGTCAGTCCTTGGTAAAGGATGTGTACCGCATAGGGCAGGAAGTAAGCCCTTTGAAGATCCAGGCAACTGCTATATCAGTGAAGATGTCAGGGGTCCAGTTGTCCGGGACTTGGCAGGACATTCCTTCCAACGTAAAAGAAAGATTACTGCATCTGGGATTTCCCACCACTAAAAGGGAAGCAAACTAACTGCATGGTATTTTGGATGCCACAGGCAGCATACTCTATGCTTGAGAATACTGCTCTGATTCCTACATCCAGTGACACGAAGAGGCTGACAGCTCTGTTTGGGGCTAACAGCAGGAAAGGGATCTGTCCCAGACTCCTGGTGGCAGGGAAAGCAGCCCTTCTGCGTGGCCTCGAGACTCGGCAAACTTTATGGTAGGAGACGTACCTGGGATGGGAGGAGACTCCATGCAGATTGTGTGGTGAACACCAGTAAAAGAGTCACAGTATAAACTGCTCTGATGCAAAGTCGTGCCATCTGCACAGAAAGCGTTATTGGGAAAGCAGCTTGTGGTGTGCCAGGGCTTTAGTGGAGTCAGAGCATCCGAGCATGAGACATTAAGTGGCGACAGGACAAGGTATCGCCGTCGTGGTCTGATTCGTGCAGACGCACCTGCGAGATTGGGTGGGCTTGGTAGCAAAGCCGCATAAAAATGGAAACACCAGGAAGCTCCACAAGCAGGTGCCCTAGACCACCCTGTCATCTGTCAGCCCCGTGTGAGCGCCTGCCCCTTAGCGCAAAACCGCGGCCACGTGGCTAGTGGAAGGGGTATGAGAGGAGCCGAGAGTGGCTCACAGAGAGGTCACCTTGGCGTTCTGCTCCGGGGGTGGGCTCGTGAGACGGTATATCCCCCAATGGGCAGAGCTCTAGGTGGCGTACCAACCATCCGTTTTGTGTGGAAAGAGAAATGGCCCGAAGAAAGAATATACAAAGACTCACGAGCAGGGTCTAAAGGCCTCGGAGGTGGAAGATTGGGATGAAGTTGGTCTGTGGAAGCAGGCACATGGATGAACCGAAGGGAATAACACACGAAATGGGAACATCTCTCTCTCTCTCTTTAAATTACTTTTCACATGCTCCCAAGGGCAACCCCACAGAGCGAAATACTGATGGCAGAATGGCCCGGCCAGCTGGGGACTGGCTGGGGACTGTCACGGGCCAGCCTAGTGCAGGATAATGGTTGCGTGGGGACGCCATGGCGGAAGGGAAGACAACTCCGTATGGGTAGAACAGTATAGACTCCCTCCCACCAAGCCCCATTTAGTCACTGTCCCCGCCTGATATCCAACCTGCCAATAGCAGAGGCCAATCCTGAGCCCCCAGACCGGCACCATCCCCTGAGGAGATCAACCAGTCCCTCACAGAGTGTCTCACACTGATTCCCTTGGAACCAGCCACCTGCGGAGGGCACCTATTCATCTGCAAATGTGGACGCGTCCTTCCTGCCTGCAGGGTCTCAGCCAGCACCACTCTCCAAGGACTCACCTGAGCTCTGACCCTCTGATACAGCGGTCCACATACCATCCTGTTGAGCCAGCATAGTTCATAGTCCTGGGCCATAGGACCTTAACTGCGGATAGTTCCGTGGGTGAATTAGCACGTTCACCATGGAATACTACCCAGCACCGGACGAGCAGCCTGTGCTACGTCCTACAACGGGGATGGATCTCACAGACAGAATTTTGAGCCAAGGCTGACAGACACAGGATTCTACTGAATACGGCTTTCCACGTGCACAGTTCTACTAACAGGAAAATGACTCTCGGGCCTCAGAAATCAGGGTGGTTAGCTGTGGTCTGGGGGGACAGTGACGAGAAGGGGCTAGTGTTCTAATTCTTGCTCATTTCCCAGGTGTGCCCACCTTGTGAAGTTCTTTCAGCTGTACAAGTGTGACTTGTGCATGTTACTTGATCTTATGCTTTGTGGATATATTATGCCTTAATAAAAAAAGAACTCGACGGTAGGAACAGCTCAGTATCTTTCAGTTTAAAATGGTCTCTTCCAGTAGCGCCCAGGCGGCTCAATCGGTTAAGCAGCCAACTCTCGATTTCGGCTCAGGTCACGATTTCTCGTTTTTGTGGGTTCAAGTCCTGAGTCAGGCTCTGTGCTGGCGGCACGGAGTCTGCTTGGGGTTCTCTCTCTCTCCCCCCCTCGCCCTCTGCCCCTCCCCCACTCACGCTGTCTCTGTCTCCCTCAAAATAAATAAGTAAAAAGTTTAATTTAAAAAATTGTCTCTTTGGGCCGCCTGGGTGGCTCAGTCGGTTGGGCGTCCGACTTTGGCTCAGGTCACGAACTCGCAGTTGGTGGGTTCGAGCCCCGCGTCGGGCTCTGTGCTGACAGCTCAGAGCCTGGAGCCTGTTTCAGATTCTGTGTCTCCATCTCTCTCTGAACCTCCCCCATTCATGCTCTGTCTCGCTCTGTCTTTCAATAATAAATATTGAAAAAATGTTTTTAGTTGTCTCTCTCAGATTATGTCCTCCAGCAACAACTGCCTTCAGCAGAATGGAGAGCTCATGATGGTCATGAAACCATTTATTTAAAATTATTTAAAAATAAAGAATATTTATTTAAAAATGTCACACGTTTCACTCCTCTTAGCAATATTAAATCCTGCCGTGCTTCAGTACATTATAATAAAATTTTAAAAGCATAATGCCGTATGCCTATGGCAACCATCTGCTGCTTTGTGTACTATTTTGCAGCCTTAAAAAAATTTTTTTTAATGTTTATTTATTTCTGAGACAGAGAGAGCATGAGTGGGGGAGGGGCGGAGAGAGAGGGGGACACAGAATCTGAAACAGGCTCCAGGCTCTGAGCTGTCAGCACAGAGCCCGGCGTGGGGCTTGAACTCACAGACCGTGAGATCATGACCTGAGCTGAAGTTGATCGCTCAACCGAGCCACCCAGGTGCCCCTGTTCTTCAGCCTTTTTAAAATTATCGTAGGGAACCAAGAAGGTGGTCAGCTACAGGTAACTGAATGCCCAATGAGCAGTGGTTTCAACTGGGGTCATCACATGAGTGGCCCTGGGTTAGAGTCGTGACAGCAATACCAACAAGGACTCAGCTCCGTCTTCGCACCCCGCTGTCCTCCACAGGCAGGCTTGCCCCCTCGTGTGTTCACACTGCCTGCTGCACATCCAAGCACCTCGCCCGTGTACAAGAAGAAAGAAAAGGCTCACAAAGAAGGGCAGGGGCGCCTGGCGGCTCAGTCAGCTAAGTGTCTGACTTGGTTTGGGCTCAGGTCATGATCTCAGGGTTGGTGAGTTCAAGCCCCGAGTCAGGCTCTGTGCTGACAGTGCAGAGCCTGCTTGGATTCTCTCTCTCTCTCTCTCCCTCTGCCCCTCCCCCGCTTGTTCTCTCTCTCTCTCTCTCTCTCTCTCTCTCAAAATAAATTAATTAATTAAAAAGAAGAAGGGCAACTTTCTGCTCAGCTCTGCCTGTGCACTCCGTACCTAAACCAGGGAACCAGGAATGCAGATTTTCCCCCAGAACGCCTCCATGGTAGCCTCCTACTTCTGTTTTACTGGCAAGAATTGTAGGACGTGGCCGATGCTTGCTACAAAAGGGGCTGGGAAATTTCATACTTAGCCTTCTGGTCCGTGTAGCAGCGAAAGGAGAGGACAAAGTAGGGTTGCTAATGACAGTTAAATGGGAAAGCTTAAAATCATTGGCGCTCTCTCATGTGATTTTTCCTGCTTTTCAGTGATGACGCTGTATTATAAATCTTGCTTTTTTGCTATATACTCTAGCACTGGTCAGTTCTAGAACTCTCAAAGCTCTAACCCGCTAAGATCCACAAAGTTGTGCTGGCAAAGTGGACTCTGTATTGTCAGGGGACAACAGTACCACTCTCACAGGGCAGGGGGGCGTTACCCTTTCGCGTTCACGTGCTTGACGTCCATCCTGCAGATCAACGAACGGCATCGTCTACAAGAACTGAAGAGGAAACCGCGCATTCAACGGCTGCAGGCATGTGCTTCTAACCATAACCTGTGCTCCGCAGATAATCAGATGTCTTGTTCAAGCACCAAGATCCACGGTCGTGTTGGAACTCTGAGCAGGTGCAGTTGCCTTCGTCATCATTGTCTTAGGGCCCCAGCTCTCTCTGCACCCAATTAAGCTTTATGTGCTGCAGGAGTTTTTAAGCCAATCAATGAATCAAACCTGAGTCTGCTGGGGTCCCACCACCCACTGCGGCTCCCCGAGGCTGTTTGTCTGACTCTAAACCTACCTGACCAGTTGTAGCTACTCATGTTAATCTCCGGGGAGTTACTACACCAACAGCTTCCGAAGAATAACTACTGAGCCCTTTTCAGGTAAAATATAAGTAGATCTTTCTGTAAGAAGCATGTTTTTTGAGGCCCATCATGGTGTTACAAGCAAAAATTCTTGTTTTCTGGTTTTTTTTTTCCCTCCTTAGGTCACAAAACTTCTCTTTGAATGGCCATTTTCCTAGATATGTAAATGCCCTTTAAAAAAATTCTATCCGAAGCCCACGTTGGCTAATGAAGATGTTTGTGAAAAACACTTCCTGACATTTTAGCCCGACTGTGAGATCTGATGGCTGACCTTGGTTCTCTTGTGGCCAGGAAGACTTGCAGGAGTCACTAAAAGGTTTTGGGTCTTGGTGACAATAATTGGGTACAATATGGGTACAATAATTCTGGTAGGCTACATGTAACAGTTTTATGGGTTAACCATACAGGGACTAACAATGCTGTAAAGTCTTCATGGACTACCTACCCCCCCTTGGTTGTGCTTAGAGCAGGGCGGCACTGACCGGCCCTCCTACCCTTGGTCTTGGTGTCCTCGGAGCCACCTGTCCCACTCTGCAACAACAATCTCACTTTCGGATGGCAGTGACAGTCCTCGGGCCACCGATTCAGTTATAAACTCTGACTGGCGGCCCTTTCTCCAATGTGGAGGCAACAGAGACTCTGCTTTATGGACCGTTTGTCTGGATCCATGGAGCCCTCCTTTTGGTTAGTCCTATCTTGGGTCTACCCGGCCTGGTCTTAGCAAGAATCCTGCTAGGTCACCCCACCCACCCTTGACGTCTCATCAAGGTCCTCCTCCCCACCTGGTCTGTCTTCAGCCACATTAGCAAGAGTCCCCTATCCTTGATGCCTCCTCTTAGTAGTTTCCGTACCCTGACCCCTCAGTCTTCTCCTTGGCTAGAAATCCCCAGCTGTCTTTGAGGTGTTCGGAGTTGAGCCCAATCTCTCTCCTCTATTGAAAAACTCTTCCTTACTGTTTTAACAAGGGTCAGGGTAACTTTTTCTCTCACAGAGGTTGGGCAGGCAGTTGTTGGTGACCAACCATCTCAGTTTGCTCCAGTCTGAGGGATTTCCCAGGATGCAGGTCTTTCCGATGGCAAATCGGGACTGCTGGTCACCCCGGAGCATGTGTGCAATAACTTGGTGCAAGTGCCCCAAGCAAGTCATAAAGAGAGGCTCGGCTGCTGGAGAAGATCTGCCAAACTTTGGACGCTCCTTGGATTTAGCTTGTGGGTGGCACTGGAAGGCAGGTGAATACCAAAGGCTGAGACACCCTACAGATCAGGGACCAGGGAGGCAGGAAGCCAGAAATCAGTGGACACATAGAGTGATGGGTAAAGAAGTCAGCCAGCCCAGGTCTGAGTCTTGGAAAACCCAGAGACGCAAGATATACCCCACCTGCAACTGGAGAGACTACCTTTCTCCCACAATTTATTTTGAAAAATGTGCAAACTTCTGGAAAAGTTGAGGGAATAATGAAATGAGAATCCACATATCATAACCTAGGTTCACCAGCCACACACGTCTTGCTGCCTTTGGCACACACCTGTCTACGTGTGAATATATATTATTTGTATATGTATATATCCTCTCATACACACAAACACACACACACTTGCCGCCAGAGACATCTTAAGAGGCTTGGATTTGCAAAGCATTCCTGATATAGAACATGAATTAAAAATGAGCATAACTCCTGTGCTAAAAGCAAATTAAGATATGAAGAGGTGACCAGTCTCCCTTGCAGATAGAGAAATGCTATAGTTTACTTTCTTAAATCTTTTTCATTTTTCTAATCTGATGGGTGAAGAATAGCATAACATCTAAAGTTGATGGGAGTGCAGGGAAATGAACAATCCTATCCACTGCTGACAGTAATGAAAACTGCTGGTGGAAATATAAGTTACTTTGGGGAGGAAATAACCTAGGGGGGCCTACCAAAATTAAGTGTATATTCTGTGATCCAGCAATCCTTCTCTGAGAATCAGTACTCAATTTTTCAGAAATAAAAGCACCAGTTCTTAATTGTAGGACAAAGCTGTTTATTGCTGTGTTGTTTGAGGGGGGCAAAAAAACTAGAGCTCTCTCTGTAAGTGGGCATTCAGGTTATGGTTCAATTAATTATGGTAGAACCGTGATATGAACTGTATAACTTTTTTTAGGTTAGAAGTATCCATACTAACGTGGAGGCATGCCATGATATATTAAGTGGAAACTAGTTGTGAAATTACCTTTTTTTTTAAATAAAAAGGGACAGAAATACTTACGATTATGTTTTGCTTAGCCGTATAAGTAGAAAAAGGGAGAGAAAATACACTAATCTGTTCGCTGTTATTGTTGCCACAAGAATCCTTTTCCTTTCCCTAAGACAAAACCCCAGTGATGGAGGGGTAATTGTCACCCAGCACTGTAGACACTTGATAGAGGAACAAGAAATTGAGACACCTGCCTATTTTGGAGGTACTGAAAGACTCAAAGCCCCTCTGTCAGCATCATGGTGTAAAGAGAGGATAGGCGTCAACCCAGGTTTGACAAATTCATTGCTCCCTCTGTTGACTTTGAACCTTGAGAGAAGGGTACAAGTATGAAGACATGGTTGTCTTTTATTTATCCTGGTGCTTGGGTACCACTTGTAGGCTAGCAGGCCGTCTCCCAACTACTTTTCCTCACCTATCGAGAGCCAACTTCATACCTGTCCATGTTCATGCTTGTATCTCTGGTCTTGCAAGTTTTAGCTAGACTCTCCTGCAGCAGCATTTGAACTTGCCATGGTTCACAATCTTTTCTAAGTCACACACCACATCCACTGTGAGGTGCTGCTTGTGGTCGCTCAGGGACCCAGGCTAACAGAGAGTTTGGACTTTACAAAGGGTGTTTAAGGGTGCCTGGGTGGCTCAGTTGGTCAGGTGTCTGACTCTTGATCTCAGCTCAGGTTATAATCTCATGGTTTGTGAGTTGGAGCCATGCATCAGGCTCTGTGCTGATGGTGTGGGGCCTGCTTGGGATTCTCTCTCTCAAAATAAATAAAGTTTAAAAAAATAAAAGCATGAGCTTATTTAAAAGCGTTTGGGGGAGCACCTGAGTGGCTCAGTCAGTTAAACACCCAACTCTTGATTTCAGCTAGGTCGTCTCAGTTTGTGGGTTCAATCCCTGTGTTGGGATTCTCTCTCTCACTCTCTCTGCCCCTCCCCCCCTTGCACTTCCCCCCTCCCTGTCAAATAAACAAATAAGCATTAAAAAAAAAAGATTTTTGGAAGACCCAATAAAGAGAAGTTGAATATATAAGGGAGAGAAAGAATGAGTGATACACAATTCAGGATGTATGCAGGTGGGATAAGATCCAAAGCTTTAGAGTCAAAAGGAAAGTTTCTCTGTTCTCACCTGAAAAGAGGGCAGGAAGTTGTATATGCACATGAATTTGTATACGACAGACCCTGCATCTAGGTTTAACCAGATAAGCGGAGCAAACGCAAGATAGGATGACGAATTCATCATAGCAACTGAACCTCCCACAGCTGTGGAGTTGATTGAACAGTCTGGGTGAGGCTGTTGCTTCTACAACTGGTCATGTGGTCACGGCTGGAGTTTACAACTTCCTTCTCCCCCTATCCATTGTGTAATTTTTTTGCCCTTAGCAAGCATCTGGGCTAGTCATAGGTTGTCATAGCTCTCCACTGGCTCTAATCACAGGGCACGGGAGAACAAAGAATCCCCTGCACTCCAGACAGATGTGGAGCTGTAAGTTGTAAGAACAGGGATACTCAAGTCGGGAAGGCAGCAGTAGATGCCCCCAAATTATTATTGGGTGGAATAAGAGAAAAACAGGTCTGGGTGGGAATGCAAGCTGGTGCAGCCACTCTGGAAAACAGTATGGAGGTTCCTCAAAAAACTAAAAATAGAACTACCCTACGACCCAGCAGTTGCATTACTAGGGATACAGGGATGCTGTTTCGAAGGGGCACATGCACCCCCATGTTTATGGCAGCGCTATTGACAATAGCCAAAGTATGAAAAGAGCCCAAAAGCCCATTGACGGATGAATGAATAAAGAAGATATGGTATATATACACAATGGAGTATCACTCAGCAATCAAAAAGAATGACATCTTGCCATTTGCAACCACGTGGATGGAACTGGAGGGTCTTATGCTAAGTGAAATTAGTCAGTCAGAGAAAGACAAAACTCATATGACTTCACTCATATGAGGACTTTACGAGACAAAACAGATGAACATAAGGGAAGGGAAACAAAAATAATATAAAAACAGGGAGGGGGACAAAACAGAAGAGACTCATAAATATGGAGAACAAACAGAGTGTCACTGGAGGGGCTGTGGGAGGGGGGATGGGCTAAATGGGGAAGGGCCATTAAGGAATCTACTGAAATCATTGTTGCACTATATGCTAACTAATTTGGATGTAAATTTAAAAAAATAAAAAATAAAATAAAAAAAAAAACAGGTCCGGGAACTTGATGCGAGGTAATAGAGGCCCATCGAGGGACATTAAGTGGCAATACGAAGAAGCAGGCTTTCTTTTTTCTTTTTTGTTGATAGGAGTGGACATCTGAGCAAATATGTAATTACTACGAATAAAACATTACTGCAAGATGCAAGGTGAGAGAAGTCATGTTCCTCTGGATTTAAACCTTCCTCTGGCACGTTTTACCTTACCGACCCCAACTTCCCCAAATGGCTCCCATCTGAGCACCAAAGAAATGAAGATCACCGATAACACCGAGTCAAGTAAGACAGAAGAGGGGATGGTAGGGCACCAAGGAAGAAAATGAAGACTAGTGTATGGAGCAGGGAAATCTTGACACGGCCCCGCTCAAGTCCCTGTAAAGCCTATTTTACTTGCATTTTTGGATCTTCACTCAGCATCAAGAAGCCTTGAAATTCAATCATTTTATGTCTGAAATGATTCAGGAAATAAGCAACCGTTCCCAGGATGGGTTCCAAGAAGGTGCTGCCCAGAACAGGCTGTGGCAAACTGGCAAACACCGACGGATTGAGTTTCAGGTGCGCTAATCTCTGATGAATCTGTAAATTCCGATGCTAAAGAGGATATAAATGAACCTGCTTTCTCTGATCTAAATGAACCTGCTTTCTCTGAGCCTAATGAACATGTAGGCGAATGGAGTAAAATCCATAAATTACAACACTTACAATTCAGTGTTTACGATGTTATAACACACACCCAATACTCTGCAAATTTTCCATAGCAGTGGAATGCGGGACTCAACACCGTCTGCATATTCCTCTCATTTTCTGTACTTCAGTGAAATTCCTTAGAGCTGTCACACATAGGCAAATAGGTTAAGCAAATTCTCCCACTTAGAAACATGTTAGAATTATCCGGAACTCTATTAAATCACTCAGTAATTGAAGAGGGTTCCTGGGCCAAGAATTCTGAAAGTAAATTGCTTTTGTGTTCATGGAGGTGACTCTCTGCTATTCTTCTGTTACAAACGAAGTAACAGAAAGTCACTGCCACCCAATTGAAGGACATCAGCTGCTTCTTTCCTGCAATTCTCTTTCTGATTCATCCTCTAGCCTCCATGCTCTGAACTGGTAAGCCACTTCCTGCGGTCTCTGTCTTTGAAGGGGTAGCATGTGTTCAAGGAAAGACGATGAACTGATTTAAACGGAGTTCAGAGTTACTTGTAAACCCTGCCTAGGAAACAGAGGAGAGTATTAGAACTTTGATGTCATTGGGTTTTTAGTATCTTAGAAAATGTGTCTGTAGAACTGACCAGGAATAGTTAGTCCATAAACAAAGAGTGATACTTTTTTAGATTCATAGTCCCTAGATTTGCTCTAAGCTTCAGGTCCAAAATACTTGCTCCTGTTAGGAAATGGAAAAAAAAAAAAAGGTATTTAACTCACTTAAGGAGCCACATACTTAATTTTGTGACCATTTTCTGTTTGTGAACATGTTGTTCATAAAAACAGTTATCACATGTTGAAATGTCTGGCTTGTATTTGGTAACCAAAATGGTTTTTATTAATATCTTGGGAAAATGTCCCTAAATCCCTATATTTATCTTGACACGGAATTATTTTAACTTCTTTTGATTAGTGCTCTTTTTTTTCTCCACGCACGCCACTAGACAATAGGCATTTATATTCAACACACTATGAACAAATTTCACTAAGACTTTACTCATTTTCACCTGTGCCGTGCTAATAAGTCTCAAACAGCTCGGTCAGGTCTCAGCAGCTGGCATTGTGCCCCACTGAGTATCACAAACCGAAAAATGATTATTTGGGGAGGCTTCATAATTATACTAAGATGAAAATGTTGGCAGCCAGGAGATACATATTTTTCAAGATTTGAGAGAAAATTTAATGAAAGTGCCACAAACATATTACTTAGGATGATGATTTGCACTTAATATGAGGCCCTTTTCTCTCTGGATTTCAAAGTCTGGACTAATTAATTAGCCCTAATCTCCCTGTTTTCCTGATGGTCAAGCATTCAGACAGACCCCGGGAGAGCAGAGAGTTATCAGAGTGAAGCAGAAAGCGTGCAGACTGGGGCTGTGAGGCTGGTGGCTTAGTTCACACCTGTTGGGTGTCAGTCTTTGTTTCTTCCACTTTCAAGTTTGTAACCCTGGAGCCCTGCCCCTCCCCCTGCCCCCACACCCCTAGTCGGCAAACCAAGACCCAAAGGCTAAATCTGGCCCACTGCCTGTTTTGGCAAATAAAGTTCTGTTGAAACACAGCCTTGCTCATTGGTAAGCACACTGTCCATGGTGCTTTCACACTGCAGCAGCCAAGGTAAGAAATCAAAACAGACTTTATGGATCATAAAGCCTGAAATATTTTCTACCTGGCCTTTCACAAAAAAGACTTTGCTGACCCAAGACCTAACCTTTCTGAGCATTTCCCCATCTGTAAAATAAAACCCGACAGCCAGTAACATAGCAACTTCACGAGAAGAGTTAAGTTTTAAATTTGCACAAGGATGACTGTCTTTAATGCTGCCTCAACACCCTTAGCAATGATATTAATTCATTCAAAGTGCAGCCATCTACTCTTTAAATATGTGTCCACTGTCCACTCTTCATCGGGCACCATATCAAACAACGGAGGAAATACACATTAAGGGAAATAAGACTTGTTTCAGTTAGTCGTGGAAGGATTACGTGGGGACGGGGTGTGAGATGATGAAGTATTTCAAAATAAAGTCTTTTTGGTATTTTATATATAGATATAGGGATGGAGGTAAGCTATCACATTTAGGTTCCCTACCCTGTTGTATTCCTTGCCTTGAAAATGGTTCACAGATGCATCACACCAGCCATTACAACGGGTTGAGGTAAACTCTCTCATATTTGATTAGCTTAGTCATCCTTGATCCGTGCCAAAGAGCCTTCACTTACATGATTTGTTTGTAATCATAAATAGAAGGGACAAATATTTCTATCTCAAGGCTTGAGAGATGTTTCAAGAAACGGGCACTTGAGCTTGGCCATGGGAGGAGGAGGTAAGATCTGCATAGGTGTGTAATTGGAGGGGGTCATTCCAGATGGAGAGATGGACAGTCTGTAGAAAGCCATGGAGGTGAGAGTTGTGGCTGTGATTGAAGAAAGTAGTCCAGTTTGGTGGGAAGAGAGCGTGAATGAAGGGGAGTAGCAGATATAAGTCTGGGGTGCTCAGTTCTGGGGAGTAAGGATGGGGTGTATGTCAAAGAATAACAGGTGATCGTGGAGCTCATGGAAGGCAGGCTAACGGGACTGAACTTCACTCCACAGGCAACAAGAAGCTACGGTGAGTGTGGGGCCACAGCAGGGGGCGCTGTGCAGCTGGCACTTACGGAGTACTGTAGACCCAGAGTCTACACTGAGCACGGCCAGTATTTTCCAAATGGGATCAAATTAAAGACCAGCTTCTACTGTCTCAGATTTAGCCTTCATAATAGATAGATTCTGATCGATGATAAATATGGGCAATTATTGTTACTTCCTACACAGTGTGCCCTGAAGGTCTTCAATGTTCTGCTTGCTGCTGCCTTTCAGAGGTCCGCCACACCATCGTCCTCACTTCCGGAGTTGCCAGGCCAAACGCCATGTTGCTTCCGGGCCTGGCCTCTGCTGAGGCCTGCTGCTCCCAGCAGGATGGACGTCTTCGTCCTCTTCCTATTACCCTTCGGGCCCTCTACCAGGCTCTCCCTAATCATCCCAGTCTCTATAGCATCTCCCCGCTGTGAATTCGGTCACTCTACACAACTCATGTTGGCATTGCTTCTAGAACGGAACCCAGTCGTTCTATGGGTGTGTCTGGACTGCTGAGCAAGTCCTTGCTGCAACGCACCTGAGGGCTCAACTGAAGCGAATTTCCTATGATCAGACCACTTCGTTCTACTAAATATGTTAGGTGTGCGTTTAAACCTGCACCACCACCCAAGCTTTCCTCACGTCACCTCTTGTGGGTCTGGGCTTTTCACAGGTAGTGGTGGTGCTATGTGCAAGTGGCAATGAAGAGGCATGGAGAAATGAGCAGCTGCCTCCCGTCTCCATTAGTCTCTGCACAGCAGAGGACAGATTACCCAAATCTGCCTTAGACTGTACTTCCAAAGTGGGCAAAGAAAAATTCAGCCATTGTATGGATAGGGCCTCGTTTGTGTTCTTCATTGTATATTACTTCTTTCAAACGTTGTTATCCACAAATTGCTTATATCTATACATAGGAACAGGCCTGTGTGATTTCCACAAGCCATGTGGATATTAGACTATGATTTTACTATGTCTTCCCAAATGCCATTGAGGTTGTCCATTAACAAAGTCTGAGGAAAATCTGAATATTTTAGTGTTTCATTTATATGGGTGGCAATTTCTGAAAGTCTCCTTTTCATTGTAATTATCTAGCATTATCCAAAACTTCATGATTATTTTATTGTCATGAACTAGGGCTATGTCTTATAAAATCCTATGTTCCAGGATATCTTTGAAATAAAGGATATAGCCACTCAGAGTTGATAGCAATTATGGAATCCCGACCCAAGTTTTTCCGTGCACCATGTTTCAAAACAAGTGGGAAACAGCCTTTGCATGTACCTGATAGGTCACCTGAAGTCCCCTTCAGCCTGTCCTGTTCCTGCTGCTGATCAGCAAGCAGTAAGTGTAAAACTTGGCAATATTCCCTCTTGTCATAAGCTTTCCAATTATTGAAAATTGAGTAACTCCCAATAGGGGAGAAATCATTAAATATATAGTAAATAATGAGGTTAATTAATTTAACCCCTTCTAATTAGGAAACTAATTAAATCAGAAAATTAAAACTGACACAAGACATTAAAATCAGGAAGTTTTGGACTTAGATGTAACAACCATCTCTTCATCTTCAGCCGACTCCAGAGGAGGAATAGATATTAGCTGCAAAAAATGTATCGGTGGACTATTTTAAATCAATGCCAAGCTCAGTTTTCCATCCCATAAATGGTATTTTTAGAGGTTACCTTTCTTCTACTTCGATTATATATGAAGTTAAACCTTGTTCCTTTTAATTTTTAAAAGAATGAATTAAAGTCCAAGAAGACGGATTTAGCCCAAATTCTGCTAGTAACTGGTCATGGGACAGTTGCTTCAGTTCTCTGGGCCTCAGGTTTCTCATGCTCAGAGTATTCTATTCAAGAGGTGAGACGGAGTCACAGTATCTTGGAGATGAAAATAGGTCTAAGTAGAAGGAACAAGTCAGGAAGTTACAGCCAGCTTGTGGCAATCTTTGTCAGTGTGACAGAGCACAGGACCAGGTCCTCAGAGTCTTTATTACGCAGTTGGTGAACCGTGAGATGGACACAACTCTCTCTACAACATTAGACCGTCATGCCAGTCAACACGAGCTTTGGTTATACATTTGTAACCTCGGGAAAGTCTCTGGGTAACAACAGCGTGGAGAGTAAGGTCGTGGTGCTCAGGTGTCATTGGCAGTGCTGTAAAAATATCTAAGCAGGTATCCCGTTGAAAGGCTTTGGACTCTCCGCCCATTATTCTCATACTGCATGCAGTTGCCAAGAGCATGGGGCACTGCGGTCAAGGCCCTCTTGTGGGACCCGCTCTGGGGAGGTAAGCCAATACAGATTCCCAAAAGCCAGCACCCAAAATCGTCCTGACGAAGAGGGCTTCGATAGACACTTGATCTCACCTACAGGCAGGCGTGTGGCCCCAATTTGCGGGGGATCTTCCAAATTTCAGGGCGCTTTTGCTTCCGTGTGTTCTTCCTGCTGCTGGTACCTGTGAACACTGACAGGAATGAAGTCAAGCCAATACGATCAAGGTGGCTGTCACAAAGTGCTAGTGGCTGCTGAGAGGTCACAACTTCTTCCCTCCAAATGCGAATGTTTAACTCGTTCATTTTAACGGCTATGAATGGGGGTGTTCTAATTTCTTGGTGGGTTAATGCTGTTCACTGCTTCACATCAATGGTCAACGCTATTCAGGACAGTTTTATTTCCACACACTTCAAAGGCCATGAATGAAACAACAGTTAATCCTACAGCCAGCCTGTCCCAGAGTACTTAACTCTGAATAATTAGTAAGCTGTTTTGTCCTATTACCACAGCTACAGGATTATTCTATACCTCGAATTCAACAATCTGCTCTGGTTGGGGGGGGGAGGGCGGTGGGGGTGGGGATCCAGGCTCTTCGTATACTGAACATAGCCTATTTGTTTTGTATTGTTCCGCATTTTTCCTTGTATCAAATAATTGAGAACTTATTATCTAAAATGTGCAACTTTGTACCCAGAAATGCCAGCATTCTGACCTCACATGCCTTGTCGGTGATTTCCCCCTCCGAGAATCACTTCTTTCTTATCCACTCCATCCAAGGAGGTTTCCCCAGGTATCCTGGCACATGAGCCCCTCTTCCCTAAATCTCTGCTGCATTTACCCTTAATTCCACTAGCGCCAGGCTCGCGTATCCCAACTATCTTCAGGTTTTTTAGGGCAGATGTAATCTCTTATTTGAAGGAAAACAATTTGCAACGTCCCCATCAGGTTTTCCTGTCTGTTGTATCAGCCAGGGTTGCAACTCAAGGCGCACACCCAAATTAGGACTATCTGGGAAAGTTAGTTTGTAAAGGCACTACTCACGAAGGTGCAGGCAGGATAGATGGATAATGGAAGAGCCTAGGCCCAAAGGGATGAGGAGAAGGCCAGGTGGCCAGAACCCAGAAGGAGAGAATTGTACAGAACAGGTTCCTTTGCGAGCTCAAGCCAACCTGATGCAGAACTTGGAAAATAAACGGCCTAGTCTTCTGCCTTCCCTCCCCTCAACTCTGTTGGGTTTCCCTGTTCACCAAGATCACCTGGAGGGGCAGAGGACGAGGGAGACTATACAGTCCAGTCAGGTCAGCGTCCTGGGACCGAGAACGAGGTGAAGGGTGGAACGTAGATCTGAGGGTGGGCGTAAGATGACACAAGACACCCAGCGTGTCCACGCAGGCCTTCAACAAATACCTGATTGCTTTTTTAAAAGAACACTATTCATCCTTTCCATAAATAGTCAAGAACCCTATTCAACAAATACCTATTGAGTAGCTATGTGCAAACATGTTTTTTTTTAAATATCTAACAATTTCTGCTTTTTTTTTTAAGTTTATTTTGAGAGAAAGAGAGCGAGAGAGAGAGAGAGCGCGCGCTCACTCAAGTTGGGAGGGGTGGAGAGAGAGAGAGAATCCCACGCAGGCTTCACACCATCAGCACAGAGCCCAACGCAGGGCTTGAACTCATGAACCTGTGAGATCGTGACCTGAGCCAAAATCAAGAGTCGTAAACTTAACCAACCGAGCCATCCAGCTGCCCCTGTTTGATGTTGTATCACCTTCCTTAATCTTAATTTGTAGACTTTTTTTTTTTTAAAAACTAAAAATGGTAGAAGTTGGCAAGATGCCAACAATCCCATTTCCTTTTCCTGGATGCATAGAAGACAACATTTCCCAGCCTCCCTTGCAGTTTAGATTGGGGTCACAAGACTAGGTTTTGGCCAATGAAAGTAGTTGGATGCAGAAGTATGCTGCTCTTTCCAGGCCTGGCCATAGAACCTTCTGCGTGATGTTCTCCGTGCTTTCTCTCGGTGTGTATAGCTAAAAGGAAATGGCTCTCAGACAGCAAAGCCACATGACGACAGAGGTCCTGGGTGCCCATCTGGAAGAAAGCTGTTTGAGCAAGCCACCAAGTTGTGTGCAAGAAAATTTCAAGGTCTTAGTTCGGTGGAATGTGATTTGCTACATCATCTTAAACTGTATTTCTCTACAGCAGTGCTGCTGACATTTTGCACGGTTTATCTTCTGTTGTGGGGGCTGTCCTCTGCATTCTGAGATGTTTAGCAGCTCCCTGGCCTCTACCCACAGGATGCCACTAGTACCCGACCTCTAGTCATGAAAATCAAAAATGTCTCCAGATGTTGCTAAGTGCCCCCTGGGGGGCAAAACTGCCCATAGTCGAGAACAACTGACCCAAGTCCTCTTGACTAATACACCCACTGTGTGCGAGGCACTGTGCTCAGAGAGATGGGGAACAGGTCTGGACCACAGTTTCTGACTTAAGAGCATGGAACTGTATATAGTACATTACACATGCATGCATGTTTTAAGATGACTGCTTCACTGGAGCACTGTAATTGTTAAATTGGAAACAAAGCACAATACAGAATTGATTAAATTCAAGTACACTAAAAAACAGAGTATGGTTAGGGCGCCTGGGTGGCTCAGTTGGTTAAGTGTCTGCCTTTGGATCAGGTCATGATATTGTGATTTGTGAGTTTGAGTCCCACATCAGGGTCTGTGCTGAGAGCTCAGAGCCTGGAGCCTGCTTCGGACTCTGTGTCTCGTCTGCCCCTCCCCTGCTTGTACTCTCTCTCTCAAAAACAAGTAAACATTAAAAATTTTATTTAAAAAAAACAGTATGGTGTATCCATCAAATAATGCAGATCTATTATTTATTGACAAGGAGGTACAATTCCTTTTTTAAGTGGCAACAGAAGAGTACTACGGTATACTTTTTTTTAAGGATGGGACAGTGCAAGGATTTCAAGTGTTGCTTCTGGGGATGGGATTTGGGATAATTTGTTTTTTTACTTGTTTTCTAATTTTTTAAGTTTATTTTGAGAGAGAGAGAGAGAGAGAGAGAGAGAAAGAGAGAGCACAAGTGGAGGAGGGGCAGAGAGAGAGAGAGAGAGAGAGAGAGAGAGAGAGAGAGAATATCCTAGGCAGGCTCCACACTGTCAGCACAGAACCCAATTTGGGGCTTGAACTCACCAACTCTAAGATCACGACCTGAGCCGATATCAAGAGTTGGACACTTAACTGAGCCACCCAGGTGCCCCTGTGTTTTCTAGTTTTTATCTACTAAACAGCTGGATGACTGCTGGTGGCAACTGTGCTGGGTTGACTGCACCTTTCCCATAAAGAAGTAACATCTGGGTCCCAGGTTTCCCTGTGACAAAATGGCTTCTTTGTGCCTGACTTAAGCGTTTCCTTTCATGAAAAAGGTTAAATGCTGTAGTCTATAAGCCCAAATGAAAGGTTTGCTAAACATTGCTAACGTCTAACTTTAAGGGGTGTGTGACCAGTTTAACAAAATACGACAACAGGACTGAGATTGTTGTACCCAACATAGAGATGCATTTTTAAAAAGCCACTTGGAGATACTTTTCTAAATAATGCCTCAAATTCCCACCAGTAGGTACAGTTTAAGTATTCCCAACTCTACTTTTGCTTTTTCAATTTCACATTTCATTTTTTTGTAGCCTCAGGTTATTTAACTTGCAAAATAGAAAATGAGAAATGTTACCCTATTTCCAAATTAGCATCAGTCTGTTTATCCTCCTAAGACTTCATCAGCAAAATGACCGTGCTTTGAAGTTAGTTGGGAGAAGCGTAAAAACATATTTTTTTAAAGTTTATTTTGAGAGAGAGCACGCACGCGAGAGCACACTAGCAGAGGAGGGACGGAGAGGGAGAGGGAGAATGTCAAGCAGGCTCCGTGCTGTCAGCACAGAGCCCAATTCTGCGGTTTGAACTCATGAACTGTGGGATGAAATCATGAGCTGGACACTCAACCGACTGAGCCACCCAGGCGCCTAAGTGTAAAAATAAAGCTCAGTGTCATATTCGAGGCTAGTACCTGCATCCAAGTTAAAGAAATGTGTCTCTTTAATGAATAGATACTGTTAGTAACCTGAACAGTCTTCTCCTAAGTGCCACAGAAATTAATGAGAAGTATCTATTTGTTTAGAAAATACAGCAGTCTCAACATGGTATTTTTATTCTATAACTTTGTACACGAACATCTTATAGACAGGAAACTTTGTGAAAATCATTTTTATGTTTTAGTGCTAATTTTCTTTTAATTTTTTTTTAAATGTTGTATTTAGTTTTGGGAGAGACAGAACAACAGCGGGGGAGGGGCGGAGGGAGAGGGAGACACAGAATTCGAAGCACCTCCAGGCTCCGAGCTGTCAGCACGGAGCCGGACACAGGGCTTGAACTCACCGACCGCGAGATCATGACCTGAGCCGCGGTTGGACGCTCAACCGACTGAGCCACCCAGGCGCCCCTTTAATGCTAATTTTCAAATTGAATTGCCACTTGGTCTTTCGGCAGACGGATTCGCCTTGATGACTTCAGATGCCGGTCTTGTAGACTTCCTCGGAACATCCACCACCCACACCAAATCAGATTTCCTCCAAAGGTTTTTATTTTTCCTTACTGGCAATACAACTCTAGAAATACACCCTTTTGTGTGCTGCTGACCCCGGGCCGTGCTGTGAGGCCCACACGCGTGCACGGACCGGGACTTGGCACAGTTCACCTGGGATGCCTTGCAGTTTTGACAGGCTGATGAGATTTTAAACAATGCAGATTTAGACTAAATAGCTTACTTCCATAATCTGCCTTATTGAATCATTGAGGCCCCAGCAGGGTCAATTTCTCCTGCTAAATGTTGCAAGTTCGTTTCTAACTTCGAAAATAAAATACCTGTTTGCTTTAAGTCTTTTAAAAAATTACGTGCTTGGTTGGCTGTTTTAACGAAAGAAGGAGAGAGCTAAGGAAAGAAGGAAAGTCTTCTCACACAACAAGAGGGCGTGCGAATTCTGGTTCCGTGTGGACTCATTTATTGCGCCCACAGTTGACAGCGAACCTACAACGCTATCACGACCGACAACGCACACACCGTCGGGCGTGCACCGGAGGAGGAAGAGGAAGAGGAGGAGGAAGTGGATTATTTCTGTAACAGCGCTGGACCGCAGCGCGGGAAGGCGGGAACGCGCCCGCGAGCCGCGCACCGCGGAGCCCAGCCCCCCCCCACCCCCCGACGGAGCCCGACGGAACACAGGCCGGTCACGCCTGCCTCCTCGGCCGCGGGAACTCTCACAATCCCCCGGGCTTTCAGAACCCCAATTTCACCAACACGGACTCGAAAACGCCTAGTACTCAGCGGCTGACGCAACAGCGGGTGGCGGCCTCGGCCTCCTCCGGGTCCCATTCCCGACCGCCTCCGGACGAGGCCCCAGCGCGGCTGCCGCCACAGCGCCCGCCCCGGGCCGCCGGTCACACTCATCGATCAGCCGCGCCCGCACGCTCCCGCCGGCTCCGCGGCGCCGCCAGGTGACGTCAGAGCGCACGTCACGGCGGCGCCGCCAGGATGACGTCAGAGAGCGCACGTCACGGAGGGCCGCCGTCGGAGGCTAGAGGGGGAGGGGAGCCGGGCCTCTGTCGGCGGAAGTGGGGTTCGGGTGCGAAGGGGAGAAGCCCCCCGGCGGGGCCTGGGGCCCTCGGCTCGCCCGTGGCGCTCGGTCCCGAACGTGGTCCGGCGTCCGCCCCTCAGCTGGGACCCGGCACCCGAGACCCGGCCTCTCTCGGCCCCAGGCGCTGAGGCGTTACCTCGGGTCCCGTCTGGCAGCAGCCGGCGACGTGAGCTCCCCTGTGGCCCGAGGCCGGCTCGCGCCGCCATCGCCTCCGCCGGCCGGCGGCAAGCCCCGCCCCCTCCGCCGCGCGCGTGCGCCGCCCGGGCGTCCGCGCGTGTTGACGGGAGGGGCTTCCGCGTTCCCTTCTTTCCCGGGACCGGCCCACTCGGGCCGCGCCAAGGGGGGGGGTGCGTTTCTGCGCGTCCCCAGGGCCCCCTTGTGAGGAGGCGGCGGCCACGGGCTCCGGGTCTGCGGACCAGGCTGTGCGGTGCCAGTGCCCTCGGAGCCGCGGGCCGCCGCGGAGCCGCAGGGCGGCGCCGGCTGTCAGCCGGCTGCTCGGCGCTCCCCCTCGGCGGCCGGCGGGATGGTGCGTCCCGCAGGGCGCGCGCGGCTCCCGCGCTTGGGCCGCTCGGCGCGGGCGGGGGCGCAGAGGGCGGGGGAGCGGGCCCGACTCGCAGGACCGGGCCCCGGCCGCGCCGTTGGGGAGCGGGCCCCGCGGGGCGGGGCGGGAGCCGCCGCGGAGCCTTCCGGCAGCCGCGACCATGTCGGACCCGGCGCCCAAAGTTCCCGATGAGATGTTCCGAGAGGTCAAGTACTACGCGGTGGGCGACATCGACCCGCAGGTACCGCGCCGCCCCCGCCCGCCGCTCTCCGCGTCCCCGGCCCGTCCCCGCTCCCGCCGCGGGCGCGCGCCCGGGCGCAAAACGTCTGGGCCCCGCCGCCCGGGCCCCGCCGAGCCCGCCGGCCTGGCTGCGCGGAGGCTGGGCCACCTGTGCCGAGCAGGCCCGGGGCCGGCGAGCTTGGCGGGGGATAGGGGACCTGGGGGGGGGGGTCTGCGGTACTCTCGGGAGGGGATCTGGAGAGGAGACCTGGGGTTGGTCTACGGGACTTTCTGGAGGAGACCCGGGGAGGGGAGGCAGGAGACCTGGGAGTGGGGGTTCTGCGGGACCTGCGCCCGGCGGGGAGCAGAGGAGAGAGAGGGGATGTGGGGGTGGTTTGCGAGACCCGCGGCCGGGAGGCTGGAGGGGAGGGGGGGTCTTAAGGACCCACGATTGGGGGAGATGGGGGGAGGGTCGCAGATCTGTGTCGTGCTCTACTAGGACCTTTGGCCAGGAGGGCATCTGGAGGGTGAGCTCAGGGAGGAGAGAGACCTGGAGAGGAGGGTACTTACTAACCAGGGAGGAGAGGAGGAGGGTCCATGCCTCGGGCCTAGGACGGAATGTCACTGCCCTACGCCTGGTGGGGGACCGGCCTCTGTCGCGTGTGGTAAGTTTCCCCCGAAGCCTGCCACCTCAGCCAACTGCCACTTTGCTCCTTTCTGGGGCAAATTTGGACTGGGAGCATCCTTCCTGCTGCCCACCGCGTGTGTCTGGGCTCCCAGAACAGTAGGTCCCAGAGTGTGGACAGGAGGAAGGTGATGGAGCTCAGCCAGGAACCCCACGTCCAGGCTGCTGGGGCTTAGTGAACGTGGCCCCTGGTGTGGCCGGCCACCGGAGTGCACACGTCTGGGCTGTGCAGCCCCAGTAGCGTGAGAAGCGCTCACTTTGCCACCAGTGAAGTCCTGTTATTTGATTTTCCTGATTGGGGGAATTAAACAGGAAATGTGGGAAATAGCCAGGGAGTACCATCACTCTAGGCACTTAATTTTTCGTAGTTTGGGCTCACCCCTAAGGATATCGTGGGTTTTCTGAGTGATACATGTGGTGAAATGCCAGAGTGTTCCTCTTCCACGGTGGAAATGAGCCTTGGTTGGATATCCTTTCAGGTGCATCCTCACAATATCCCCTTTATTGAAGTTGATGTGGTTAAAGTTGTCTCGGGCGTCCTTTGCTGTGACTGCCAAGCTGGGAGTGGATGCAGAGCCAGATGATCGGACCTTAAGGCCTCAAGAGTGGAGACTGGTGTTTAAGAAGTAAATTTGGTTGGCGTAAAAGGAATTGTGGAAGGCTGATTGGTCTTGGCCTTCTGGAGGCTGGTCTGTGGTTGTCTTAGTAACTAAATTCTGTCGCGCGGCACGGTCCCCAAGGTGGATCCTTTTTCTACTTTATGGGGTGAAGAGACTTAGCCTTGAGTTTGAAGGTAAACAGGTGTTGAACCCAGAGTGATCACAATGAGTGCCTGTAACAGTGGGACCTTTTTCCCCGTGTTGATAGTTTTCCTTTCTTTTAGTATCCATCAGTCTTCTCTCCCACTTCCTTGCTACTCTCTTTATTTTGTTTTAGGGTTTTGACTTTATCTTGCAAGGGACTTGAACCAAATATTACTGAAAACCTGGAACAAGCTGAGTTGGAACCATATCTGCTTAACCATGACTCAAATCTAAGTGCTTCAAAATGTCCTTGGCAAACCACTTTGATCTGGAACAGGATATTTTGTAAATGATTTACAGCCAAACCATTGATTCCCTGAATCTTACAAACACGGATTCAGAAAGTCCATGCGTATTGAGCACATAGTACCTGTTAAGGCGTTGGCCTAGATAGCGGATGTAAGACAGAAGCGGAACCTGATTCATATCCTTGAGGACCCCCTCTTGGTAGGGAGTGGGGGGCCCACCTGAAGACCTTGTGGTGTAGGGTGGTTGGTGTGGCAACAGCAGACTTCTGTGTTGGGCGCCCCTGAACTTTTCCAAAGTCGGCGTCTTTGCAGTTGGCCGTTGAGATACGCAGAAGTTAAGAAGAGGGTGAAGTGAGGCCTTTCACGTGGAACGCGTGTGCTGAGGAACGGAGGCCTTAATATACTTGGGATACGTCAGGACGATCAGGACACTTGGTGCAGGGTGATGGGAGATCAAGCTAGTAAGGCAGCTTCAGTTTTGTGGAGCCTGGAAAGAAGCCAGTGGTCTGGGTATCCTCAAGGTCCATGAAGATTCAGTGTTTCCGTAGAGTTCTAGAAAAGGCAGGCGGCAGTGGGTGAAGAGTGAACAGGGAGTGAGGCAGTGAACACAGGTGTGAGGTAGAAGAGTGAACAGGGAGTGAGGTAGTGAACACTACCTAAAACAGGTAGTGGGGTCAGGAGTGCACGTGAAGGCTGCATAAGAGGGTGTCGTTTTCTGTGGGACAACTGAGTGGACGTGGATGCTTGGAGGCCAGGGAGGGAAGTGGGGGTGATTGGTCGCTACCACCGTTGTTGGGTCACGTGTGAACCAAATACTTAGCATCGGCCCCAGTTGCTATCTCTGGATGGTGAGTGAAATGTTCTGAAAAAGTCCGACTTGTGGGTCAATCGAGCCATGTGGGTGCCGGATCACCTTCATAGGTGGTGCCCCCCCGGGCCACTCGGGCTCTGCGCCCCCTTCCCCTGTCCCTGGCGGGTGAGCAGGGTCCGGTTCACTCACCCCTCGGCAGCTGGGGATCTCGGTCACCCTCAGAACTTTGGCCACCACCGTGTCGCTGACGTGCTGATGACTCCCCACCCGCTGGGGGCCCAGGTCTCCCCAAGGACCACTGATGTCTTTTCCTAGACCTTCCATGTGGCACCCAGAGGATGTGCCCAGACCAAAGCACTTTTCTTCCTGCTTCCCCACCTCTGCGAGATCAGAACACATTCCTCAGTGACTGCTACTGCTGTGTCCCCAGCACTTTCTCTCTTGCACTGTCCCCCCTCCCAGGCACTACGTGTCGCTTGTTCTCCCGCACCTTCCTTCTTCCTATCCCTGGGACAGTCCCTCAGGTCAGTACCTGCCGCTTTCCCCCCGGGCGCTTGCAGGTGCCTCACACTCCCTCCATTCTTGCCCTGACCGCACTCTTTGGGTGAAATCTGGTCATGCCGCTTCCCTGCCTAAAACCCTTGTGTCGCTCCAGAAGACGCTTGTGTTTTATTTCAGGATAAAGTACAAGTGTTTTTGCGTAGGAGGTCAGGCCGGTTGTGGTCTGGCCCGGTGTCCCGTCCCGTGTGTCGAATGCTGTGCTCCGTCGGTGCCTGCATTTTTGTGTGGCCAACTCCTTAAGTTCATCGGGATTCTGCTCAAGTGGCTCTTCTTCCAGAAGCTTTCCTGGTTTTGGTGAAACCGCCTGTCCCTAAGCGCTTTGAGTTTGGGCCTGGGTACTGTTGCCACTGTCTGTCAGACCAAGATGCTACCTAGTACCTGGCTCGCAGCCTCTGTGCTTACCTGGTCAGTGGGTCAAGATTTGCTGCTTTTCACTGTCCTCAAATGTTGGATTGCGTATGACTCAGAGTCAGTTATTAACTTGATGTGGTGGACACGGCGTGTGTTTATTAGACTTTTCATTGTTCACAATAATTTGTGTAAATCAGGTATGAAACGGGGGCGCCTGGGTGGCTCAGTCAGTTAAGCGTCCGACTTCGGCTCAGGTCATGATCTCGTGGTTTGTGGGTTCGAGCCCCGTGTCGGGCTGTGTGCTGACAGCTCAGAGCCTGGAGCCGGCTTCGGGTTCTGTGTCTCCCCCTCTCTCTGCCCCTCCCCTGCTTGCACTCTGTCTCTCTCAAAAATAAACGCTAAAAAAAAAAAGAAGAATGAAATGTGTTTTTCCGTTTTAATTTGTGTGTTTTTTTAAAAGGTTATCCAGCTTCTGAAAGCTGGGAAAGCGAAGGAAGTGTCCTACAACGCGCTAGCCTCACACATAATTTCAGAAGACGGGGACAATCCTGAGGTTGGAGAAGCTCGGGAAGTCTTTGACTTACCTGTCGTTAAGGTCGGTAGTAAATCGAATTGATTTTATGTATCTCATTGTGTATCTTGAAAGTAATACGTTCAAGACTTTGTGGAACTCTTCTCAGAGTGTTTGCTTTGTAGAGGAAGCTGCCGGATGAACAAAGCTCTTTGGACAGCTCGTAACCCACCACGGCAGAAGGCCCTTTCCCTTAGGTCTAGATTGGTCAGCGGATGCACCTGCCGTGGGGTGGCCCCATCTCGACTCTGCCTGGAGCTCTCTACGCCAAGGACCTGTGCCTTGGAAGGGGGTGTGTCATCAGCGGGCACTGGGGACTCGGGAGAAAGTGCTCAGTCTCAGGGGCAGACAGAGTCCTGACAGGAGGTAACTCCTGGAGCAGGGTCACGATCCATCCCCGTGTCAGGTGGCCTTAACTTCCAGCCAGCCATGTTGGAGGGAGTCCCGACCCCCCTTTGCCGTGCTGTTCAACTGCTCCCCGACAGTGGTCGCGATGACCATGTGTCACGCTGTCCACCTGGTGGCCGTCACTGGTACCGCTACGTAGCTGATGTTGGCTAGTTTATTTTAGAAAGTGGGGGCCATGGGGCGCCTGGGTGGCGCAGTCGGTTAAGCGTCCGACTTCAGCCAGGTCACGATCTCGCGGTCCGGGAGTTCGAGCCCCGCGTCGGGCTCTGGGCTGATGGCTCAGAGCCTGGAGCCTGTTTCCGATTCTCTTGTCTCCCTCTCTCTCTGCCCCTCCCCCGTTCATGCTCTGTCTCTCTCTGTCCCAAAAATAAATAAACGTTGAAAAAAAAAAAAAAAAGAAAGTGGGGGCCTCAGCTGGGTGGGTGAGTTGTTCAGAGTTTGCTGATTACACACTGTGCGCTTCTCTTGCTGCCCGTAGTTGAGTTGAGTGATGTTAAATGTAATTGTATAGTTTTAGTCCTTCAGTTTTTTTCTAATCAGAGGTATTGTATATTTGTCCTAAAATAGTTTAATTCCACTATCATATTTTTTTTCTTCTTTATGCCATCAAACACTTTGCTTTAAAATCAGTCTAAAAGTTGTTGTGGTATAGTAACAAGAGAGGCTAGAATCAGGAAGGATTGCCATTAAGTGAGGCTGGGATACAGAGAAGCCGGCCTGGCCCTGGGAGGTCTGCACCTCATCAGTGTCCAGGCTCTGAAACTGCCTTTCAGGCTTAGAAATCTGATTTTTGAAAATAAACCTGAGAATAGATCTGTGTCTCAGGAGAAGCCTTTCAGAGACCAGACTCTCAGGAGACGGCTGTAGAAGTCCGAGCTACTGTTCATTTGCAGCAGTGAAATACAGTGGTCACGTCCCTGCACTAGACGGTGCGTTTCAGCCTGGCCAGGCCCTTCGTGAGGACGGAGTATCCGCACCTTTCCTGCTCCGTCCACCTGACCCCACCTCTCAAGACACACAGACTTGCGACAGGCCCTGGGCCGTGGGCTCGGGCACCTCCCTCCCTTGGGTCCTGCTTTTGTCTCTGGTTTGTTTCCATTCTTCGTTAGCTGTGGGGACCGTGCCTCTGGCCCCTTTCCCTGCACACCTTCTTTTTCTCGGTAGCGTGGAGCCTGTTGTCTTGTGACAGTGACTTCACATGGATTGTGTAGGTTTCAGAGTGAACCTTAAAAGGGCCCCCGTATTAACCAGTGCTGGGGGCTGAGGTCATTTAGAGCAGTGGGTCTTAAATCTGGTGACGGTCAAATCCCTTCTTGCGCTTTGTAATACCCCCTTTATTAACCCCTTACTTGTACGTGGAGGAGCGTCCCACAATTTAAAACACGTATACACAAACATGTACTTGTGTTGACATGGAAGTACCCCGAAGTGAAATGTAAAGGGGGAAAAAGGGAAAGTGAAGATCACGTATTCGCTACAGAAATACTGGGCACAACCCCCTGGAGGCGGATTTCACCTGCTGCCGTATGTGGAGGCGCTGTGACGTGACTCCTGAAAGGTAGACCTGTCCCCGTCTCTGCAGGCAGAGTCTCCAGCTGCGAGGTCACGGTTCTGAGTGGCGATCAGTCCCTGCACAGTTCTGGGATAAAAAGGCAGTCTTCTTTATTTTACACGTCGTGTTTCTGGAAGAGTCGGGCTGTACTAAGGCCGCATAAAGTGCCTGTTAGCCAGCTTCTGTGACTCTCACCATTTTGCCAGTCTGGCTTAGTACGCCCCTGGCCCACCCGTCCCCTTTTGGCTGTAGTTTGGCACGAGCCCCCAGGCACACCGTTAGCACTCCTGGCGCTGCTGTCTCCAGCGCCCCGGTCTACTTGCCGTTGGTGGCCGCGCCTGTCCTGTCCAGGGACTGTGGTGCCACATGCCAGGGTGATGGAGATCGTCAGAGCTGGCCCAGCAGTCTGTGTCCCCCCGCCACGATGACACCAGTAGACCCTCAAGTTCTTAGTCTGAGCTCAGCCGACTGAGGCAGAGGCCTGGCTCCATAAGCCCAGATCCCTTGGCCTTTAACGTACTGAATTTGACAAGTGCATTTTAAAAATGAGGGTCCTTATACACGGCGACAGATTGTCATTTACATATTTGAATTGCGTAGATCTTTAAAACTTGCATCTTTAGGCACCAAAACTTTTGGAATAACTTTTTTAACGGACATATTTTTATTTTTCTCAGTGGCCTTAGGGCATCATTGGAAATGTTAACGCTGACCAGCAGTGGGCTTATTTTTATGCGGTGTTACTTGCCTTTGGGATAAAGAGCTCCTTATTACGATGCTTTTCCGGATGCTTTTCCGGTTCTCCGTTTCTGCTTTATTGTTACTAGTGTGTCCTAGACTCATGTGAATGAGGGCCTGGGGGTGATTCTGCTCTGCGTGGACTTGATGGTGGCTGGCCCTCAACCCTCAAGTGGGAATACCCGTGCTTCCCCCGCCCCCCAGTTCCCCAAGGGACACCGCCCAGGGTGTATGCCGCACGATAGTCGGAAGGGGTACCTGTCCCAGTGTCCTTGGGAAGAGTCACACCTTCACCGGCCCAGGTCCTGTCACAGCGCATCGCCCCGGGCTCTGGGAACCCTCCACGCCATGCCATGGGATGACTAGAAATGCTGCTCTCTCGAAAGCCGCCCTGGTGCGCAGCCGTGCAAGCAGGGCTCCGCGGGGCTCTGGGTGCTACCGTGGACCGTGCAGCTTGGCTCACGTGACGCCGCCCACTATAGAAGAGTCCAAGCCAGTGTCGGCTACCGGCGCTGGCCAGCTCCCTTAAACTGAACTGGAGTTTCCCCGGGATTATCAGAGAATGTGAAGGCCCACTGGGTGAAGTGCTGGGCAGAAGCATAAGTGCTCGCTTTCAGCCTGGTGCGCTTTTTCCAATAAGTTACTTAAAATGCGTGGTAAAATGATCACATCTTCATGAAATAATTATTCCAAGCGGAGCCAATCTTTATTTTATAAAACGGTCAGTATTCCTACACCCTGTTCACAGAAGACACACTTTTATAAACTTAGGCTGAAAAGTTGTTGATGTTACCCGAAAAACGACAGGGGTATTTTGTTTTCTGAAGTTCTTTTTTTTTTTTTTTTTTAAATGTTTATTAACTTAGAGAGAGAGAGAGAGAGAGAGAGAGAGAGAGAGACAGCACACGAGCAGGGAGGGCAGAGAGAGAGGGAGACACAGAACTTGAAGAGGGCTCCAGGCTCTGACCTGTCGGCACAGAGCCTGACATGGGGCTCGAACCCACGAGCAGTGAGATCATGACCTGAGCCGAAGTCGGATGCTTACCTGACCGAGACTCCCAGGTGTCCCTCTACAGTTCTTAGTACGTGCCAAAACTAGTTTGGAGATCATTAGGTTGGAATATAGGTTGCATGAGAGTAAAGACCGCATACCTGTTCTTTGTTATTATATCCCCAGTGCCTTGTACCATCTCTGGGACAAAACATTCTCAATAAGTACTTGAATAAATTAATGCACGAATAATAAGTCTGTGTGTGTGTTTCAGCTGGTTGAAATTTCTGAAAGTTTCAGCTGGCTAAATGGGGTAGTATGTAGGTGAATGTAATGTTAAAAATGTGGAAATACAAATTTTCAAAAATACAAGTTACCCAAAAAGGTAGTAATTAAACTAAGGTTTTATAATTAATCTGAATTATGGAATTCATAAAAAATTACCAGACAGAAATACTTCTCATGATTTACCAGCATTTATATATACTGGAGATTACTAAAAATACTCATGAACTTAGACTTGGTTGGGTTCGGGATTGAAGAGGGAAGCCAGGGAGGGCCCAGTGTGCCTGGGATGGGGAGGGGGTAGGCCTGGCTGTCAGACCCCAGCCCTTCGGGTCTGAGGACAGTTCCCAGCTAACCTCGACGCTTAAGCATTAATAGTGTGTGTGCCTAGAATTTACATTTATAGGCATAATAGTTTTTAAAATATGTGGTAGTGCTTTGTTCTGTAATTGAGCTTTTTCGCTTGGGCAATAATAACTAATCTTTGATATTTTTACCACTTGAATACTCATAATCTGGGTGCTTTGTGATCAGTTATAACAAAGCCTTTAATTTCTAGGAGCAGGGCTGGTGAAATGTCATCTTGATTGTAAATTGAAAGCATTTTTTGATTTGAGTTCATATTTTCTTTTTCAGCCGTCTTGGGTGATATTGTCCGTTCAGTGTGGAGCTCTTCTGCCGTATCCTTTTTGGGGCAGGGGCGAGGGAAAGGACAACTCTGGGTTTAAGATTGAAATGGTAACTGAGTGGGTTCGTTAGTTTGGGCCTGTGTGTGTGTGTGTGTGTGTGTGTGTGTCCGTGTCCTCTGTTCCTTGTGTTTTCCATTCTGATTCGGATTTTCTGTACCTGATCCTTGTCTCACCCCCACCTCCACCCCCACCCCCGGAGGGAGGGCTGCCCGCTGCGGGGACGGGGCTCCAGTTCCAGGACAGGGCTTTCTGATCCCGGGCAGGCCTCCTCTCTAGACCTCAGCTTCTCGTCTCTGGAACAGTTTTTGTGATGTCTAGTTAGGTGGACTATTTCCAAACTCGTAAGTCTGCGTGGGCCAAATCATGAGTTACTTGAAGAACGGATAGGGGAAGAGAACATCAGAACGTTTCTAGTTTCGTTGATATGCGCTGTCATTCTTTTTGATTACGTCGGGTAGAAGGTTTCTTTAACACACGTGCTGGCATCTGCTATGGGCTGGGCACCAAAACTAAAGGGGTCGACAAGGTGTCCTTGCTGCCCTCAGGGAGCTCCCTCCCACGCATGGTCCCCTGCTTCTGCATGTCCTGAGTGTAGCTTTAGAGCACGGTCCTCCCTGCCTTGGGTGAGATGTCGGGCTGCCCTCTCGTGTTCTGAGCCTCGTGGCTTCTGTTTCGCCCTGGCCGTGTGCAGCTTGCCTGGAGGGTCACTCCACGCTTAACCTAATCGTGGAGGTGCTCCTTTTCAGGGTACCTGGTACCCTGATGCTAAAATTGCAGATGATGATGTCTTTCATCCAGTTTGGTTTTGCAGCTCGGCCAGGTGGGTCCTGGGAATGCATTTTTACTTTATTGAACTGATGCAGACAGAGGAAATCTTTGTGTATTAAATATAGGTGGCCTCAAATCAACACAACATCCCTCTATAAGCAGTTCTTGGAGGATGTGCAGAACTCTAGCAACTCCAACTCAAAACTTCTAAGGCTTTCCATCCATAATCTGAAGAGTTAAAGGAAATCAGTTCGTGTTTTGTTTTAGTTTTCATCCCATTTTGCTGTTTTGGGAGTCTTTGTTTTCTAAGTACAGGTGAAAAAAAAAGACTGGGAGACAGAGGGATAATTTTGAAGACGAGAGGTTAATTCTTCCTGTTGTGGATCACTTATTCTCCGCACGAGATTCCTTAAGAAGCTGTCCTCCCCTTGAGTTCTTATCTGTCTGTCCAAGCGCAGCTCGAAGGGACATAAAAGGATCCCCAAGACTCTTGGACGGCACAATCTAGATTTGCCTTTGTTCATGTTTCCCCAAGGCTTTGGAAGGAGAAAATGGGTGAGCTACAGGTAGGAGCGTGGAAACCGATCTTGGATAATGGGGCTGAAGGCATGACGTTGGGGTCTGCAGAGGTTAGTCAGACAGGCAGGCTCCCGTCAATTATGAGATCTCTCAGCAGGGCTGGTGGGAGACTTCCAGATTACAGTAGGATTTTCAGTTTGATCTGTTTTTCTTCACTCACTTGCCTCAGTAGCTATACTTTATTCCTGTTGAGAAAACAGGGCAATACTTTAATAACCCATGTTGAATTGTGGACACTCCAGATTCTTCAAAAAAAGTCCTCGTGTTGGCTTTGAGTAGGCTGTATGTTACTGGCGCCCTGAGGTCATGTCTCCTTGGGTAGAGCCATATGCCCAATGTCTGGCACACAGCTCTTTTGCATGAATTTTAAAAATCTGAGTGTTAGAGCCGGGAGAGTTGGGAATCATGTGTATTCTAACTCGTTTTAGTGAAGGAAAACCGAAGCTTAGAGTTGGTCTTGCCCAGCTTCGTAAAGTTAGCAGCGGTAGCAAGACTAGAACCCAAGTTCTTTTATGGAAGATTCTCTCTGTCGTAGCCCAGACGTTCCGTTAACGTTTCCTTCTAAAATAAACTCTAGACTTTGGAATGTGCTGTTAAAGTAATTGCTGTGCCGTGTGTGTGTATATAGGTGTGTGTGTGTGTGTGTGTGTGTGTGTGTGTGTGTGTGTACGTGTGTGTGGAGTGAGCCAGCCCTTGGAGGTCAGATGTTTTCCCCTGCGAGTGTACTGGGCCCGTTTTCTTGATGTTGGTGGAGGCGCTGGGTTAGAAAGCACTTCACGGAACCTCCCGTTGTCTCTGTGCTGTCCGCTGCTCCTTCTCGAGGCTCCTCTACTGTTTGGCCAGTCTGAGTCTCTTTGCTCCGTGGACTGAGTGGGAGGGCGGGGGTGGGGTGGATCACGTCCCAGTGGGCAAATAGCACGTCTTCGTGAAATGCAGGTTGCACTAATCTCATTTCAGTGGAATCTTAATAACTATAAAACAGAGTGAATGGTTTTTCTCCAGAGTCGTGTCAGATCTTTTTTGGAATCACTGCCTGCCTCTCCCAGGTAAGCATGGTTACAGTCCGTCTTGTGTTGTTTACACATAGCAGTTCTGAGTTTTTACACTTTCAGATTTATGACCTGTTTGTAAACCAGTTTTAAAGAAGCCCTCTACTAAGCTGCATGTTCAGTGTGACCTTATGATACGTTTATAATTATTTAAACGTTCCTGCTTAGACTTAAGATTTAAAGTTTTAATGGGCGAAATGGTCTTTCTAACGTAAAGAATTACAAAGGTGTAAGATTTGAATGTGAAAAAATAGTGAAAATGAAATTATTTAAGATGGCAAAAATTCACTCCTAAAGGCAAAGAAAAATAAAAGCTCAGTAGATAAGGCAAAAAAATGAGTTTACGACTTTTTGTAAAGAGGAATCGCAAATAGCAGGACGTAACATTTGACACACTTTGCCATCAGGACACGAACATTTATTAGCACAGGCGGAAGAACTTCAGTTCTCGCGCTTGACCCTGCGCGCCTGGCCGCGTGCGCAGGCCTGACTCCGCAGGCCTGACTCCGCGTGTGTGCCGTGCCGGTGCACCTGCGGACGCGCTCCCCTCCTCCCCTCGCCGCTGGCGGGGATGCAGTGCAGCACGGCTGCTTTCTACGCAAGTTGGGGAGTGGCGGGAGCCCTAAAATAACTCCTTTTGTTTTCCCCTACGGTTCTCTTAGGTTTAGAAACGTATCCCAAGTTGGCAGAAATAAGGGCAGGTTGATAGATAAAGGCGCTCCACAGAGCATCGTGTAGAATATCTAGGGTAAAATGGGAAAAAAATCAGGTCACCCTCTTGTTGGAAATGGTTCAGAAACCTGTTGTGTGCAGTTGCACGGCAGTGCAAGTACATAGCCAGTGTCGGTGGTGCTTTATGAAAGCACGGAAAGAGGAGGACAGTGCTTTGAGGGGGGGTGGGGAGGAGGCCATGACGTAGGTATGTGCATGTTCCGTTAGCCAAGGAATATATACGAGAAATGTCTGAAGGGAGGGACCCAACGTTAGCCATGGTAAATTCTAGGTAGTGAGGAAAGTGGATATTCAGTATTTTTAAATTGTGTTCTGTGCCCTCCACCCCCAGCTAAAAACCCTCAAACTATTAAAAAAAAAAAAAAAAAAAAACCATTGTAACAAGTCCAGCTGGTGTTACTTGAACTCATTTTGAAATTGCGTAGAATAATCTGTTCAGCACGAGCACAGGAAGAGGTGTGGTTGACCGTGGCCTTGCCCCATGCCCTCACGGACCCATCGCAATGACTTGGGTGAGGAGCAGGGTGGCGCCCATCCCTGTGGAAGCCTCAAGGAGGGGCCTTCGAAGCCCTGGGTGACCCGGGAGGGCATCGCTCACAGCCATGCGCCTCTGTGGTCGGGAGTCACCCAGCCAGGCTGGCCAGGCTCCCCCTTCGTTCTGGCGGTCTCCCCGCCACAGTTTGACCCCTTCCCTGTCCGCACAGTAGGCAAGCTCAGTTAGGGTCACTTTTTTGTGTTTGCATCTAGTTAATTCCTGAAGTCCTTTAAAGTTATGAAATTCTCTCTTTTTGTCTTTGCTACCTTCATTTAATAGGGATCCTTATTAACTACGGGTTTAGCAACAGAGAAGACTTTTAGTCTTAGAAAACACTAGTGGTTACATTTCACAAAGGTTGAAAAGTGGTTACATTTCAC
Source organism: Prionailurus bengalensis (assembly GCF_016509475.1). Classification (NCBI taxonomy): domain Eukaryota; kingdom Metazoa; phylum Chordata; class Mammalia; order Carnivora; family Felidae; genus Prionailurus; species Prionailurus bengalensis. The sequence continues at coordinate 165,802,153 of NC_057348.1, read as the reverse complement.
AAAGGTAACAGATTATCAGACCTGCAACACTAAGGTTAAGGCACACACAACACCTGCTGTATGATGGGCTAGATCAGGTGGCCTGGTGTCGGTGGTCGGTGCGTAAGATCACAAGAGCAGTCACCCGTGTGGACGACCTGGTCAGGAAGCCTGGGGGAGGGGAGATGTCAGACCTGAGGGGCCCCAAAGAATGGGCAGAATTAGAGCAAAAGTGGGACAGGGGAGTGCGTTCCTGGCAGAGCAACATGGAAGGACGGACGAGGGCGCCAAGGCTGGCTGCTGACGGAAGGTGTGCGCTCGGAGTGCAGAGGAAAGAGAGCGTTTGGGAGGGTGGGGGCGGAGAGCACGGGAACGGACCCAGATGTTGGAGTTTGAGCTTCCTGGAGTGGCCAGTAGGATGCTCCTTCCTTCTTTCTTAAGTATTTAATTTAGGATTACAAATATTTACAGGAGGACATTTGAAAAACGCAGACAAGCAGACGAAAATCCTTGCAGTTTGGCAGGTGCAGCTGGTCTGGGGGCTGTAGCAGGACACGGGGCCGGGGTGGGGATGGGAATTTGGGCCAGAGGGAGGGCGTGATCTTGGACTTGAGGCAGAGGTTTGGATTCGGCATGGCGCTGTGGATACAAGGCCCGGACGGGAATTGGCAGGGCCTGGTGATGTGGCCACACTTGGGACGAAGGAGGAGAAGGCAGCGCCCCGGGGCGCCCGTGTGGCGGGTCCTGGAGCTGCCTCCGCAGTGAATTGTGGGTCCGAGCAGGCCGGGAGCCTGGGGGAAGTGCCAGCATCACTCACTGCTGGAGGGGGGAAACGGGAGCCTGGTTCCTCAGGGAAGCCGGGGAAGCTGGTTTGAAGCACGTTGAGTTTGGGGTGTCGATTAGCTATCCAGATGTGGGGATGTGGGGGCGTGTGACGGGCAGAGAATTTGCTTCTTCCAGAGGAACGTAGGAGGTAGGTAGCCAGGAGCAGAGCCTTGGGTAGCGTGCAGTAAAGGGGCTCTGCAGAGAAGAAATCTGAGCGTAGAGATGCTATTGGAGGAGAGGGAATTGTTTTTAGAAACCAGGCATGAAATCAGACTCAGTTTTTACTGCTGGGAAGCAGCAGCACCCCAAGTAAAGGAAGGGAGCGCTGATTTGTAGCGGATAGTTGTGCACGGCTCCGGGTGTCCCCTCAGTCCTGCCTGTGACTCAGGAGAGGAGGAGAGTAAGAATGCTGGGCAGGGACACAGGACTGCTGATTGGTCTGGTGGCCATCGTGCAGGCCTAGTGGTCCATGCGGACCTCAGGGTCTGGGCTGAGAAGACAGCAGAGGGGCAGGGAGGGGGAGAATGGGGAGCCCATGGAAGAAGCCACAACTAGGTGGTAGGGAGCACGGGCAGAGGTGAACAAGGGTCCCTTGGTCATGTGGTCTGGGAAGCGGTCCAGCCCGTAGAGTTTTATCTCGGTGTGAAATACGTTGCCGGGGGGGTGGCTGGGTCTGTGGTGGGCAGGCAACTGAATTTAGAAGGACCTGTGACAGTCTTTTTCTATCCTTTTAGCAAACTCATTAGGTAGTAAAACTCAGAGTCTGGAGTTAGTTTCATCTTCATGGATCACTTGCTACGCCGTCCATCACTTAGGATGATGGATCGGAATCCCCAGTGTGTGATGGGATCACATGGTAAAAAGCTCTGCTTTTGAGTGCAGAAAGCTCGATCAGATAAGGGTGAGAGCAGCTCACCTGCTGACACCCCAGTTGAGAAGAGTGCACCGCGGACACTGATGTTTTCTGGTTGCTAAAAAATGTTAATTCAGCTTAAGGTGTGTTAACAGACCACGTGCACAGCGTGTAGCTAAGGGACTTTGGTTTAACAAATACCAGATGAGTCCTTTTGTGACGGGAGCAATGCCGACGGGGGGTGTAAAATAAGCTAAGATAGGATGTCTCCCCTCAGCGAACGCACCGTCCACAAGGGAGGACGCGCTTGTGAACCAGCCGCGTGTCGTAGCACACACAAGCGTGTAAAAGTGGGTGCGAGGTGTGGAAACTGTACCCGGAGGGAGCCGTCTCGACGGTGGATCCGCACCACGCAGAGACTCTTCGGGCGTCCACACCGTTTGCCGAACTTTGGCGCACCTGCCCGCACACGCGCCCACCAGGCGGGACCCCGCCTTTGCGAAAGGACCGTTTGCTCGGTGGCTCTCAGTGACCTTCTGTCTTTTCCCCGTCAGGGTGTTGATACAGGCTGGAGCTCTTTGTTGGAGTCTTCCAGAGCTCTCCCAAGGAGAGGTAGGGAAGGCAGCTTGTGCCCGCAGACGTTGAGAAGCACACACACCATCTGCCTTCTCCCGAGCCAGTATTGATGCAGGCTGGGCCTCCGTTGTGATGTGCTGGGTAGGTTTCGGGGGACAGGCCAAGAGTGCGACGGAGAGCCTGGCCAGGGTTGTGGTTTCAGCCTTGAAGGCCGAAGATAAAAGCCGTTTCGTTCCGTATCTCCATCAACAGGTATTTCTTGACTGCCTGCCCATGTGCCTCGCGCTGTACTGGGTCCTGTGAGAGAGGGCAGAGAGGTCGAGGGGGTGAATCCTAGCGAGACCTCCATCTTTAACTGTGCCTTCAGATTGTAGTTTTTTTCAGGAGGGGACAAGGACAGATTTGGGGGCTAGAACCGAGGAGTGTCCTACTTGTACTGGGAAGGGATGGCGCTCCCGACTGGGGTGAAGGAGGCATTTATTTGGGGGGGGGGGGCGTGGACGAGGTGACCGCCCTCTGCTCCACGTCCTTAGAGGACAGGATAGTGGGGGGGGCGAGCATGTGGTTTCGGAGCGTGGCCAGCACGAGGGTGTGTGTGCAGCCTGCCGTGGAGTCCAGGGCCAGTGGTAGCTGAGTGGGCGTTGAGGCTGGGCAGGACACGGAGCCAGAGCCTGGCGTGTCGGAGGCGTGTCCCTGAGACGCGGTGGTGCTGTGGGACGCGTGTGTGGGGGCCGCACCTGACTCACCACTCAAGCGTTTGGGTTTTTGGTCTTAGGGTATTGAGGTCACGTCCGAGCTTCGTTGGCCGGGATGACAAGATCTGTAGTTTCCGTAGGTTGCTTTAAAAAAAAAACCCAAAAAATCCTTTTCCCCAGTTAGAAAAATTAATGCTTTTGAAAATCTGGAAAATACAGAAAAGTAGAAAAATGACAACAAAAATGTCCCCATAATTCCATCCCCGCTAGGGCACTGTTGTTAACGTTTTGGTGTGGAAAGAGCATTCTTAGTTGGTGTGCAAAGAGATTCATGACACATGTGAGCTGGCGTGGCTGTTTGAAGTCGCTTGGCCCAGACGTGCACTGATGCAGGATCTGGTTCGTGGAAGGTCTCCAGGTGGCCCGGAGCTCGTCTTTGGAGACCCTGTGTCAGCTCCAGGTCTCCCTCCCCACCACCTGATGTTCGTTCCCCAGCAATAGGCTTGTCCCTGTTGAGACCCGGGCCTGTGGCGCCGGCCCGGGGCCTGGCTCGCCGCGGTCGGCACAGCCCAGGCTGCACGCGCTTCCCTGTAGGCACGGCTTCCCGAGGAAGGCACAGAGAGGGGCTGCTCTTTGAACTTCAGTTCTAACAGGGGATGTAGTGCTCTCTTGGAGCGGTCTGGATTATCGCGTGAGTCAGTCTCACCTCTCCAAATGCTGCAGGAGAGCCACGTTTTTGCGAAAGCCTCTAGGAAAAAAATAACGGTTTTCTGGTCCAGTCTTCGGAAATGCGACAGTGGCTAACCACGTTAAAGAGATACAAAGTAGTGACTTTCCAAGGTGATTTTAGGAGATTAGTGTGTTCTTGTTAGTATCCACAGAGTAGTGAGTGTGCAGTGCAGGATAAGTTCTGGAAACATTTGTAAAACGGACGGAAATAGATGTAAGAGAGTGGAGTTCTGGCAAGCTGAATAATGGCGGTTTTTTAAAAACATGCTATTTGTAACACAGAACTAACCTGAGGACTAACGGAATTCCTAACCATAACCCCGAATTTGTAATAAATTATTAAGGAAAAAAATTGACCCGGTTAAATGATTACGTCAGAATTAATTCACACACCTTTATTTTTCTTACTTCTTTTGTCTTTCAGACTCTAAAATTTTCTTTTTTAGCAATTGTTTTGGGGAGTGATTGCCCTTAGAGAAGTTACAGAACAGCAGGAAGATGTAGGCAGGCCTGGGGTTAGACACACCTGTGTTTTAAAAGCCAGCTTTTCCGACGATTAGCTGTAATTTTGGCAGGTTTGTTTCCTGATCTGTGCGGGGGGCTTCATGGTTGCCACTTTGCATGGCGGTCGTAGGGGTTAGGAATGCGTGCGAAGCATTTGGCACAGTTCCTGGCACATGGGAGGCAGGCAGTAAATGGGGAGCCGCTTCTGTTGTGCCAGTCAAAGCCTCTTTTCCAACGCGAGCCACTCTGCCTGGAGTTGACTTCATCAGTTACGCAAGCATAAGAATGGTCCCTTTCACGCTTGCCTTATTTCCTTTGATGTGGTAGATAATACTTAGGATTTTCCCTGAGCTCCAAGTAACTGTTGTTGTCTCTTGAATTCCTCCATTTCTTAATTAGTATTTAGCCCTCAATGGTGAAGGGGCTCCTTAGTGACGTGGGTGCTGCCGTTGCCCGCAGACATTTTCGAGCCTCTGGTTGTCAGACGCGGTGACGCACTCCCTCCTTCTGCTTGCTTCCCCGTCACGTGAGTTGCAAGGATCCTCCATTCGTTTTTTGGAGCGTGGATATGTGTTTTCCATTCATCTGGCGACAGGGTGAAAAAAATCACGTCTACGAAGCAGTCACGATAGGGATTGAAAGTTTGTCATGACAAGCAGATACCTGAGCGCTCACGTGTTCCCCCGTGAGTCCCGCTACTCGAGTTCCTTTGACGAGGGAGGCCAGTAGGTGCAGCAGAACTGCTAAGATGCCACCTTGTACTTTGACGATGAGCACGCTTGCACGGACTGAAATGTGTGACGGAAGCCCGGTGTCCCTTCCTTTCCCAGGTGTCGTCTGAAGACAGGAGCGCCCTGTGGGCTTTGCTCACTTTCTATGGGGGGAACTGCCAGCTGCACCTCAACAAGAAATGCACGCATCTGGTGGTCCCCGAACCAAAGGGGGTAAGCATTTCACGTACATTTTCCTCTTCGCGCATCCCTTCACTACTTCCGGTGCCGAGTGACGGTTGTGAGCTTCTCTTGGATTAATTGCTAGATTCCATTTACAAAAGCCGGTTCAGTTCATTTACCTGACTTAGACCTGGCTTCACTCCGCAGACGATGCGAGATGATTATCGTTTCTACTCTGAGCCAGATGTGACCTCTAAATGCGAAGAAATTTGGGTTTATTTTGGGGAGAAAATGGGAAAGTTTTTTCAGTCTCTAGAGTTTCCTTTCAAACTCAGTAAAAGTTTAGTTCATTTTTATTTGTGAAAGTATGTATTTTTAGTCTTCTTCACAATTTTTAAAAAGGCGTTGTGCTGAGTAAAACTTTGTAAACGTGTGTTTGGCGAAGTTTCCAACGCCATTTCCTTTTTAATGATCTAGAATAGATCCAAGTACGTTTATCTCGATAATCGTGGGGTTCTTGTCTCTAAGCACTGGTGGGGCCACAGAGTTTTGGTTTCCCAAGTGGGGCCCCCCGGGCAGCAGCACCCGCCTCCCCTGTGCATCTGTGAGAAGCCCAGACTGCGGCCCGCCCCACACCTCGTGAACCGGGACCCGGTGAGGGCAGGTGCAGAGCCCGGTAACCTGGGTGAGGCCCTCCCGGTGGTGCTGATGCGCACGAGAGTTTGAGGACCATCGCTTTCTGGAAACCAGACTTTGCTCCTCCCAGGAACGATGGTTTATGACTCTGAGAGTCAAGAGGAGTGTGTTTATGGCAAGTTGACTTTCCACGTGCCGGTATCCTGTTTTTTTCTTAACTGCTTCTGAATCCGTGCTGCCATCCTGTTCTTCCCACGGGTACCCTGGCTGGGAGTGGGGAGTGGGGGGGGCAGGGGTGGCGTGTGAGGTTCCTCTTTCACAGAGGCTTTGACATTGAGCAGAGGCGATCTGGAAACGTGTGCCGTGGCCACGCTGGTTTCCTGACAAGAGCCATGTTGAGCCAGTGGGTGTGGTTGTAACTTAGCCACGCGGTCCGAGAAGAAGCGTTTCTGTGAAAATGTAAGAGGTGACTCTTAAGTCTCTCGAAGTAAAAAATCACGTTTTGTGTAACACTCTAAGGAATATAGTATGTTTTGGTGAAACAGTGTAACGGTTCTTTTCATATTAATATCTTATAATTTATGGCTAAGAGCAAATCATTTGATTGTAGGTGGCTAGCTTGAAGGGAAACAAAGTATAGCTTTTGTAAAGATGAGCAAATACTTGTGAAGAGTCATTGTCATTGAAGAGGCAATGCGTGAATGTCAGACTCAAAAATAAACGGCATCTCTTCAAATCCTTTTTTTTTTTTTTTTTTTTTTTTTGCATTTTTATGAACAAAGAACATGTTTAAACGGCAGAGCGAAACCACCTTTCATATTCCTGGATTTTTAAGATGTTCAGTCAAGTGGAGAAGAAAGGGATTTAAGAACAGAATCGGCAGAACAACAGGAGTGTGCTTGTTGGTGGGAAGGGCTGGTCTCTGGCAGCTGCAGACCTCGCGGGCGACCGTGCCTGCTGTGGCCGGAGGACCCGCCGGCCCCCCGCCACTGGCCACGACCCGGACCCCGTGGGCCGCACTGTTGGCTCCCGAGTCTGTGCATTTAGATTTTTTTTTTTTTTAATGTTCGTTTATTTTTGAGAAAGAGAGAGAGAGAGTGAGTGGGGGAGGGACAGAGAGAGAGGGAGACAGAATCCGAAACAGGCTCCAGGCTCTGAGTTGTTAGCACAGACCCTGACACGGGGCTCGAACCCACGAACCGTGAGATCACGACCTGAGCCGAAGTCGGACGCTCAACCGAGTGAGCCACCCAGGCACCCCTGAGTCCATGCATTTAGTAACTTGTACGTGTGAGGGTTCGAGAATTGGAATGACTTAGCTGGGAAGTCGGCTCAGGCAAAGGCATCTGACATTGCTTTGTTCTTAGGTCACCTTTGTTCAGCAGTAACTGACTGTCTTTCAGTGACAAAAACTCCCTGTTGGGGAGAAGGGAGAGGACGCGTGAGTGACGGTGTCCTGCGTCAGTTGCCTAGGACACAGTCAGGTCCCTCCTGAAATGAGTGCCGGCCCGGCGTGCGGACGACGACTCCGGCCGACCACGGCGGCTGCCAGCGCGAAGCGTGGAGTTTCTCCGTGGTGTCCGAGATGCTCAGCGACCAGTTTTACTTCTGCTATTTGTTAACAGTTAAAAAAAAAAAAATGTCACGTTTTATTATTTTCAGCAAACCATCTTCCTACCTTGGAAAATAACGTAGAAATCTCAGATTTGTTACCTGGTCGTATTTGTGTAGCTTATAAATACTTCGGTGTGTGTCCAGACTTGTTTTCCTAGGACAGCCCTGTGGCTCGTCTGGGACAGGCGGTCAGGAAGTTGCAAGTCTCTAGTCTGCTACAGAGGGTTCTCATCTGTAGCGACGTGGGAGGGTTGGGTTCGCATTTCATGGTTAAATATTTCGGGATGATTTTGGGGATAAAGAAGGGGATTTTTTAAAATTCTTTTGAAGCTTTTATTTCAATTCCGTGATTTAGTGAGCGGACGGTGGTGTGTTAGTCTCAGGCGTGCACTGTCGTGATCGAGCACTTCTGCACAGCACCCGGGCTCAGCTTAGTTTCCGTGGTTAGTGCACGCTGTGGTGTGACTGAGTTCAGCATTCCGTATTCCCACGTGCTGCTGGACACATAGGTTTCAAAACGTTTCCATCTTAATAAAACGCATGACTTAAATCATGCTTTACACACAGCATGGTTTCAAGGAGTTCAAGCACACGGCCAGGAATAAAACAGGGTATTATCAGGCGTGTGGGTCAGTTGATAGAGTCGTTCGTAGTTGGTGGCACAGCCTTTTAGGAGGGGGTGTAGTTAGAGGTCAGGAGCCTAAAAGTGCTTTCCATACTCTGATACCAGAACCCAGGAGTTCATCTCAGACCCAGCGATTCAGGATATGTGTGTCGAGAATTAACTTCAGGTTTTCACAGTAACAAAACCCCAGACGTTAGAGACTACTAGAATGAATGATGCGAGAAATAACTAAGCAGTGATCCGGGGGACGGGGGATTGCCTGAAATCACTGTGCAACAGAATGGCGTGCTGGGGTTAAAACGAGTTACGCCTGGGTGTGAGAGGGCCCCCCAGCTGAGTGGGGGTCACGGTGGCGGGGGTCGTCAGAGATGCAGCGTCACAGAGGAGACAGGTGAAGCGGGATGGCGGACGGTTGCCAGCTACCGGAGCTGGGTGACGGGTGCAGGGGTTTCTTACACGGGCGTCTCCGCTTTTGGAGTTTGTTGGAAAGTGTACCCCGGAAAGTTAGGAGCAGAAGGGCCGGCCTAGAAGCACACGTTGACGTGGGAGGTTGTTGGCGACGTGTGAAGCGAAAAGCACATTCTAGAGTGTTTGCGCCCCGGGACACCGTGGTGCCCCCTCCACCTTTTAAACACACGTACGTCTGCATTTATAACAAAGATGGTTGGAGCCGTGCCCTCAGATGGGGACGGTGGAAGGGTCTCAGCAGTATGGCGGTGATTCCATCCGCTTCTCTTCTGGCCTCACGTGTCATTCACGCGTGTCCTCCCGTGACTGCGTTTCCAGAAGGTTCGAAGCAGAGCGTCCTCAGAAGCAACGGCGTGAACTCCCTGAGGCTCGTGGAGGGGTCTCACTCTTTCCCAGGAGGTGGGTCCCGGCTTCCTCTGCCATTGTGGCCAGCGCCAGCCTGAGGGCGGTCGTCTGCGTGGTCACCCTTGCCCTGACCGTGAACAGCGAGTGCCACCTTCGGTCTCCTTGCCAGGAAACGCATTTTATTTTTTTTTATTTATTTATTTTTTTTAAATTTTTTTTTTCAACGTTTTTTATTTATTTTTGGGACAGAGAGAGACAGAGCATGAACAGGGGAGGGGCAGAGAGAGAGAGGGAGACACAGAATTCGAAACAGGCTCCAGGCTCCGAGCCATCTGCCCAGAGCCTGACGCGGGGCTCGAACTCACGGACCGCGAGATCAAGGAAACGCATTTTAATGTGGGGGGCTCCAGCATGTTTGCCAGAGACCTGCTGTTACCCTAGGCTTTGGAAGGGTGGGTGGGGAGATTCTGTTAGTTAAGCAAACCATAGTTACAAACTCGCTCATTTATTCTTTTTAGTTTATTTACTTACTTTGAGAGTGGGAGTGGGGAGGGAGGGAGAGGGAGAGAGAATATCCCAAGCCACCTCCACACTGTCGGTACCGAGCCCGATGAGGGGCTCGAACTCAGGAACCGTGAATGAGATCATGACCAGAGCTGAGATCAGGAGTCGGACGCTTAACTGACTGAGCCACCCAGGTGCCCCTCAGACTTGTTTATTTTAAAGCTCCTGTATCACGTGACTCTTTCGTCGATGTCTTTTGTCCTTTGCTATCTGTTCCGTTCTACACCCTGACTTGCGAGGGGTCCCCTGCCTGTGAGCACACCTTTTCCATGCGCCCTGCGTTTTTTGCTCAGTGCCCGTGCCTGCTGTCACGCCCCTGCCCGGCCTCACCTTGCAGCAGAGGCCTTCCCTGAGTCGTGTGGCTCACACTGGTGGGAGCCTTCTGTACTTGTGCCCGCCTCGCTCAGCAGTGGCTGCACATTGTATTCCTGTTCGTGGTCACGTTCTCTCCAGAGCAAAGTTGTAAATCTCATGAGGTCAGAGACGTGCTGCACCCTCTGTGTCTCCCGTGGAGCGAGCTCGATTAACACTAGGCGCCTCGTTGAGGAAGCCTCCCCACGGAAAGTTGGCCACCCTCCCGGACCGTGCCCGATGTCCTGAAGGGGCTCTTTCCCTATTGCGGCTTTGTACAGATTGTCAGTGGGTAAAAACTAAGCGAGGTGGCGATTATTTATTTCGTTCGTAAGAGAATTTTCCGTGGGATTGCTAGCTGTACTTTTTTCTAAGATACCATCTGTAGAGGTTAACTTTAAACAAAATCTTGTAAGGGGCGCCTGGGTGGCTCAGTTAAGCCTCCGACTTCGGCTCAGGTCGTGATCTCGCGGTTTGTGAGTTCAAGACCCACCTCGGGCTCTGTGCTGACAGTTCAGAGCCCGGGGCTGCTTCGGATTCTGTGTCTCCCGTCTCTTTCCGCCCCTCTCCCACTTACACTCTGTCTTTCTCTGTCTCTCAAAAATAAGTGATCTTTGGAAAAAAATTTTTTACATAAAATAAAATCTTGTAAGACCACTGTTGCAGGTGAGGCCGTCCCGAGTTCATAGACCGATGGTTCATTTTGGCTCTAGTCGTGCGTCTGGAAGGAGTTTAAGCTTTTCCGTGTCTAAGACGGCAGTCACAAGTGCCGACCGTTTCAGCTGCATCCCTGTCCTGCCGTTTTCAGTACACGGCTCTAGGAGATTCGGTAAAACTTACAGCTGTGTTTATGTGTTTGTTCTTTACTTGCAGGAGAAATACGAATGTGCTTTAAAGAGAGCAAGTATTAAAATTGTTACCCCCGACTGGGTCCTGGATTGCATATCTGAGAAAACCAAAAAGGATGAAGCATTTTACCATCCTCGCCTCGTTATTTATGAAGAGGAAGAAGAGGAAGAAGAGGAGGAGGAGGAGGAGGTAGAAAATGAGGAGCAGGATTCCCCCAACGAGGGTAGTACCGACGAGAAATCGAGCCCTGCCAGTTCTCGAGAAGGATCCCCTTCAGGTGCCCAGCAGTTCTCGCCCAAGTCAAACACCGAAAAACCCAAAGGGGAGTTGATGTTTGACGACTCTTCGGATTCATCGCCTGAGAAACAGGAGCGAAACTTAAACTGGACCCCAGCCGAAGTGCCACAGTTAGCCGCGGCCAAACGCAGACTGCCCCCGGGAAAGGAGCCGGGCCTGATTAACTTATGTGCCAGCGTGCCACCCGTTCCGGGCAGCGTCTTACCCCCCGACGTCCGGGGCAGCGTAATGGCTTCGGGACAGAACCTGCAGAGTTCTGAAAGATCAGAAATGATCGCTTCTTGGAGTCCGGCGGTGCGGACGCTGAGAAACATTACGAATAATGCTGACATTCAGCAGATCGGCCGACCGCCAAATGTGGCACACGTAAGTCACTCTGTAACGAGCGGGAACTTAAGTAACGGATTTTAGGGCTGGATTTTACAGATGGTTTCGATACAGGTTAGTATTTCCCGCTTCTTCAGGACAGTTAACTTACAAGCAGTATTTATTTGTGTGAGAATTGTTCCACAGGGGTGTGTGTGTGTGTGTGTGTGTGTGTGTGTGTGTGTTGTCGAGCGTCTCTTCAACTCCAGCAGGTACCGGTGACGGGAGTGCTTGCCCCTCAAGGACGTTTCTGCTCTTAATTAGCCTAAATTCAGCAGTGGCTTGAGGTTGACTGCGTGTTCGTATTTGCTTATAATGAACTTCACGGTGGATAAATGACGTAATACGAACTCTTCGTTCGTTTACAGAAGTCGTAATCTCAGTTGATAGGATTCCAATTGGAGTTTGTTGATGTGGAATGGACTTGGAAAGTTTCAGCAGATGTCCTTCAATTTAGGACCAAAAGAAAGTAGTCACGGTGGTGTATTGGCCACTGTGTGCATTTCTCTGGGTCGTGGAGACAAGGTGGCGAAGGAGAAAGACCAGTTTCCCGCCTTCATTTCAGGTGTGGAAGACAGACACGCACAAACAAAAGGGCTCCTGTGGGTTCAGGGTCTGGGCGTTTTGAAGACAGTTCAATAAGGGGTCCTATAATAGCCGACAGAGGAAGGAGGCCATTTAGAAGAGGTGGTGAGGGAGGGCCTCAAGAAAGAGGCGTGAATGACAGAGGCTGGGGAAGGACAGGGTGGGGGTGGAGGGTGCCCAGAGGAAGGAACAGTGACTGGAGCCCCAGAGGCAGGCGTGAATTCGCTGTGCCAGAAGGGAAGAAACTCTGTGAGACTGAGGCTGTGGGGAGAGCCGGAGGCCTCCGCAGGGGTCTTTCCCCCAGGGCCTGGACCATTCTCCCTGAGGAACGAGGCCACCTTCTGAGCAAGCCACTGGGGCTCTGGGAAGGGTCTGTTTCTTGTAGATCGCAGTGTCACTGATGAGTCTACTGGTGGTGCTTCAAGTCTTTTGATTTGAGGTGCGTGTTAAAAGTGTTCTCGTTTTTCTTTTCCTGTCCTCCCTTCCTGACTTAGCAGAGAGTTAGACAGTACATGGTCGAGACACCAGAATAAGGTGGAAGAAAAGAAAACATTCTGTAGACATCTGAAGGAAGAAAATTAAGGTGGCACGAGGCGAAGGGTGGAGGGTGGAGGGGAAGAGAGACATAATTGGGTTTGAGGAGAATGGAAGATTCTGGAATAGGTGATACAGGGATCCTGGGAAGACAGTATTGTTGGATGTGGTCAGGACCCTGGTTAGGTTGGTGACCACACATTAGGAGCTGAGGAAGAGTGAGTGAGATGCCGTTCACCAAGAGGCGGGCTGTGGAGGCCGAGGAGATGATGGACAGACGGAAGGACAGGCAGACGTGGGGGGGGTGGAGGCCAAGGAGATGATGGACAGATGGAAGGACAGGCGGACACGGGGGGTGTTGGTGGCCGAGCAGATGACAGACGGACCGACGGACAAGAGGATGGGGGTGGGTGGTGGTGGCTGAGCAGATGACGGAGGGACAGGCGGACGTGGGGGGGTGTTGGTGGCCGAGCAGATGACGGACGGACCGAAGGACAGGCGGACGCGGGGGGGTGTTGGTGGCCGAGCAGATGACGGACGGACCGAAGGACAGGTGCAGGCAGTAGAGCGTGGCAGCCGAGTAGGCGATGTCGGAGGGGCGGTGGCTTGGGAAGATGAGAGACGGAGGGGGCCCAGGTTACACGCCAGCAACCAGTGCGACCTTCTGCCTGGCGTGTTCATCTTGGGGCAAAGAAGATTGTGGGGTTTTTTGCCAAAATCGTGGGATCGTCCACAAAAGCGGGATTTGTGGCATTTCCCGCAAGGTGGGTGAGCCGGTATTTTGCAGCCTGAACGGTGACAGTGCGTGGTGGCCGAGCGGCAGACTCCCCTTTCGCGGCGAGGCGCCTTCCGTGGGCTCCCCCCACCGCCATACTTGGACTTCCCATCGCGGTCCTGTACCTGCCGGGCCGGGAGGACTTTGAGTCGGCGGGACACCGTTCTGGAGGGTGGTGGCGAGTGAGGAGGAGCTGAGGGGAGGGGGGGCGGCCCTGAGCGGAGGGGGGGGGGGAGGACAGAATGCTCTGTCCATTGGGGCCCACGCTCACAGGGGGTCCCTGCAGGTGGGGGGGAGGACGGCTCCGATGGGGAGTGGGTGCTAAAGCCACGAGGTCCTGGGCCCAGCACCAGAGGGCCGTGAGGGGAGCAGAGCTGACGGTCAGAAAGAACCAACCGGAAAGCCAGGAGCTTGAGGCCGGTGGAAAAGGCAGCCGGAGGACAGCCCGGAGGCAGCGGTGGTGTGACCGGGGCGTGCACGGGGAGGCCCGGTGGCCCCTGGGCGTGCAGCTGGAGCGCGCACGGACCCCTCCTGTGGTCTGGGGCCCGGGGTCCCCCTGCTGTCCCCCCTGCTGTCCGTCCGTCGGCTCACCGCTGCCCCTGCCGCCGCCCTGTGCTGCTCCCATGTCCACTTGGATCGCACGCTCCCTGAATTCACGTTTGGATGGAATCTGCTCCTGTGGGGTGGAAATGGGTGCCTGCATCAGGGAGTGGGGTGCGCCCCGCAGGAGGGCCGTCGGAGAAGCGGGCCCCAGGCTCTGGTGCGCTGCGAGGCCCCGCGAAGCCCCGCCCGGGCCCCAGGGAGAGCGGCTGCCCAGAGGCGTTGCGCGTGGTTTTGGTTTGCAGGGACATTTTGCTGCTAGAAGTGAAGAAAATGAAGTTTTGAAATGTTACAGCTAGAGGACAGATTTAGTTTAAAAACAGATTGGGGATGAGGAGAACACAGCCAATCATCAAAATTTGTATAGGCTGCGAATTGGTAGTGGCTAGAGCCAAGTTGTTTGTGTCGAAATTCTTTATAAATTGGGGCACTTGGTAGGAAGCAATTTAAATAAAGAAAGCAATAGCGTCACATGAAGGAAGAATCCAGACTTGACGTT